>NW_005355029.1:143496-144706 GCF_000412655.1 Myotis brandtii | reverse complement strand
GAGGCAAGGCAGCAGGCGAAGCCACAGGGGACGCGCCGAGGATGGCGGCCAGGCCTCGCCCCGGCCCGCACCAGCTCTTCTGCGCGAGGAGCTCTGGAGCCCGCCCTCTAAGGGTTAACGGTCCCCTCGCAACCTGCGCCCTGATGTATGGATGTTGGGCCGGAAACTTCCGTGGTCCCGTGGCTGCTGCGCCAGGAAGACGGTGCTCAGAGCACCGTTTACTTTGCATGAAAAACGCACGGCGTGTGGGAAGCCTGGCACCCACATCGCCCGCAGCAGGAGGGTGGGGTCTCGTCCTGCTCTGGGTCTTCACCCACCACTCTGCTCCCCACAGCGGGCGTGGCCGGTGCAGGCGCACAGGGGCCCACTCGGAGCCTCTCAAGAGGCTTTGGACAGCCTGTGGGCGTGGCTCGGGTTGAGCGCTGACCTATGAACCAGGAAATCAGGGTTCGATTCCTGGTCAGGGCACAGGCCCGGGTTGCAGGCTCGATCCCCAGTGTGGGGTGTGCAGGAGGCAGCCGATCCACGATTCTCTCTCATCATTGATGTTTCTGTCTCTCTCCCTCTCTGAAATCAATAAAAAAAATTTTTTTAAAAAGGCTTTGGACGAACGGGGGAAGGAAACCGCGTGTCAAAACAAGATGTGGTCTGAAGGGAGCTTCTCTGTGGCCATGACCGGGGTCTGCTCCGTCCCACACGGCAGCCACCGGCCACACGTGGCCTTCGAGCTCTTGAAATGCGGCCCGTGTGCCTGGGGGACTTGTACCTTTTATTTAATCCTAATGAACTTAGATTTAACCGGAGCAGCCACAGGTGGCCCGTCGCTGCCACGCGGGTCGGGCAGGGCAAGTCAGGGACTGTGACAATATTCCGTGGGGTTTGGTGGCACCTGAGGGGTCGGTGGATTTGTGAGCGTCACTGCGAGTAAACTTCACCTGAGACACAGATGCTGAGCTGCTGGCTGCCGTGCCCGCCCGGGCGGCAGGCTGAGCCTCGCGGTGTCTGAGCTCAGACACAGGATGACGGATGGGCAGCAGGTGGGAGGCGGGAGCAGAGCAAACAGAGCCAGCGTTGCCGGGACTGGGGTGGGTAAGGGGTACACCAAACCGCTGAAAAGCTCCATCGGTGGGCGGGGGTCTCGGGTCACTCCTGGGTCGCGCTGGCTCCATCGGAGGTGCTGACCGCCCCGCAGGACGGGATGGCGCAGGCG
>NW_005355029.1:140987-143465 GCF_000412655.1 Myotis brandtii | reverse complement strand
GGGTCGGAGGTCGGGCCCCAGGGAGCCAGGGGAGGCCCTGTGGGGTCTGAGTCGGGGCGGTGGACGCTCCATTTCCAGGCCCAGCGAGGCCGTCCCGCCTCTGCCTGCCCCCTGCAGGGTTCGGCGTTGAGCGTCCTTTCGTGAGCGTGGGGCAGCTTTGGCGCCCGTGTGTCCTTTCCGGGAGTGGCCTCTCCTTGCCCTCTGGGTGCGTGGCTGACACACGGAATGTTCCTGAGCTCACGCCCTGCAGGCGGACGGGGCTGAAGGAGCCCTTGTTGCCGAGAGCTGGGCACATGTTGAAAGGGGTCTGTGGACCGAGCAGGGCCGGGAAGAAAGCGGCGCCGCTCCCCGTGGAGGGTGTGGCCAGGGACCCTGTGTCGGGGGCAGTGGACAGAGGAGGCCGGGGCTGGAGGCTCCAAGTCCCCAGTGGGTCTCAGACGAGTTCCCGCCTGTCACGTGGGATCCGGGCTCCCGTGTGACCCCCGGGGGACCTCCAGGCCTTGGGGAGGTTCTGCCGGGCCTGTGCTTGTCTGCCACCAGTGGCCCCCACGGGGACATTCCCGCACCCCTCTGAGCCCCGGGCGCGTCCCTGTGTCAGGCGTGAACTCTCTGGCCCCGTGTGGGTCCCCCACATCTGCCCCTTTCCTGTGCAAGGAGCTGCGTGGACGGGCTGCCCGCCCTGAGTGCATGGAGCGGAGTTACATTCCGTTGACAAAATGTGCTGGCTCGCCTCTCGGGTTCCCCCAGCGGGGGGTGGGGGTGGGGGGCTCTGGCGTTCCCCTGCCCCTCTTCCTCCTCCTCCGGCCCCAGCAAGTCCACCAGCAGGAGAGAGGAGCTGCCTGGGCCTTTGTCTCCTGGCCCTGGGATGCGGCAGGATGTCTGCCTCCCGCTGCCCGCTGCCCGCTGCCCGCTGCCCGCTGACAGCAGGCGGATGATGCGACCCTCAGGGAAGGTGACCGGACCTGCCCCTGGCCTTGCTGGGTGCCTGGACGGGGTGCCCAGGGCTGCACAGTCCTCCTCCCGCCACACACCTTCCTGCCCGGGGCTCCGTCGGGGACATAAACTCCGGGAGAAGCTCCGGGTGCCCGGCCACGGGCCTGACGGAAAGCCCGCCCCCTCACTCCTGGCTGCCCTGCAGGCCTGGGCTCAGCTGTGCACAGGGCCGGCGTCCAGGCGGCCGAGCCAGGGTTCCCTGGACAGAGCGGGGCTGCCTCTGGCCAGTTGGGACAGGGTTCCAGCAGAACACCCTGCTCTCCCAGTGCCTGGGCTGGACTGACCTCTCGATGGGGACAGGCAGGGGGCACCAGCAAAGTCCTTTCCGGCCAAGAGCAGGAGTGGCCGAGGGGGCAGAGAGGTCAGGGGTCAAGGCAGGAGACCCACAGCCAGGGTCGCGTCAAAGTCGCACGAAGGTTGGGTAAAGGAACTGCTATTTGCTCATCTATGAGATGGGGTGAAAACTTGAATTCCCAACCCAGTACAATTATTAACAACAATAAACCCATCACATGTTAACATAAACAACAGTTTAAAAAATAACTATGTTCACAAAAATAAAGTGACTAGCATTGCTTTACATTTTTATTGATTTCAGAGAGAGGAAGAGGAAGAGAGAGAGAGAAACATCCACCGTGAGAATCATTGACCGGCTGCCTCCTACACGTCCCCTCCTGACGCATGTGCCCTGACCAGGAGTCGAACCCCGAACTCCTGATTCGTGGGACGAGGCTCGACCACTGAGCCACGCTTGCATGTTCGCAAGTTTCCTTGATGTTTGGGCTGTAAAAGGAAGCAGCTGGGTTCTCATATCTGCGTTGGCATTTAACCCTGCGCATCACACAGCCTCTGGGAAAGGGTCCTGCGCCCCCCAGGGCTCCCGGGCCTCACCCTGGGAACTGCTGCTGTAAAATACGTGATGTGCCCCAAGAACAGCAAAGAAGCGAAAACCCCCCAAACACAGGAGAGCAAGAAACATATGAAAACATAGAAAACAAGCAGCAAAATGGACACAGAATCCAGCTACGCCACGTCCACAGGAGCGGGGGCTCCGGGGCAGAAGGGGGCAGCCGGTGGGCGGCCGTGGAGGGTGGGCTCCGCCAGCCTGGGCCAGGGACGCGGACACGGCCGGGCGTGCTGGGTGGAGGTTTCTATTGGTTTTCCCCGGAGATGTCGGTGACGAAGCCGGGGCCTGGAGGGGGGCAGGCTTGCACTTCCTGCCGCTGGGCTGTGTCCCCTGAAACCAGCCCCAGGGTTCTCTGCTGATTCCAGGTTGGCCCGGGAGCCCCCGGAGCAAGTCCCAGGGTCTTTGAGGTGCCATCGGGCGGGGGTGCTGAGTGCCCAGGAGCTGGGAGCCATGTCCTCCGGGCTGACCTGGGACAGCACC
The DNA here is from genome assembly GCF_000412655.1 of Myotis brandtii. Lineage (NCBI taxonomy): Eukaryota > Metazoa > Chordata > Mammalia > Chiroptera > Vespertilionidae > Myotis > Myotis brandtii. Next base: position 141,085 of record NW_005355029.1, on the reverse strand, counting down.
TGCCTCTTGTAGTCCTGGCCCGAAGGGAGGCTCGCGTGCGATTGAGAAGGTGGGAGGCGCCGAGGCCGAGGCTCTGGAGGTCTTGCTGGTGCAGGAGA
>NW_005355029.1:138900-140846 GCF_000412655.1 Myotis brandtii | reverse complement strand
GCCCCCCAGTCCCCTCACCCCAACCTGGTGACCTCTGTGAGGACAGCATCTCCACACAGGCTGCCTGCGGAGGAACTGGGGGGCTGGACTCCAGCGGGTCCCTTTTTGGGGACACAGTTCAGCTCCTGGGAGCTGGCTGGGGCTCTCTTGCCCCCCCACCCACTTCCTGGTCTTTACTGCCCCGGCCCAATGGCCCAGTCTTCCTCCCAAACGAAGTCCAGCCATGGTGTCCGCAGCGTCTGGTTCCCCGGCTCAGCCCCGGCCGCTGGCTGCGTGGCCCCGGCAAGGGAGGGGCAGCGCTCAGAGCCAGCGCCCAGGAAGTGTGGCCTCTGCGCGGGGTCCCCCCTGCCAGACGTTCTGCTCGTCTCCCCCGCTCTGGGCTCAGCCCCAGCGCCTGGGTGGCCCAGACACCGAGGTTATAAAGTGTGCAAACGGCTTTGGGCCGCCCTTGTCATGGGAAGTGTTGGGTCAGCGTCTTCCCTGCCAGGAGGGACCTTTCTCTTTTCTCCCCGGCCACAGCGCGGGGGGCATCTGCGGGGGCGGGGTCCCCGAGCCTCAGAGACTGAGGACGAGGAGAGTGAGGGTGAGGCTCCCCAAATGCAGGACCAGGACCCGCCTGCCACACCCCCCCCTCCCACCGTCCTGTCCTCAGCCTGGGAGGCAGCGTGACTAGCATCCCCACTTCACAGATGGGGAAACTGAGGTCTCGAGCGTTGGAGCAATTTGCCCACAGTCACCAGGCTGACCCATGCCAGGCTTTGCTCCCTGCGTACTGCCCACTGCCAGGCCCTCTGGCTTTCACTCTGCAGCCCTCCTGGTCCTGGGCATGGGGTGGGGGCCCTCCCCGGGGGTGACGTATGTGGACCGACTCCCCTCAGATGCCCCAGATGCAGGCACATCCTCCTAGCTGCCCCAGCGCCTGGCACCGCTTCTGGCATACAGTCGGTGCTCAATAAGTGCTGGGTGTCATAAACTGTCCAGGGGCCTTTGGGGGACACGGCTCGCACACTCCAGGGGTGAAGGAGGGTGTGGCGGGCAGTTGGGGTGAGCGGCCTCTGCCCGGGGCCCCGCCGCCTGGTCAGAAGGGAGCCCACACCCAGGCCTGGTGCTGCCTGAGAGGCTCGGGTTCGGGGAGACCAGGAGCCACCTGGCTGCCACCTCCCTGACCTTCCCTGGCCCCCAGTGACCTCTGCACTTCTGATTCCTGGGGCGCCGGCTGCTCTGAGGACCTGACCTCACTCGCTTCCCGGTCGCCTTTCCCCTGGCACCACCTGGACGCGGAGAAACCCAGACTGTGCCCGGCCGGCGGGGCTCTCCCAGGAGCAGGGCCGCCGACGGGCTGCCGTTGACCTGCCTCTGAAGTGGGCAGCGAGGCCTGGCCTGCGCCGGGAGGAGAGGCGAGTGTGGTCACCCCTCCTGGTCGGGCCTGGGAGCTCAGACCGTGTCCCACTTCCTGGGGCGGGTCTGCGGCCGGCAGGGCTGTGTGCCCAGAGGCAGGCAGACCGAGGGCAGAGGTCACCGGCCTTGGTCAGATGGCCTCCTGCTGCCCCGGCCTCGTGGGCAGGCACTGGCCCCTGCCAGTCACACACACACCAGGCTCAGGTCGACAACACGGCCCACCGTGCTGACACCCCGGCCCGGGTCTCCACGCTGAGCCCGAGCCCGTGGCCTGGCCTTGAGTTTGAGGAGGAGGCCTGGTCTCTGCACAGGCAGGTCCTCAGGCTTCTGTCTGTCTGTTGGGGCCAGGCCACGGCCCTCCCCCAGGCCTCGCCCCCACCCGCCCAGGAGGTGCCGCCAGCCCAGGGGCTGGGAATCGTCACCCTGGTGCCCAAGGGCGGCTCTTTGAGGAAAAGCGAGAGGCCTGGTTTATGTGGGTTCTCGGTGCATCACTCACACCACACAGCTGCCTCGAAAATTCCGGACCTGGACGAGTAAACAGGCTCTCG
>NW_005355029.1:136488-137427 GCF_000412655.1 Myotis brandtii | reverse complement strand
TGGGGGTTGCAGGGGAGGGGGAGAGGGAGGCGCCCACAGCTCCCGCCAGCCCCTCGCTCCAGACAAGCGCCTTGAGAATCCCAAACCAGACGCAGTCAAGTGTTAAACCAGGCCCCTCTCCCGTTTTATCTGATGCCAAAGAGGCATCACCTGACACCAGACACTGCGTGTGTGGCTTGCACACCAGCTCCTGGGGGGGGGCAGGGGTGGGGGCAGCCCAGGGGACAGGGTTAGGCTGCTGGCCTGGCGGACCCCTCCCTGCCATCCCCCCCTCTGGTGAGGCCGCCAGGAGGCCAGGGCTGAGCAGCCAGCCGGGCGGAGGCTAATCCTCGGTAATTGCCGAGGGCGGCGTGGGCCTTCTCCCCTTTCCCGGAGCTTAGCTGCAGGTCGGCCCTGAGAGACTGGGTGAGGCCTCAGAGGTCGGGGCACCTGGGCCTGGGGTGAAACCCGACCGGCCCTAATCGCCCGGGGGGAGCCTGGTCCCCCCGCCTGCAGGTGAGTGCCGGCTCTGGGTGCCCTCCCTGGCCCGGTCCCCTTCGAGTGGATTAGTGCAGACACCTGGGTTACTCGGGCAGCTCCCGCCCAGCGCCCAGGTGGACCGCCAGGCGGGGAGAGGGTGGGAGGTGTGGCCCAGCGTCCACTGCTCTCAGGGTGCAGGCCCTGGAGCTGCCGCCCTCTCCACATGCCGCCCTCTCCAGGGCCTGGGGTGCCTCCCTGGTTCCCACTCTGCAGGGCATCGACTCCCCCCACCCTGGCCTGGCCCCAACTTAAACTAACAGGGTTGAGCCCCAGGCCCCAGCTGGTCCCCAGCCCAGCTCTGGTGGTGCCAAAGCCTCGCCTTCTTCCTCGACCGGCCTGTCCCCTCCTCCCTGACCCCCCGAGAGCTGCATGTCCCAGCTCGAAGCCTTCTCCTGGGACCCACAAGCAGCCCCGTTCTTC
>NW_005355029.1:123822-136396 GCF_000412655.1 Myotis brandtii | reverse complement strand
CTTTGCTTTTGAAAGACAATCGCACTGCCTCCCAGACCCCGGCTTGTTTGTTAGTGTTGTGTCCTCTCTCTCTCTCTCTCTCTCTCCCCCCCCGCCCCCCCATCTTCCCGCCTGGGCCGCGAGCCTCGGCCTCCTCCCCGTGTCCCTGCACCTGGAACAGCCCAGCACAGAGCGAGCACCTGTGAGTACTTGGTGGATGAGTGGATGGTGGGTGGGTGGGTTTTTCTCTTGTAAAAAATGTAATTGTGGTTAAAAAAAAGATGGACTTAGAATACGCACAGTGTTCGTGTTACGTCACAGCACAGTGGCGCTGACCACACGCACACGGCTGTGCAGCAGACGTCGGGAGCCTTCTCGTCTCCCCACGGAGGCTCCGCCACTGCGCGCTGACTCGCCCTCACTTCCTGCCTGAGTCTGGCTCCTGCAGGTCCTCACACAGGGAGTCGGACGCGGCGTGTCCTGCCTGGGGCCTCCTCGTGGAGCGCGGGGCCCTCGGGGTCCTCGCTGTGGCTCCGGTTGCCTTCTTTCTGAGCTGGGGCTCTGGGTGCGGCTGGACCCACTGTGGTGTCCACGCCTCTGCGGGCAACACTGGGTGCTTCCCTCCGGGGTCATCGGGAGTGAGCGGTGGACACGGTGTGCACCTGACCCTTACGGTCCCGCTTGCGGCCCGGCCGGCGGGCCCAGGGCTGAGCGTCGACCTAGGAACCAGGAGGTCACGGTTCGATTCCCAGTCAGGGCACCTGCCCGGATTGTGGGCTTGATCCCAATGTGGGGCCTGCAGGAGGCAGCCGATCGATGATTCCCTCTCATCACTGATGTCTCTCTGTCTCTCTCTCTCTCTCTCTCTCTCTCCCTTCCTCTCTGACATCAATAAAAACATATTTTTAAAAAAGATCCCGTTTTCTATTCTATTGGACTTACACCCAGAAGTACGATGCCTGGACCCCATGGTAGTTCGGTTTCCAATTGTCGGGGACAAGAGTACTGTTTCCACCACAGGGCACCGGCCACATCCCACCCCAGGCCCGAGGGCCTCTTCTCCACGTTCTCGCGACACCTGGTGTTTTCTGTCGTTTTGGGCACAGCCGTCTGATCCGTGGTTTTGAAGTGCATTTCTCTGATGGCCTGAGACCTGGAGCCTCGCAGGCTGCTGGCCGCGTGTCACATGGGTGTTTGGTTGTTGTCGGCTGCAGGAGCTCACTGTCCGTGGGGGACTGACCTGTCTCAGGTGTGCGCTTGCGAGTGTTTTATCCGAGTCTGGGTGCCCTCCCCTCGGGCGCTGTTCCCGCTGCCCCTCAGGTGCTCACAGCTCTGGGCTGGTCCCTCTGTCTGTCCTGTGGCTGCGCTGGTTCCTGTCTGTCCTGCTGCTGCGCTGGTTCCTCTGTCTGTCCTGTGGCTGCGCTGGTTCCTGTCTGTCCTGCTGCTGCGCTGGTCCCTCTGTCTGTCCTGTGGCTGCGCTGGTCCCTCTGTCTGTCCTGTGCTGCGCTGGGGCGTGAGAAGCTGTCTCCCTCCCCCTGAGGGAGCTTGTTAGGAATCAGACACTTAATTAGTTGGCACATTAGATGTTTCCAAAATACCTTTCTTTCTTTTTTCCTTATTTGATCTTCGGAAAACCTTGATATTCAAAGCGGGCTGTGCTGCCTGCTCTCTCTAAGACCTGCTGGGCAAACCTTTCAGCCCTCACAGGGGGGCTGAGGGTTCTTCTTGGGGGAGAGGGGTCAGGCCCAGGGCCAGGCCTGTGAAAGCCCCCCCCCCCTCCCCGAAGCTGTTGCGCAGACAGGTTTGGTGAATACCAGGGTGGTCTGGAGGTGGGAGGGAGAGCAGGGAGAGAGGCTCAGAGCCCAAGGGGTTCCAGGGTGAGGGGGCGGTTGGCTGTGGGCCGGCCCCTCTCTCCCCCCTGGAGCTGCATCTTTTCAAAACACCAGCTGCCCCCCCTTCCCCTCTCCTGGGTTCCAGAAACTCAGACAGCTGGCTCTTACCCTGTCTTGGGTCCAGACCCTGAGCAAGGGGGGCACTGGGGCTTCAAAGGATTCTGGGGGGACAGGCCCAGACAGGGAGACAGATGCTCCAGGTGGGGTGGGCAAGGCCCCCAAAAGGTGTGGCCCCTCCCAGGGTGGGAGAGGTCCGGGGCAAAATCCAAAGTGTCTTGGACCCTGGCTCTGCTGTGCCCAGAACGCCCCCCCCCCCATTCATATGCCATGAGTTGTATGAGGTGGAAGCATAGGAAATTGCCAGTATTCAAACCATTTTGATGTACAAAAATGTCAATTTCATGTGCCTCGATGTGTGCATTTCTCTGCTCCGTTCTCTCCTCATGCCCTTCCGGCCAAGTTCTCCTCCTCTTAGACTTGGTGTCTTCTGGGAAGCCCCCAACTAAAGCTGGATGGAGCTAGTCTCTTCCTTCCGCTTCCCCGACCAGGGCCCGTGACAGGTGGGGACCTGGGTGACTTCCCAGTGCATTCCACACCGGCTGAAAGCGAGCCACCATTCCTATCAGACGTCCCTGGTGCGGAGCGGACTCATCTCCCAGGCTGTGCTTTACCTGAGGGCAGGGTCCTGGCCCCTCAGGAGTCCACACTTGCCCGGTGGGGGTGCCCACTGCCCATTGATACCAAGAGACGTTCACTTATTGAGCACCTACTGTGTGCCAGGTATAACTCTAGGTGGGAAGATGGGAAAAAACAAAGTGGTTGAGGACTCCTTGCCTGAGCTCATTTACCTCCGGAGAAATAGAGTGGGCACATCTCATAATCACAGTTAACACAGGTGTGGGGGCTTCTGTCCAAGGAGGACTAACGAAGGGACCAGATTCACCCTCCTCCATACAAAAATATAAAACAGTGGGTTTTTGTGTGTGTGTTTTTGTTAATCCTCACTCAAGGATATTTTTCTATTGATCTTTTAGAGAGAGTGGGAGAGAGAGGCAAAGACAGAGAGAAACATGGATGTGAGAGAAACACATTGATTGGTTGCCTCCTGCACACGCCCCAACCAGAGCCAGGGCGGGGGAGGAGCATGGAACCAAGGCACGTGCCCTTGACCAGAATCGAACCCGGGACCCTTTGGTCCATAGGCCGATGCTCTATCCACTGAGCCACACTGGCCAGGTTAAAACAATGTTTTTCAAGAATCTGAGCACTAGGCAGTAAAGGACAGCGATCCCTGAGGGAAGGACAGCAAGTGGGTTGGTCCTACAAGAGCCCGGCTGACTGCTCGAGAGACATTCAGACCACAGCACAGGGGAGGGAAGCGAGTTGAGAGTGTGGGGAAACCAGGTGACTAGAGTCCTGGGACATAGAGTCAGGGAGCGAATACTCCGAGGTGCACAAGGGACCTTCCGTGCGTGGTCAGGAAACCGGTGTGAGAAAACTATCCAAGGCCAGGAAGAGAACAACCTGAGTAAGAACGGAGCCTTTTGGTTACCTGCCAAACGAGAACCCTGCAGGCGCCACGGCACGCGGGAGAGTGTGCAAAAAGCCTGGGCTCAAGAGTGGAAAACATTAGTGACAAGATAAATTTTACAATGTCTGTCACCCAACAAAAAATTAGCAGTCATACGAAGAAGAAGGAATATATGACTCATAACGGAGAAAATGCAATCAATGGGAATGACACAGAATTAAATTACTTGTCAACACTTTATTCCATATACACAACACGTTAGAGACATAGAAGATATAGAAAAAGACTTAAATTGAACTTTTAGAAATGAAAAATTACAATGACCATGAAATGGCCAATGGAGATGAAGAATAGCAGATTCAATGTTATAGAAGAAAAGATTAGTGAACTTGAATACATAGCAATCAAAACTATTTAAAATGAAATGCAGAGAGAAAATAATTAAAGTATTTAATCGAAGTATGAATCATAAGCATAAGAAACATGAAAAGAACCACACCAAAGCATGTGATAAATTACTCAAGACTAGTAATGAATAGAAACCATTTAAAGCAGCCAGCGGGAAAAGATGCATTGTGTACTGAAGAAGGATGAGGGTGGCAGCAGATTCTCCATTGACACATGCAAACTAGAAGACAGGAGAGCAGCACCTTTAAATTACTGATAGCAAAAAACCTGTAAATCCAGAATTCTATACCCAGTGAAAATGAAGATTACTCAGACAAAAGCTAAAAAAATGTATTGCCAACAGACCTGTACTATAGGAAATGTTAAAGAAAATCAGGCAGAAGGAAAATTATATCCGATAAAAATATAAATCTACACAAAAGAAATAAAAAGAATCAGAGATGGTAAACACAGAGGAAAATCTGTAAGTTTTATTGTTATTTAAATCTCCTTAAAAGGTAATTGAGCTTTGGGATTGGCAGTGTTACTTTGGGGAAAAAAAACAACAAAAAACTTTCCCCTTGGCCAGTGGTCGGCAAACTGTGGCTCGCGAGCCACATCTGGCTCTTTGGCCCCTTGAGTGTGGCTCTTCCACAAAATACCACGTGCGGGCACGCACGTACAGTGCTATTGAAACTTCGTGGCCCATGCGCAGAAGTCAGTATTTTGTGGAAGAGCCACACTCAAGGGGGCAAAGAGCCGCATGTATCTCGTGAGCCACAGTTTGCCGAGCCGCAGTTTGCCAACCACTGCCCTAGACAAACATATTAAACTGGTTGTAATTAGCAAAGACAGTCATTTAGTGTTTGTAGCTGTTGCTAAAAGGGCTACAGAAAATTAAGGGGCATTTGTTCAACAAAACCCATATCACTTGGCAAGTACAATGTGGACTGCACCTGCCCCCATGGTTCTCTGCTGCAGCGCACCTGTGCCAGGGGCCTCGGGGTTGAGCGGCAGCTCCCGCCGCCCCCGGCTCCCCGAGACGGACAAGACGTTCTGTGTGGACCCAGCAGCCAGGGAGCTTAACGGGGTCCCTTCCCAGCAAGGTGCTACGGAAGAGCTCTGCCAGGCGGGTGTGGCACCTGCTCTCCTGCTCCAGCTCCTGCTCTGCCGGGAAGACCCAGGCGGAGAAGTGGGAACAGTGCAGCGTTCTCCTCCCACGCTCTGTGCTGCGGGACGCTGTGCTGATGGCTCCGAGCAGAGAGGCAGCCCCCACGTCCCCTGGGCCGATCCCACGCTGCTTGTCTCTGTTATCAGTAATCAGTACCAGGTGACGGAGGCAGCTGGGGTGGCACCAGTTACTGCACCTCCCTTCCTTATAGCTCCTGCCCGTGGTGAGGATCTAGGAGGGGTGGCTGGTGAAGACTAAGTTTCCCCACCCCCAGCTCCTCTTCCATAGCACAGAGCTTCTGCCCAGGGTGGGGCAGAATCAGAGACGGTAACACCATCTTCAAAGACTGCCAACACCCTTCCCGTGCCAATGGGCTTGACTTTACTCAGATCAGACTGTGGAGCAATTTCTGCTCCAAGGCATTGTTATAAACAATAGAGCAATCAGTTAGCATCAGGTTGGTGTGATACTAATAGAGGTATACAAGCCAAAAATGTATGTCATGGAAAAAAGCAGTCAGAGAGAGCCAGACTAAAACTGGAGTCGCCCTTGGGGGTCTGTTAGGTGCAGGCACGCCGACACTGCCCTCTCTGAGGGGTGGCAGAGAGCACTCTCTTTGAAGGGGCCCAGTATTGCAAAGATAGTAAAGAAACTATTACAAATATTTTCAAAGAACTAAAAGAAACCATGCTGATAATAACTTAAAGGAAGACAGGTTGATATTAACTCATAAAACAGAGACTATCAGTAAGGAGGTGGAAATTATAAAAAGGAACAAGTAGCAATTCTGGAGTTGGAGGTAAAATAATGAAAATGGAAAATTCACTAGAGCAGCTCCACAGTCAATCTGAACTAGCAGAAGAAAGTGTCACTAAACTTAAAGATCAACAGAGATGATGTAACCTAAAGAAGAGAAGGAAAAAAGGAAAAGGGTCAACGGGAAATGTGGAACGCCATTAAGCACGCCAACATATGGGTAATGGGAGCACTAAGAAAGAAGAAACACATTTGAAGAATTAATGGCTGAAAACTTTCCAAATTTGATTAATAACAATAATCTACATCCAAGAAGCTCCACAGACTCCAAGTAGGATAAAGACAGAGCTCCCCAACCACATGCTTTAGTCAAAATGTTGAAATCCTAAAAGCAGCAAGAGAAAAGGATCCACCACGCACAAGAGGACCCCTCAAAAATCGCCAGCCAGCTTCTCACCAGCACAGAGGAGGTGAGAAGGAAGGGGGATGATATATTGAAAGTTCTGAAAGAAAAGAAAAAGACTGCTAACCTAGAATCCTACATCCAGCAAAACTATTTTCCAAAAAATGGAGGTGACATGAAGATATTCCCAGGTAAACAGACAAACAACAACAAGCAAATTTCCTGCCAGCCCACCTACCTTAGGAGAGATACTCAACCTTGTTTCTCGGGATGGGTCACAGTGACGTTATTCCAATCAGCACGGAACACAAGAGAGCCAGTGAAGGCAATTACGAAGGACAGTATACTTACACTGGAGGCCCAGTGCACGAAATTCGTGCACTCAGGGGGTCCCTCAGCCCGGCCTGTGCCCTCTCACAGTCTGGGAGCCCTCGGGGGAGCGGGCCTACGCTGGCAGTCAGACATCCTTAGCGCTGCCGTGGAGGCGGGAGAGGCTCCCACCACGGCCGCTGCACTCGCCAGCTGTGTGAGCCTGGCTCAGGGCTTCTGTCTGAGTGGCGCTCCCCCTGTGGGAGCTCACTGACCACCAGGGGGCAGCTCCTGTGTTGAGAGTCTGCCCCCTGGTGGTCAGTGCGTGTCATAGCGACCAGTCGTTCTGCCTTTCGGTTGATTTGCATATTAGCTTTTTATGATAAAGGATACATATCCTCTGTAAAAAGTCCAGAATTGGATGTAACCCACGTATCTATCAGGAGGTGAATGGGCAAACATGTTGTCATATGTTCGTTTACTGGAATAGCACTCAGCAATAAAAAGGAGCGATACATGCCACCACAGGGGTGAGCCTCAGAATATTTACACGCAGTGCCCTGGCCGGGTTGGCTCAGTGGATAGAGCATCGGCCTGCAGACCGAAGAGTCCCAGGTTCGATTCCGGGCAAGGGCACGTACCTCAGTTGCAGGTTCCTCCCCGGCCCAGGCCCTGGTCGGGGGTGTGAGCAGGAGGCAACCAATTGATGTGTTTCCCTCACATCAGTGTTTCTCTCTGTCTTTCCCTCTCTCTTCTACTCTCCCTAAAAACCAATGGAAAAACATCCTCGGGTGAGAATTAACAGAAAAGGAATAACTGCACTGAGTGAAATCAGCCCGACAGCAGAGGCTCCACATTATCTTATCCATTTATACCGCACTCTGGGATTGCAGACCGAGGTAACTGGGCTGGTGGGTGTGCTCATTACTTTATTGAGGGGGAGGTTTCGCAGGTGCATTTATGTACAAATAACAGATATGTCACCAATTTCACACTTTAAATATGTGCCATTTATTGTATGATAATTATACCTCAATAAGGTGGTTTTCGTAAAAGCTAATAAGTACTTAAAACTCATCACTTTCTAGTCATTTTATGACACTTGCTATTGTGTGTGCGATAGTAAATTTTTACGGCTTCGGGCCACAGGATCCGTGCACTCACCCGATCCTGCAATTGTGGTGGGAACCAGCCACAGACACTGTAAACCCCGGGCTTGGCCGGGCTCCATGAAGCGCTGTTAACACAGGTGTGGGTCTGGGTGGGGCGGGCAGTGTGCACACTCACCTGTGTTCCGGAGGTTCTCCCATCGGGGCACAGGCCTGGGGGCGGGGGCTGCCCCTCCCGGGGCTGAGATGACGCCCTGGGAGCTGAAACCACTGGGGGTATTTACACCACGGACAGCGGCAGGTGTTCCAGTCAGCGCCTCTTGACCTGCACGGTCCTGCCTGATGTCCGAAGAGGCTGGCTGACCCCTGGATGTCCACAAAGAGGTTCCTGGTGGGCGGGGAGGGAAGGCAGACCCGGTGGCCACTGAGTCAGCCCCCGGTGGGGAACGTGGAGCGTATGGGGACCTTCCCCCGAGGCCCCTGGTACCCACTGCAGCCCTGGCCTGAGCCTTCATTTCTCCTTCCCAGCTTCCATCTGGAATGTGTCGCCCGGACCACCCTGAGGCACCCTGTGGCCCGTGCCCACTCCCAGGCCACAGCGTCACCTCAAAGCCATGGGAGTTGGGGGCAGGGTCTGGGGCTGAGCCCCCTCCCCACTTGCCGTGTGTGACCTGAACAGAAATCATCTCCGAGCCTCCGTTTCCTCACCACACACAGGTGGTGAGTCTGCGACCTGGAACGGCACGGGGCCCCTCAGCCCACCCGCCCTGCAGGGCCAACACCCGGGCCGGCGGCTGGGACTGGGGCTGCAGCCCCCCCAGTAGGCAGAGCGAGCGCTGGGGGCTCCCAGACACCACGCCCAGGGTCTCAGGCACAGAAAGTGTTGTGGGAGGGAAGGCAGCCCGAGGCAGACAGGTGCCAGGCGAGGCCTGCCTCCTCCCCGTCACCGTCACCGCGGCTCTCCTTTTTTCGGCACCCTGGGCTGCCAGGTGCACCTGGAGGTGGCAGCCTGGGGTCTGGGGTGCACAGGCCACCGAGAGCCGAGCACAGGGCAGGCCACAGCTGCCAGCTGCCTCCCCCGCCCCGGGCCCTGGTGGGACCCTGTCACACACGTTCCATGGTGGTGAGCACCCCCTGGGTCCCGGCGGGGGACCCTGTCCTTGCCTGTGATGGTGCGGAGATGGTTCCAGGTGTGGGCACAGGCCCAGCACCTCCGGCATCTGGAGCCAGGTCAGGTGCTGGGATCCCTCTGCGGGCAAGCAGGGCCCCACCTCAGAGATAGCCTGCCCCACTCCTGAGGGCAGGCGTGGGGAACCCCACTCTGGTCAGCCGTTCCCCAGGGACCCCTCCCCCGGGGGAAGGAACCCTTCCTCTCACACCAGACTTCCAGCGGCTCCTCACTGCCCACAGGGAACATGCGCCTCCCTGGCTGACGCTCAGGCCCACCTGGTCTGGCCCAAGCCCTGGTCTGGTCCAGGCCCAGCAGAGCACTTCACACCTCAGGGGACCCCTCCTCCAGGGAGCCCTCCAGAGCCCCCCTGTGGATGGTGCCCTCGAAGCCCCAGCCTCTCTCCCTCGAGGAACACAGGTCTCACTGCTGAGTCAACACTGGCCCCAGCCCACTGGGGTGCTGGCCATGTGACCGGGTGCCAGCCACAGGCCCCAGAGCCGAGACTGGCCGGCCACACCCTCTCCTAGGCCAGCCCGGACAGGGACTCAGCCTTGGCCTTGCCACAGGATTCTATCTTTAACTCCTGGACAGCCAGTTCCTCTCTATTTTGAGGGGAAAAAATTTCACTCTGAAGTCGGCTTCAAAACGTCCTCACCCGTTTAGGCAAATTCCCCAGAGAAACCACTGGCCTTTGCCGTGGCCCAGAGAGGAGGGGCCTTCTCAGGGGCTGGCTGGAGGCGGGGCCACCCTGGGAGCTGGGACCCTCACCGTGGCTGCCCCGCCCTGGCTGGGCCTCTGCCCCCCACTCCCCCCGCCCCCTCTGCTCCAGCCACACCCAACTCTTATCACCAAACCGTGGTTCCAACTGTTCTGGTTCCAAGTAAATGACCTCGTCAGGGTGACCTGTCCTGGACTTTTGGTTCTTCGGGGCCGAATGCCCTCATTGTTCTTTCAAGGGACACAGCACAGGTTCAGCGGGCATCTGCCGGCTCCGCCTTCTCCTCGCGCCCCAGCGACCCCGCGACCCCGGGGGCGGGCGCAGACTTCCCCCGACAGCTCCCGCTGCTCCACACTCTCCCGACACTTGCTGTGGTTGGTCATCAGTCCAACCTTCCAGGGGGTGCAACGTGGTCTCGTCGTGGTTTTTAAATTAACAGCCTTGATGGTTTTTAAAATACATTTTTATTGATTTCAGAGAAGAAGGGAGAAGGAGAGAGAGAGAAACATCAGTGATGAGAGAGAATCATCGATCGGCTGCCTCCTGCACGCCCCCCAGTGGGGATGGAGCCTACAACCCGGGCATGTGCCCTGAGCGGGAATCGAACCGTGACCCCCTGGTTCATAGGTCAATGCTCAACCCCTGAGCCACGCTGGCCGGGCTTAATAGACTTGATTTTTAAGAGCAGTTTTAGGTTTACAGAAAAGCTGAGCAGAGAGCACAGAGTCCATGTGACGCCCCCTCCCACCCCACCAGCACACACTCATGTTTCCCTCATTGTTCCATCGGTTTGGTTTGTCCGTTGTTACAAGGATGGACCAATGTTGCTACATTATTACTCACTGATGTTCTCTGTGTCTGCACTTCCAGGGTTTCCGCAAATGCATCTTGTCCTCGTCTGGGTCTCAGGATGGGCCCATGCAGAGCAGCCCATCCCAACGTCAGCAGCAACCTACAGGGCTCCCCCTGGTGTCCTGGGAGGTCAGTGATGCCGCCCTCCTCCCTGTCTCCCCCATCCCGCCTTCTCCACCTGCCCAGAGAGCCCCGTCCTCACGAGTGCCCCGGGCTGGAGGCCTAGGGACATCTGTCCAGAGGTCCAGCAGGCCTCAGGACACATCCCCGGATGCCCATGGGCAAGGAAATTGGTGGTTAGAGTTCATTTCAGGCCAGTGTGTGCTGGGATGGAGCGAGGAGGGCCAGGCTCGGCATCGGAGGGAGGCAGGCATTCCCAGGCCCTGGAGGATGGCATTACAAAGGCCTGGTGCCAGCCCAGCCAGTGTGGCTCAGTGGTGAGCATCGACCTATGAACCAGGAGGTCAGGGTTTGATTCCCGGCCAGGGCACATGCTGGGGTTTCGGGCGCAATGCAGGAGGCAGCTGACGGATGAGTCTCTCTCATCGTTGATGTTTCTACCTCTCCCTCATTTATGTATTAATTAGTGTATGTATGTATGTCTGTATGTCTGTCTGTCTGTCTGTCTGTATGTATGTATGTCTGTATGTATGTATGTCTGTATGTCTGTCTGTATGTCTGTCTGTCTGTCTGTCTGTATGTATGTATGTCTGTATGTATGTATGTCTGTATGTCTGTCTGTATGTCTGTCTGTATGTCTGTATGTCTGTATGTCTGTCTGTCTGTATGTATGTCTGTATGTATGTCTGTATGTATGTCTGTCTGTCTGTATGTCTGTCTGTATGTATGTCTGTCTGTATGTCTGTCTGTATGTCTGTATGTCTGTATGTCTGTATGTCTGTCTGTATGTATGTATGTATTGAAATGCCCTGCGCCAGCCAGGCCACGGGGGGTCACCGAGCGTGAGAATGGCCCCGGCTCTCTCCTGTGAACGCCGCCCCCTGGTTTTCAAGTGCGGAGCCAGCCTTGCCCCCTTGGAAGGAACCCCGCTGCTCCCTGCATGTACTTTCCCCCGTGGTTGGACTCGACTTGCCTCTATTCTGTGGAGGATTTTTGCCTCTAAGTTTAAGAGACGCGGGTCTCCTGGCTGCATTGTCTGCGTCGAGCTTTGGGCTCAGGATAGTGCCGGCTGCATGAAGCCCCCTGGGGAGGGACCCCGCTCTTCCAGGTTCCGGAGGAAATTGTGTAAAAGTAAGGTTGCTTTTTCTTTAACTTTTTGCTAGAATTTTTCACTAACACCATTAGATCAGGAGATTTCTTTTGGGGGAACTGTGGTGTGTTTTTTCAATCCTCGCCCAAGGACGTTTCTTGGAGCTGTGATCCTCCCACAGCCTCAACCCTGGGCCGTGCTGTGGGCCGTGCTGAGCTGCAAAGGGTGCATAGGTGTCAACCAGGCCAAAGAGGTGGCGGTGTGAGTGGCGCCCCAGGTGGTCCTCCAGGGGAACGTTCTATAATGACCGAAGGCTCCACCCTGTGCTGACCAGCACAGCGGCCACCGGCCAATGTGACCACGAGCACTGGACGCCCAGCTTTTAAACTGAGTTTTATTCGCGTCAATGTCCTCAGGCACCTGTGGCTCCGGCAGGGCCTTCGGGGCAGAGGCTGCTGCGCTGGAGGTTCTGGGCACGTGTGGGAGGTGGAGGGAGGGCGGGTGCCGGGAGGGGGTGGTTCTTTCTGGTTCTTGCGATGCGTTCCTGGGGGTTCTCAGCTTCGGGTCGGTTGTGGTGAGGACAAGAGCTATCCCAGCTGATCCTGGACCAGGGAGCACACCCTGCTCTCCTGGAGGCTCAACACACCGCAGCCACCCAGAGTCCACCACCGACCAAATGAAAGTCTCCGGCTGTGTCTTTGTTCTCCAAGGTTCTGCAGCACCTATGAGTTATCCACCCACCCACCCATCCACCCACCACCCATCCACCTATCCACCCACATGTCCATCTACCCAACCACCCATCCACCTATCCATTCATCCCTTCGTACGTACATCCATCCATTCATCAACCCACCCATCTACCCACCCATCCACCCACTCATCCACCCATCCACCCACCCACCTGTCCATCCACCCATCCACCCATCAACCCATCTATTTGTCCATCCATCCGTCCATCCATCCATTCATCGACCCACCCACTCACCTACCCACCTGTCCATCCATCCATTCATCCATCAACCCATCCATTCATCCCTCCATTCGTCCATCCGTCCATTCATCAACCCACCCATCTACCCATTC
>NW_005355029.1:118742-123717 GCF_000412655.1 Myotis brandtii | reverse complement strand
CGTCCATCCAGTCAGCCTCGGGGAGCACCTGTCAGTGCCCCATCTCCTGCTGCCTGGTTATTCCCTAGGAGTCAAGCCTGTGTCCCAGGCCCTCCATGCTGTAGACGTGGCCCTCTGTCCCCTCAATGGCTGGTCACAGAGTAGATGAGACAGTCACTTAAGTTACCAGCTACAGACCCTGCTCCCATGGTCCTGCCCCGCCTGCCGAGCCGAGAGACAGTGAGAGCAGATTGAAGCCAGGAATTCCCTGGATGCCTCCCAGGGGGCAGGCTGTCAGTGGGGACCGGAGGCAGCGGTTGTGACTGGCATGTCCCAACGCGCCTGGCTGGGCAGCCACCCCGCGGCTCCTGCAAGCTGCCGCCTGCCTGTAGCCTTCCTTCCTTCCGAGTTCTGTGCCTGAGCCGGCCCAGAGGGGCTGTCAGCCGCGCCTCCCTCCCCACAGCTCCCACCTCACAGCTCCCTCCCCACAGCTCCCATCTTCCATCCTCCTCCTTTTATGTCCAGCCCGAGAAAAGGAAGACCTCTTCCCATGGAGGGAGCCGGGAGCCGGGAGCCGGGAGCCGGGAGCCGCCAGCCACAGCCAGGGCCGCCCTCCCTGGGTTCCCACCAGCAGCCCCGCCAGCTCCCGTCCTGGGGGTTTCCAGACCCTAAAGTTCCCATCCAGGTCTGCTTCCCACCCCAGGCCCCTGGTGTCCCCATCGCTCCCCCCAAACTCCCCTCTCCCCCTCCCGTTCACTCGCGGGGTCTGTGCCCTGCGTTCCCACGGCCCAGTGGCCTCCTCCCGGCTCCTCTCCATCCTCCAGGCCCCGTTGAAATGCCACTTCCCCTGGGGAGAGATTTGGACTCAAGTCAGCAGGCAGCGGGGAGCCTGCAGGCTCCTGGGGGTGAGATGTCAGGGGTGAACGATGTGGGTCGGGGCAGGGGTGAGGCCGGCAGAAACCCACCCCTCAACTTCCTGGCCCCTCACGGGGGAAGGGGCGCTGCACCTCCCTGCTGGGCCCCCGTCCCCCAGCACCGACTCCTCTCCTGGGCTCCCCAGGCCGGGCCCACCCCGAGCCCGGAGTCCGGAGGACGGAAGCCTCGCCTCCATCCTTGCGGTTCCCACGGGCCGAGGAAGTGATTCTCCGTGAACCTCAAGTGACCTGTGGCCTCTTAGCTTCAGGCATCGCCTTCTCCTCTCGGCTTTAAACACTTTCCAGCACTCGCTCGCCCTGGTGCTTCTCTGAGACGCCCAGCACCTTCCTTGTGTCCGACTCAGGCTCAGCTCCTCCATCCCCCCGTCCACCACATGCTGGGCAGGTTCCACAGGGGCTGACTCCAGCCCAGGCCCTGGTCCCGCCCAGCGGGACGGCGGGCAGCCCCGTCTCCTCCAGCCAGAGGAGCCAAGACTGGGCTGCGGTGGGCCGTGTGGCCAGCGGATGGCCGGCGGTCCCAGCGAGTCAGGCGGCAGCATCCCCCCACCTGTCCCAGGGACCCAGCATTGAAGCTGGAATGAGCAGGCGCAGTCCTGTCTCCCCAAGATCAGCACCTCTGGTCGGCACCAGAGCCCAGATGCTGCAGCTGGAGCAGGGATGCCCCCTCCCGCCCCGTGTGCCCTGCCCCCATCACTCTCTGGGCACCTGCTGGAGGCCGTGCCCTGGGAGGTGATGGGAGGCCACCTGCCCCTCCACCAACCTCAGCATTTGGGGGTCAAGCTGAAAAGAAGCCCGAGCCCCGAATTGGGGTTTGTTTCCATGCCTTTCTCCCCGACCAGACCGTGAGCCCCCGAGGGAGGGAACTGTGTCCCCCGCCCCTGGCACCCACACCCTGAAGGAGGGGGCACCAGTGAGGCAGTGAGCGGGAGCCGGGGGTCTGCACACCCTCCTGGTCTCAGCTCCACAAAACATCGCTGACGCGCGAGTGCCACAAAATGCAAAAACTGTAAACATTCAGCAGAAACGGGAGGGGGAGGGGCTGCCCCCGGAAGCAGGACTTGGAACAAGGTCGGCATTTTTCTAAGAGAAGAAGGGCTTGTGAGGCAGTGCCTGGGGCTCATTCCACAGGTGAGGGGGGCCTGGAACCAGGCCTTTCGAGGGAAGAGAGGGAGCTCCAGAGGCCTCCTGGCCCCAAAGGGGGTGCTTGGACCATCACTCACTCACTCATTCACTCATTCATTCATTCATTCATTCATCCACTCACTTACTCATTCACTCATCCATTCTTGCCACGGTTCCTGCATCTGGCACCATCAGATGAGCGATCAGACCCTTACAACTTCAAAAAATAGCAGTTGGAACCATTTGTATGAAATATTTTTGGTGAAGTATGTTCACAATTCCTCGACCTGTGGACATGACCAGACATTTGTGCTTTCTTAAGAGCTGGAGACAAGATGCACCCCAGTCCTTAGACTCAGAGAGTGGGGCGCACTGAGCAGCCCCAACGAGAGGGCCTGCCGAGCCCCCCGTCTGCAGCTTGGCATTTCCTCTGGTCCCGGGTTCAGCGAGTGGACAGCGGGTTCTCCGGCCCCGACGTCCGGGTGTGGCTGCACAGAGAGCGGCCAGGGGAGGCTGAGCGGTGGGCTGAGGCCCAGGGGTCCGATGCCAGGATCAGTGGCCGCTTGGCCACAGTGCCAAACGCGCACCAGAGCTTCTGGTCCCCACAACAGCGCTGCCGCGGCCAGGCACAGAGGCCTCAGGCGACGCGGAGCCCACTGCCCTGGGAAGGCCTCCTCCGAGGAGGGGCCAGTGTTGGGGCCACTGTCCTGCCGCAGAACCGCGGGGCACACATGAAACGGCGCATCAGGAATTTCCTTTTCTATTTTTACTGCGCAATTTTCACTGGCAAAGGGCGTGCGGCTTGGACAGCTCCCTCCTCGCTGAGCCGCTTGGCGGCACATGAAGGCCCCGGAGCAAGGCACACGCAGCCGGCTCGGCTCCCGAGAAGCCCGAGTGCCGGGACGGGACCGAAACCCGCGCTATCGCCCGTTTCTATCACCTGGTTAACCATTAACCAGCGGGTGGGGGCGGGGCCGGTGATTTGTTGGGGTCAGGAAGAGCTTTGGGGGACCCTGTCTGAGCCGAGCCTGAAGGCTGCGGGTGGTGGTGGGGGGGAAGGTTGGAAGCGGGGCTGTGGTCCCCCGGCCCCACCGGGGACATGTTGGATGGAGGAGCAGACCTGCCCTGCACCCTCCGGGGAGGGACCCGGCCGCCGTCCACCGAGGACACATTCAGCTCCTCGGCCCCTCGGAACTGGCAGCTGGGGTGACCGGGGGCAGCCCATCCTCCCAGACCCCAGGCTTCCTTTGTGTTTTGGTGGAACGTGCAGGTTCCTACGTGGGTTCCTCTAGGGGGCGGCCCTGCCTGGGCGGGTCCGTGTGCGCCGGCCGTCCCCACCCTGGGGAGGACGAGAGCGGGGAGTCTAGGCTTTGGAAGGGGGCGCCCTCATGGGCCCCGGGGGCTCCGCTTCCTGGGACACAACTTCTCAGCAGCAGGGCCTGTCCTGCAGGACGTGTCCCGCTAAGTTCACCGGAATTGGATCCAGCAGCTCCCCCCGCCCCCACCATTGCAGTCGCGTCTCCTGCTCTTTTAAAAAACAGAGCTGGGCAGTCCAGGGAAAGAACAGCCTCTGCTCTGGGCGAGGAGGGCGGTGCTCGCCGGGCGCCTTCCCGCGGAGCCTCTGCGGGAACAATGGCATCTGGGTCCGCCGCACGCAGGGCTGAGCTGAACGGCCGAGTCCACCACAGGCGCATGTGTGCATGCACACCTACACGTGCACACGCACGCACACATGCTTACCGGTGTGCAGAAGCACACATACGTGCAATGCTCGGCACATGCATGCGCACACACACATGCTCAGAACACCTGCACACACACAGAGCACACACACACATGCTCAGAACAGACATACCCACACACATGCTCAGAACACCTGCACACACACAGAGCACACACACATGCACACACATGCACACTGTGACTGTTGCCCTGTCCACGTGCCTGCAGCAGGTTCGGAAGCCCCCGCCTCCCAGGAGCTGACGGGCCAAGACGCCCCCAGGAACCGCAGTGGAGACGCTTTCCCCTCGGCTGGTGCCGGGTCTCGGGAAGGAGGGTGACCGCTTGGGGTCAGGGCGAGGCAGGGACAGAGCCCAAATGAACCCAAGCAGAGGCTTTCGGCCCAGCCCTTCCCCACCTACAGGGATGGACACGGATCCTGGACGGAACCCTCTGCCCTCCCGGGGTGATCAGGGTGGCCCCTCGGTCCCTCGGAGCTTGAGGCTCCGGACCATGTATGTGGGGACCCCTGGGCACGTGGGCTCCAGGTAATCCAGGGCCCGGGAACCGGGGTCAGTCAGTGAGCGGAGAGCATCCTCAGCCGCGGCTGGAGCTCAGGTGGCCCCGCCGGTGGCCTTTGGGGAGGCATCCTGCCCCCTGCAAAGCCGTGTTCAGGGAGCCAGTCCCAGGTTGCACTCTCGGGATCCCCTTCCGTCCTGCTGCTCCTTGACCTCCGCTGGGTCTGGCACTGGGACCAGGGACCTTGGCACAGCTGCCCCGAAGGCATGGGGTCAGCGTGTGGCTCACTCAGACTCAGCGCATCATCACTCAGAGCCGGACCCTGACGCCCCACGCCCTGCCTGTCCCCGTTCCAGCACGGCACCAGCCCGCACGGCCAGCAGCTCCCCCTGACACGCGGTGAGGATGGGGGAGGCCCCGCTGCAGCCGTCCTGCCCTCTCCCTGGAGCCAGCGTTGCTCACAAAACGCTGTCCTTAAAACAAAGAGTCTGTTATATTCTCGTGACGGGGTGGGCTGCCTGCAGGTGGGCCGGAGGCACCGGCTCTGCCTTTATGAACCAGTGACCTTGCCCGCCCCGCTCGCTCGCAGACCTGGCTCCTTATCTGTTTCATGGGAGCGAACCCCCACCTGGCAGGGCCAGAGGAGATAATGGCCATAAAGTGCCCGCGAGGGCTTGGCACGCAGCTGCGGCCCGAGCGCC
>NW_005355029.1:113382-118668 GCF_000412655.1 Myotis brandtii | reverse complement strand
ACACGGGGCGCGGGGCTGGGCTGCAGGAATGCCATCAATCTCCCGGGCCTGGGCCGCCTCCACCTCTGATGGGCCACCTGCAGCCTGGAGAGGTGCCCCGCGGGCCAGGCTGTCAGCACGGAGAGGCTGCGGTCCCCACAAGACCAGGCATGTGCCGAGAGCCACATCCGGAATCCGCAGGAGCAGCCTCGGTGCAGCTGCGGCCCTGCCTCCTCTTGTCCAGGAATGTCCTGTCCCCTCTCCGGGAGGCGTCTGCTCACCAGGCCCTTTCCCAGCGCACGTCCTCGGGGGGCACATGGCTGAGGGAGTGACGCTGTCCCCTACGCGCTTGCTGGGTGGACCCCATTGTCTGCAGGGGGACCTCAGGGTCCTCCACGGGGTGCTCCCGGGGCTGTGAGTCCAGCCTCAGGGTTTGCAGGTGGAGGGGTGCCTGTGCATTTGGAAACACACCCCAACCAAGGAAAACAGAACCGAGTCACCTAGGGGCTGGGTGCGCTTCAGGGCCAGCAAGAACCAAGCGGGAGCCGTGGGCATTTCCTTGAGCCACAGGCAGGGACCCTGCAGGGAACGCAGCCTGAGGGACACTGGGCACTGCAGGGAGATGGCCTCCCGGTCACCGGTGGCCCAGGCGGGAGGCGTGCGGGGCGCAGAGAGCTTCTCTTCTCTCCACTCTGGGCGACCCCCGGGGGCCTGGCGTGGAGGACACCCAGCCCGCCTGCCAGACACGGGGAGAAACTGGACCACGCAGGGGAGCCGTTCTCAAACTTCAGGAGAAAAGTAGACACTGGTGTCTGTGAAGACGGGAGGTGGTGAGGGGGGCGATTTGTTCACCTCCCTGTGATTTGTTTGGGTTTTGTCTCCTGGCCCCCCAAGACCCCCTCATGATAAGCTGTGATCATAAAGACTGATCTGAACAAATAGCAATGAATAAGTCATAATTTTGTTGTGAGTTGAAATTGAAGAGAAGTAATTCCTATGAACATAATTTCTGTAAAATGAAAAAGTTAATTGAAAACTGTTTGATTTCAAGGTTAGACAGGAGACCAGGATTAATAGAGTTGGCGCTGGAAAGTGCTTTGTTGAACGTAAACGCAAGTTTATAGTAAAACCTATTGTATTCGCATGTCACTGGGGCCCACAAATCTTCACTCTCTCAATGTGCACACACACACCGTGCACACACCCACAGTGTGCACACACCCACACCATGCACACACCCACACCGTGCACACACCCACACCACACCCCCCACACCATGCACACACACACCATGCACACACCCACACCATGCACACACCCACACCACACCCCCACACCATGCACACACACACTGTGCACACACACACTGTGCACACACCCACACCACATTCCCCCCACACCATGCACATACACACTGTGCACATACACACCGTGCACACACACACCATGCACACACACACTGTGCACACACACACTGTGCACACACACACCATGCACACACACACCGTGCACACACACACTGTGAACACACCCACACCACATCCCCCCACACCATGCACACACACACCGTGCACACACACACTGTGAACACACCCACACCACATCCCCCCACACCATGCACACACCCACACTGTGCACATACACACCATGCACACACACACACTGAGCACACACACACCCCGTCCGGGTAGCTACGCTCTGGCTCTCTAACTGGAACCCATCCTTCCTTCCTGGGAAGAGCCAGGCCTTTGGGTCCGAGGGATGGGAGAGCCCAGGCTCCAGCCGCCTCTGATTTTAGTGCTTCTTTGGAATTGAACGGGGTTTCCAGATCCTTACTGATGTTTCCTCTGTGCCAACCTGGTGAGCTGGTTTTTCCCTAGGAATTTGCTCACTTCATTTAGAATTACCATTTCATGATTAACGTGAAATGTAATCACATTTTTATATATTATGTAATACTAGTGGCCTGGTGCACGGATTCGTGCACATTGAAAGGAAATTAATTAGAAGAAAGATTCTTATGGTAATTACGTTACTGAAAAAAATTTCACGTCAAAATAGCATATATAATATAGTATAAAATTAAAACGTGTGCAATTGGCGCCAGTGAGAGCTTTGTGTGGATCGTGCATGTGCGAGTCAACGTTTATTTTTAAATTGCCAGTGAGCGTCATATGTACCAGCCGGACAGTCAGTTGGACTGTCAGACAGACGGTCGGTTGGTCGCTTAGCCTTTTATATGTATAGATGAATGAGGCCGGTGTATGAAATTCGTGCACGGGTGCAGTCTCTAGGCCTGGCCAGCAATCAAAGCACGAGCGTCTGGCGTGGAAGGGCAGGTCCCAGCGGACCTCTGGGCCCTGGGCAGCACCTGGGCCCCTGGGCCCCTGGGCCCCCATGCGCCCCCTCTGCCTGAGTCACGGCGCCCCAGTCCCCACGCGGAGATGTGGTGAGCAGCGCGGATGGACGCCGCGGGCTGGGGAGCAGTGTGGGCCTCTGGGCCGCCCAGCAGTGCTGCACGGAAGGCGGGCAGCAAGCTCTCTCCCGGCCGGCCTCGCAGACCGGCTCCTGTGCAAACCCATGGGGAGCCCGACGGGCCCCTGCGGTCCTGGTGGCTGTGGCCCGGCTCACCCAGAAGAGGCTGCGCAGGCGTAGGGCAGGCTCCTTACGGGCGCCTGGCATCTGAGCCCGGGGGCTTCCCTGGCACACGAGCCCTGGTGTCCCAGGGGAGAGTAGCAGGGGGAGCGAGAGTGAGCTCATTGGACACCCCGCCTTCTCACCACACCTCTGTCCCCATCACCCCACCCCCAGGGAGCTGGTGAGAGGTCTTAGCCCCCTGCCCAGGTGCTGCAGGAGGTTGGTCGCCGCCACCCACCCCTAGTTCCCGTCCCAACCCGGGGCCCAGCCCCTATCGGGTGACCAGCGCCTGCAGGTCACTGGTCACCATCTGCGGGGCAATTGGTCAGGGCTGGGCCCCCTGCCCAGCTCCCTCAGAGCCTGGGAGCCCGGCAGTGGCCCTGCCCCCACTGCCACTGCTGGTCGCCGTCTGTGGGGCAATCGGCCCCTGCTGCACCTGCCTTGGCCTGGCGCTACCCACTCACCTGCTCCACCATCCACCACAGTCCCACTGGGGCCAGCAGCACCTCCACTGCTGCCCGCTGCCAGTGCTGCATCGCCGACGCCTGCCATGTTCCGAGCCACGCTCTGGTGGTCAGCGCACGTCACAGTGAGCGGTTGAACTCCCGGTCGAACAACTGCCTGAGGGGACAATTTGCATGTTAGGCTTTTATTATATAGGATAATGTCACCTAATTGGCATAGAGTATAAAAGCCATGGCTGTGCAGTACCTAGCACCAGTCGCCTCCTAGCCCCACCCCCACCCCCTGCCCAGGCCTCTGAGTTGCTGCCTCCGGAGGTCACCTGCCCTCAGGATTCCAGGAAGTTTCCAACGCGCTCACCTGCAGGGACAGGGTCAGGCTCCCCACCCCTGGGAGCAACCTCAGGAGGGTCCCTTTGCTCCCGGGGAGAGGCCCAGCGAGTCCCCCTCTGAGGCCTGGTCTCTGGGCCCCGAGGCCTGACCCCGGCACCCCTTCCACCTGCTGTGGCCTCAGGCGCAGGCTGTGCTCTCTGCTAGGGGCTGGGGCGCCTGGGTTCCCTCTGGAACTGGAAAGACCCCTCTTTGGGCTGCCCAGCTGTCAGGGAGCCGTGAGCGAGGCTTCTCCCAGGTGGGGTTTGGGGCATCGTCTCCTGCGTCAACTACGCGCCCATGGGGAAGGCGGGCCTTTCATCTCAGGTCGGGTTCCGGCGATGCTCTCCCAGGCGGAGGAGCTGTCCATCCTCCCCTCGTCCGTCATCGCTGTCCGTCCGTCCGTCCGTGAGAGACCCAGCGCTCTGCCACCCGCCAGCGAGGGCCCCCTGCCTGTCGCTGTCCACAGTGTGGTCATCGAGTAACTGTCTCTTGCTAGACCTGAGGCTCTGGAGGGCGGGGCAGGGTCTGTCTGTGCCGCCTGGGCCAGTCCTGGGGCCAGAGTCACCCAGTGAGGGTCCTGGAAGCCTGGCCCTCGCCTGGTCCGGGGGTGGGGCCTGGCCTCCCTCGCGGGGAGCCCGCCCTGACCCACCAGGTGTGATTAATGCCGCCCCAGCTCCTTGTTTCTCCTGGGGGGGGTGGCGGCGGTGCAGGCGCTGGTGGGGGCACAGCTCCCCTCTCCCCCTGGCCCCGGGCGAATGCCTGTCTTATCGCTCCCAGGCCTCTCTGGTTCCAGCCTCTATTTGTTCTGACATCAGTGGGGTTTACCTCCTGCTCTTGGTGAGTCAATAAAACCCCAGACACTGGGGGAGTCTCTGGGGTTTGGGACCCTCGGGGGCAAGTGGGGGACTTGCTCCTCCCCGAGGGCTCAGGCTCCCTGGTTCCGCCGCGTCACCTAAGGGTGCAGGTGCCTGAGGTGGGAGGTGCCTCCACCCACAGAGGTTTCAGATGGGGGGCGGGGTGAAGACCCTCACAGCACAGCCAGGCTCTGCTGGTCCCGGGCCCTCACTGCCGGAGGCACTGTGCTTGCTCCTGGGCCTTGGACCGCGAAGTTGCTTTCTTTTTTTCATAAAGAATTTTCTGGAAAGCCCCCCCTTTCCTTCTTGGGGGCCCCTCTGCGCACGGACCGGGGGGCGTGAGAGTGATCTCCTGGGCCTTGGACCGCGAAGTTGCTTTCTTTTTTTTCATAAAGAATTTTCTGGAAAGCGCCCCCTTTCCTTCTTGGGGGCCCCTCTGCGCATGGACCGGGCGGCGTGAGAGTGACGAGGTTTGGGAGCAGCAGCTGAAGTCCAAGGACCGGAGGCCCCCTGCCCGGAGCCCAGGCCTGAGGAGCTGAGTGCCTGGCCCCGGGCCAGAGCGGTGCGGGACACGGCAGGTGTCAGCGGAGCGCGATTAGACGCCTCGTGGAGCTGGAAACCTAAATATTGATAGAAGTCGGGACTTCAGTGACCAGCCGCAGAGGTGATGTCACCGGCACCTGCTTCTGGGCCGAGCCGCGGACACGTGACGGTGTCCACACTGGCACCGCCAAGCGGGGCTCCCGGAGGCCCCGGGATAAGGACAGGGCTCAGCCCGCAGGGTGTGTGCTGAGCCGGCCCGGCCGGCCTGGCCCGCAGACTCCGGACCAAACAGAGCAGCCCTGGCCCCGGAACTTATCTTGAGTCAATAGAAGGCTGGGTGGCTATGGAGGCTGTTGACCGGGCCGGGGACAAGGGCTGCATTCAGGCCACGGCCGGGTTTCCAGTGAGCTCAGCTGCTCCACAGCTGGGGCCAGGGACCG
>NW_005355029.1:110792-113223 GCF_000412655.1 Myotis brandtii | reverse complement strand
GAGCAGGAGGGGGTACCCGGAGGGCATGGGCTCATGGAGACGGGGTGGCCTCGCAGCCCAGATCACAGTCCAGCCCACGGAAGCCACACCCAAGAAGCCCTCCAGCTGGTGCAGGGGTGGGGGGCGGTGTGGGTGCAGGGGGCGGCAGCTGCAGTGACCTCACGGGGGCGGCCGGCCATCCCCCAGCCCTGGGCAGGATGGGCTGTATCACAGGCGCCAACAGGCAGCCTCGGGCGTCTAGAAAGAGCGTGCCTGGCCAGAGGAGCGGGGAGTCATAGGCCTGAGTGGGAGCACGGGAGCCCACACCAGACCCCACTGTTCCGGAGCCTTGAGGGCGTGAGAACAGGCCTGTGGGTCCCCACGGCCCACATGCGGGGTCCTGTCCCCCCTCCCCAGCGGCTCTCACCAGCGCTTCTCAAACCCTAAACCCTCACAGGGTCTTGGTAAAACAGCTCTTCTGACTCGGGAGGTTGGGGGGAGCGGGATCTGCACCCCCAGGCTCCTGGGTGAACCCCTGCTGTCTGGGGATCCACCTGAGGAGCCAAGCGGAAGACCAAGGAGTCGGTTCTGAACATGGGCTCTGTGAGGGGGTTGGTTCACTCTGAGGGGCCCAGGGTGTGTGATGAGTGGGCCCCCCGGAGCAGGAGGGGGTGCCCGGAGGGCATGGGCTCACGGAGACAGGGGTGGCCTTGCAGCCCAGATCACAGTCCCGCCCAGATCACAGTCCCCAGATCACAGTCCAGCAGTCGCTCCTGCAGACCCCTCGGGCCAGACCTGTGCCCTGTTCCTGCCACCCCATCGGCTGGGACGAGCCGGGGCCTGGGCCATCCTAGCGGTCCCGGGAGGGATGGGGTGAAGACCTGCTCACCAGCCCCAGCACCACCCACACTGGCGAGACCCCCTGGAGATGTGCAGAGCAGGACAGTGTGGCCACCTGAGGGTGGCAAGGCACCGTGGCTCCGTGCCAGTGCCGTCAGCACCTTCCTCCTGCCCGGCCTTGACTCTCCAGGGCGAGCAGTGAGGCTGGGCAAGGTGGGGAGAAGGGGTGCTGCCTGAGGTCTGGGAGGCGGTAGCTGGGGGAGGCCTCATGGCCAGGCTCTGGGGCAGGTCCCGGTTGTGGGAGGACCTTCAGGCCCTGGTTCCCAGGTGAGGAATTAGAGCTGAGCTTTCTGATTCATCTTCTGTTGGTGTGTGTGTGTGAGTGTGAGTGAGTGTGAGTGAGTGTGTGTGAGTGTGTGTGTGTGAGAGTGCGTGTGTGTGTGTGTGAGTGGGTGTGTGACTGTGTGTGGATATGTGTGAGTATGAGTTTGTGTGTGAAAATATATGAGTGTGTGTATGTGTGAGTGTGAGTGAGTGTGTGTGAGTGGGTGTGAGTGGGTGTGTGTGGATATGTGTGAGTATGAGTTTGTGTGTGAATATATGTGAGTGTGTGGGTGTGTTTGTAAGTGTGTGAATGTGTGAGTGGCTGTGTGTGAGTGTGAGTGTGTGTGAGTGTGAGTGCACCTGCATTTGCCTCTGGTCGGAGGGTCCCCATGTGCACAGATGTGTAGCCCATGCATCCTGGTGCAGATGTGCTCCTGTGGGCGGGACACCTGTTGCACACGCGTGTGAGCGGGTGGGAGGGGACAGGATTTCCTGGAGACTCGCACTTGAACGCCAAGCTGTCTCCATTGTCATGTCAACCAAATATTTTCCGCCTCCACACCCAGGAGTCTCGGGAGCAGGCGTCTCCTCGCGGCTCCCAAGCCCCCGCCAGACTCCCAAACCGCGAGGCAGAGCCGAGTCCCGTTTTAGCTGCTGAGGAGAAAGCAAGCAAACACATCGCGGACCCCAGGCCGCCTTCTCAGCAGAAGTTCATGTCTGAGCTTTGATCTGATACCAGGGCCGAGGCCTTGTTATTTCTAAATAACGAGCGGAATGTGTGTGCTCCGAGCCTGAACTTCTCTGGTTTGGGGGAAACAGGGCTTTCCACAGACGGCCTTTGATGCGGCCAGTGGTGCTGTCCACACGGAGATGAAAAGGCCTTTCAGAGGCCGGCGGCCGGCGGGAGGGGCCCTGGGCCTGAGTGTGCTGCCATCCGCTGGACAGTACCCTCTCCTGCCCGGGAGGGGCCCGCGGACCCTTCACTCCCTGAGCTCCCCCTGCAAGGTGGCCAGGGACCTCTGGGCTCAGAGGGTGCCCCGAGGCCAGATAGGCAGGGGGTCTCGGATGGACCTTGGCCCCCACGGCTGTTGTGCTGGGGGTTCCCCGAGGGCTCCATCGGGAGAAGCCTCCTACGAGCACCTCAAACAAGGTGTGGCTGGACCCCTGCTCCTAAGAGGGGGCAGGAGGCAGGGGTGGGCGGCAGCGGCTGGCACTGGCCCGTGGCACGTCGAGAGGATGGGGAGCGGTGCCTGCGGCAGAGGTGACCTCCAGGGGCAGGGCTGTGAGC
>NW_005355029.1:108273-110732 GCF_000412655.1 Myotis brandtii | reverse complement strand
ATGGCACCTCCCGAGCCCGCTCCCTGTGGCTCCCAGCGAGGCTCACCCCAGCCTCGTTCCATCCACGGGGTCCAGGGCCAGGCTGGGGCCTGGGCAGGGAGACCCGAGTCTTCCTGCAGGACTCAGGCTGCCTGGTCCGGGTCCCTGGGCTGTCGGCCCCACCTTCCCTGGGAGACGGTCCTCGGGTCCGGCAGGGTGAGCTGGGACCCTCCCTCCCAGCGGTGGCTTCCCACGGGGTGGCTGATTTCCCTGCGGAGGAGTGTCCCTGGGTTGCGCCTACTCGCCCTACAGACCCCTCGCCCTCGGTCCCCGGGCACAGGCCGGGGTGAGCTGGCAGACCTGGGCTCCGACAGGTGCGCAGCACGCGGGACCTTGACCATAACGTGTCCCAGGCAGGGCCCACGGGTCCTGGAACCTGAGTCATGAGTCGGGGTTCGCGCCTGGGCCAGAGCAGGACTGTACATGCTTAGAAACGGAGGCAAATGGTTTAAATCACAGGCAATACAGTCACGTGGTGGAGAATTCCCAGCAGGTTTGGAAATAGCGAGGAGCCAGAGGGAAACTAATAGAAACAACCAGTGTCAGCCCAGGGCGACGGGGCCTCTGTGTGGTCCCCGTCTGTGACCTGGGGCCTCGTGGAGGACGCTGGGAGGCGCTGGGAATGGGGCTGGGAGCTCCGCGTCTCCACAGCTGTTCTGCAAACCCAAACTCACTCTAAGATGAGGCTTATTTTTAAAAAGTCAGGGCCATAATCACAGGCAATACAGTCACGTGGTGGAGAATTCCCAGCAGGTTTGGAAATAGCGAGGAGCCAGAGGGAAACTAATAGAAACAACCAGTGTCAGCCCAGGGCGACGGGGCCTCTGTGTGGTCCCTGTCTGTGACCTGGGGCCTCGTGGAGGACGCTGGGAGGCGCTGGGAACGGGGCCTGGGAGCTCCGCGTCTCCACAGCTGTTCTGCAAACCCAAACTCACTCTAAGATGAGGCTTATTTTTAAAAAGTCAGGGCCATGCAGGACCCTGGCTCCGTCCTGGGGAAGCTGGGCTTTGGCTTGGCTTCTGAAGGTGCTGTGTTGGGGGGAGCGGAGCTGGGAGGAGGGTGGGAGGGGCTGAGACCAGGCTCGGCCGGAGCAGCAGGACAGGGCTGCGCTGACCGGTGGGAGTCCAGTCCCGAACGTGTCCTGTCTGAGGTGCCAGTGGGACTTCCTGGTGACAATGTCAAGTCCTCCGTCTATGAATCTCCACCCACTTCTGCTCACGCCTGCTGTGAAGCCGCCGCTGCCCCGTGGGACTCGCCTTCCCTGGGATCCCGGAGGCCTGGGACCGCGAGGCCTGGGACCTTGGACCCTGGCCACCTGCAGGCGATGTTTTCTCCAACCAAAGCCCAACCCAGACTTCCTTCTTTTTAAGAATTCTATTTCCTTTATGAGCCTGTTATGATGTGGTTAACCATCTCCTGCTAATCAGGGAGGAACTTTGTGCAGGAACCTCTGCCCCGTGCAGCTGTGTGCACAGGTGAGCACACCTGCGGCCCAGCAGGACTCGCGCCCCTGGACACGCCCTGCGGGAGAGTCGGCGTTTTCTCGTTGCAGTTGATGGACGAGGCGGCGGAGGCCCCGTTCCGTCGGGTCTGCCTGTGTGTCTCTCTGTGGGTGTGACTGCACCTCCCAGTGCAGGACGCCGTCTCTCACCGGGCCGGGCGGTGGCCTCTGCCTGTCGCAGAAGCTCTGCACCTGTGGGAACGGCGCGCGTTCGTGTGTCATTGTCGGCGTCTCCCCCCGCTGGTTGATGGCCTTTTAACGCGGGCCGTGGTGTCTGAGCAGTTTCTCTGTGTGTATCCCGCGCCGTTTCTCGCCAGGTGCATTCCCAGGTGCGGTTGTTGGGCGGCTGCTGAGGCGAGCTGTCTCATCCCGGCCGAACAGCCCTGGCGAGTAACCGGGGCCAGGGTGCGGTGATTCTAAGTGAGACCAACCCAACCAGTTGAGCCAATGGAAATGCGTAAGGGCTCCTGCATCGAACGCAAACGCTTCCTGGGCGTCGAGGAGACAGTCCCTGCTGTCAAGATGCTCATAACCTATTGAAAAGGTCAGGAAACAAGCGCAGGTCAGCTGGTGACTGGCGGGCGACGCCAGGCGAGTGGTTAAGGGCCAGATGAGCTCCGCGGGCTGGGAGGGGCCTGCTGCCCGTAGGAACCTGGGCCTGGGGCACAAGAGGCACTTTCCAGGGCACGAGAGTGCCAGGGGGAGCAGCTCGCCCTCTAACACGCAGGGTGGCACTTCATTTTGCCAACCGAGTGGCAAAGTCTTTAAACGATGAGAGGATGAGAGGAGACGCAGTGTTGGAGGACGTGTGGGGGGAGGGGGAGTGGCAGCGCCACAGTGTGATGTCATAGAAACGAGGCCAGCGCTATCTCAGGGCGACAGCCGCTCTCTCCTCCCCACCGAGGGCCCGGCGACGACG
>NW_005355029.1:104128-107177 GCF_000412655.1 Myotis brandtii | reverse complement strand
GGTGCCTCACACATGGCGGCCGGGCAGCCAGACACGGAGGCAGGTGCTCGGGGCTGGGAGTGTCTGAGCCCGAGGACCAGACTAGCTCGGGGCCACCAGTGCGGCTCTGCATTGTCCATGTCCCCCAGACCCGCCTTCCCGAGTCCTCTGACCAGGGAGCCACAGCTGGTGGCCGCCTTGGAGAGGCGCCGGCTCAGAGCGAGGCAGCGGGTGGGCGAGCAGCGCGTGAGGGCGGAGTCCGGGGCATCGCCCCCGAGGGCCTGAGGCCATGACCAGTGACCATCATGAATGACGAGATGCGGCTGTCCGGCCACTGCGTGATGACGGGCCAGGCAGGGCAGATGTGGGAGGCGAGTCAGGATCCACTGGCGTGGTCCCCGAAAGAGAGGCCCTCCGGGGCTCCGCCCGACTCCTGACCACAGGGAGCCCCTCCCCGGCCCCAGCTGTGAGTGCCCACGTCTTGGCCAGAGCGAGATGACCATCCCCGGGGGGGAGGTGCCCGTAAGACAACCCGCCTGGGCAGGTGGCACAGACCCACCAGACACCACCCAGGAAACCGACCGGCCCAGCCTGTGAACAAGCCCATGGCCACTGGCGACCGCGGCCTCCAGGGCCCCGAGGCCGAGCAGACGGGCTGCCCCGAGGCACTGGGCTGGGAGTGACCGAATAGCACGCAGCGACTGCTACTGATCAATCGTGGTTCATGTGGAGACCGCACGGGGTTTTAAAAGGGCGACGCGTAATCGCAGGCCAGCAGAACCTTCCAGTCGTGAGGTGCGTCTCGGTGTTTTAAAGGCACAGGCGTGAGGCCGGCCCCACGCCCACGGGTGGAGACTGGCTGCCGTGGACGGACACCTAGGCCCTTGTTAGTAACTGGTGGGCTCGGGGCTCCCGGCGGCTGTGTTCTCCATGGCTCTCAGCCTGAGGTTTCCTCGCCTTCCACCCACAGGGGAGGGTTAGCCGGCACGTGCTGGAGGATGGAACTGAGGCAATAAGTACGAGACCACGCCAGCCCCCAAGGCCAGGGAAGGCCCCGTGCCCGCCATCGACCTGCCTGCTCAGTCCTTTACAGAGAAGCTGCTGTGTGACCGGCCCCAGGGGCAGTGGGCACTTCTGGGAGGTCTTCAGGGGCATCTGTGGGGCGAGCCAGCTGGTGGGCAGGACAGAGGCAGGCAGCACCCAGGCCTGGGGTGTCCGGGAAAACAGGTGCAGAGGCAGGAACCAGCTGCAGCCAGACAGGGAGCCGGTCAGGACGCATGGGCTGCAAGAAACAGGGGAGCCCATCCAGGTGCCCTGACCCAGGGCGGGTGACCAGCTCGGTGCTGAAGTCCCCGGGGCCGGGCTCTGCCGCTCCCGTTGTGCGGACTGGAGGCCGAGGCACAGGATGGACTCTAGATCCCCCAGCTGAGCCCGGCCGGCGTGGCTCAGTGGTCGAGCATCGACCTAGGAACCAGGAGGTCACAGTTTGATTCCCGGTCAGGGCACAGGCCCGGGTTGTGGGCTTGATCCCCAATGTGGGGCGTGCAGGAGGCAGCTGATCAGTGAGTCTCATCATTGATGTTTGTGAGCCAGGCAGCAGGTGGGCGAGCAGCGCGTGAGGGCGGAGTCCGGGGCATCGCCCCCGAGGGCCTGAGGCCATGACCAGTGACCATCATGAATGACGAGATGCGGCTCTCCGGCCACTGCGTGATGACGGGCCAGGCAGGGCAGATGTGGGAGGCGAGTCAGGATCCACTGGCGTGGTCCCCGAAAGAGAGGCCCTCCGGGGCTCCGCCCGACTCCTGACCACAGGGAGCCCCTCCCCGGCCCCAGCTGTGAGTGCCCACGTCTTGGCCAGAGCGAGATGACCATCCCCGGGGGGGAGGTGCCCGTAAGACAACCCGCCTGGGCAGGTGGCACAGACCCACCAGACACCACCCAGGAAACCGACCGGCCCAGCCTGTGAACAAGCCCATGGCCACTGGCGACCGCGGCCTCCAGGGCCCCGAGGCCGAGCAGACGGGCTGCCCCGAGGCACTGGGCTGGGAGTGACCGAATAGCACGCAGCGACTGCTACTGATCAATCGTGGTTCATGTGGAGACCGCACGGGGTTTTAAAAGGGCGACGCGTAATCGCAGGCCAGCAGAACCTTCCAGTCGTGAGGTGCGTCTCGGTGTTTTAAAGGCACAGGCGTGAGGCCGGCCCCACGCCCACGGGTGGAGACTGGCTGCCGTGGACGGACACCTAGGCCCTTGTTAGTAACTGGTGGGCTCGGGGCTCCCGGCGGCTGTGTTCTCCATGGCTCTCAGCCTGAGGTTTCCTCGCCTTCCACCCACAGGGGAGGGTTAGCCGGCACGTGCTGGAGGATGGAACTGAGGCAATAAGTACGAGACCACGCCAGCCCCCAAGGCCAGGGAAGGCCCCGTGCCCGCCATCGACCTGCCTGCTCAGTCCTTTACAGAGAAGCTGCTGTGTGACCGGCCCCAGGGGCAGTGGGCACTTCTGGGAGGTCTTCAGGGGCATCTGTGGGGCGAGCCAGCTGGTGGGCAGGACAGAGGCAGGCAGCACCCAGGCCTGGGGTGTCCGGGAAAACAGGTGCAGAGGCAGGAACCAGCTGCAGCCAGACAGGGAGCCGGTCAGGACGCATGGGCTGCAAGAAACAGGGGAGCCCATCCAGGTGCCCTGACCCAGGGCGGGTGACCAGCTCGGTGCTGAAGTCCCCGGGGCCGGGCTCTGCCGCTCCCGTTGTGCGGACTGGAGGCCGAGGCACAGGATGGACTCTAGATCCCCCAGCTGAGCCCGGCCGGCGTGGCTCAGTGGTCGAGCATCGACCTAGGAACCAGGAGGTCACAGTTTGATTCCCGGTCAGGGCACAGGCCCGGGTTGTGGGCTTGATCCCCAATGTGGGGCGTGCAGGAGGCAGCTGATCAGTGAGTCTCATCATTGATGTTTGTCTCTCTCTCTCCCTCTCCTCCCTCTCTCCCTCTCCTTCTTCTCTCCCTCTCCTCCCTCTCTCCCTCTCCTCCCTCGCTCCCTCTCCTTCTCTCCCTCTCCCTCTCTCCCTCTCCT
>NW_005355029.1:103528-103881 GCF_000412655.1 Myotis brandtii | reverse complement strand
GGCGCCGTGCTGACCGCGGGGCAAGCGGAGCGCAGTCTTGCTGAGAAAATAAACACAGAGGTGAGTTATGACCACGGCTGCCATGGACAGGAGTGGGCGCTGAGGGGGGCGGCAGGAGACAAGGAAAGCGGGTTCCCTTTGGAGAGGGGGTCCCTCCTGGGAGGTGACAGAAGCCGAGAAGAAGGGGAAGGAGCCCCTGTGTGGAGACGGAAAGGAGAGCGTGCCAGCCGAGGGAGCAGAGCAGACGGGGGCGCTGGGCAGGAGGGACCTGCGGAGGCCGCTGGGTAACCCGGCACCTGAGCTCCACACCCTAAGCGCTGCCGTCACCCACGCTGCCCATCATGGACGCTGCC
>NW_005355029.1:100327-102531 GCF_000412655.1 Myotis brandtii | reverse complement strand
CTCCCTCTCCTTCTCTCCCTCTCCTTCCTCTCTCCTTGTCTTTCCTCTCTCCCTCTCCTTCCTCTCTCCTTGTCTTTCCTCTCTCCCTCTCCTTCCTCTCTCCTTGTCTTTCCTCTCTCCCTCTCCTTCCTCTCTCCTTGTCTTTCCTCTCTCCCTCTCCTTCCTCTCTCCTTGTCTTTCCTCTCTCCCTCTCCTTCCTCTCTCCTTGTCTTTCCTCTCTCCCTCTCCTTCCTCTCTCCTTGTCTTTCCTCTCTCCCTCTCCTTCCTCTCTCCTTGTCTTTCCTCTCTCCCTCTCCTTCCTCTCTCCTTGTCTTTCCTCTCTCCCTCTCCTTCCTCTCTCCTTGTCTTTCCTCTCTCCCTCTCCTTCCTCTCTCCTTGTCTTTCCTCTCTCCCTCTCCTTCCTCTCTCCTTGTCTTTCCTCTCTCCCTCTCCTTCCTCTCTCCTTGTCTTTCCTCTCTCCCTCTCCTTCCTCTCTCCTTGTCTTTCCTCTCTCCCTCTCCTTCCTCTCTCCTTGTCTTTCCTCTCTCCCTCTCCTTCCTCTCTCCTTGTCTTTCCTCTCTCCCTCTCCTTCCTCTCTCCTTGTCTTTCCTCTCTCCCTCTCCTTCCTCTCTCCTTGTCTTTCCTCTCTCCCTCTCCTTCCTCTCTCCTTGTCTTTCCTCTCTCCCTCTCCTTCCTCTCTCCTTGTCTTTCCTCTCTCCCTCTCCTTCCTCTCTCCTTGTCTTTCCTCTCTCCCTCTCCTTCCTCTCTCCTTGTCTTTCCTCTCTCCCTCTCCTTCCTCTCTCCTTGTCTTTCCTCTCTCCCTCTCCTTCCTCTCTCCTTGTCTTTCCTCTCTCCCTCTCCTTCCTCTCTCCTTGTCTTTCCTCTCTCCCTCTCCTTCCTCTCTCCTTGTCTTTCCTCTCTTCCTCTCCTTCCTCTCTGGGAAAAACAAATCACACAGCCAGTAATTGCAGTCGAGATTGGACCTGGGGATTGGACACTCAGCACAGGAGGCCGCTGCTCTCGGCAAAGAGGGTGGAGGACCCTGATGGCTGGGCTGTGACGGAGCCGTGGAGGGCGCGGACTCCGGGAGACAGGGGCCAGCGAGGGTCTTTCATGCAGGAATGCTGGGAGAGACTGCAATGGGCTCCGCCCAGCACACCCTTCTTCCCGCTACCTCCACCCTCCCTGTGAGCTCCCCCACCCCCGCCCTGCGGCCCAGAAAACGGACGCTAACAACACGACTCCTGTTCATGGGAATCAGGTGGGTTCTGTGGGGATGACGTCGGGCGGTGGCCAGGCCTGCTCCGGGCGGTTTGAATTCTCCTCGAGCTGGTCTCCTCACTCCCTAACGAGTTCAGTTAAATCCCCGAGACAAGTACGTTCGTGGCCAGTCATAACTTTACTCTCAGCAGCGAGCCTTCACTGCGCTTGGTCGTCGAGGCGAGGGCAGGCGGGGGAGCCTGGGGAAGGTGGGGCTGAGCCGGGGATGGGCTGGCACAGGCCCCCCACAGGCCGTCCCCCAGCACACGAGGCTGGCATGTCCCGCTGGGACGCCCTGACCCACCCGCTGTCGGCCTCCTGTTTACACAGGCGCCCTGGACTCCCAGCAAACCCGCCCCTGCTCACGCTCACTGCAGTGCTGGTGGCTGGTGGTGGTTCCCACGGCTTTAAAACCAGACGCTAAAGGTGTGTCCCCCGACAGCCCTACTCAGTTTTAGATTCGTAAGAATCCACCTGCTGTGCTGGGGACACTGGTGTGTGTTTTAGTACAAAACTAGGGGGCAGCTTAGAATCAGCCGCGGGTTTCCCAGCCCACGGACCCCTCCAAGGGGCAGCTGGGTGCCAGTTTGAGACCTCCCTGGGGTTCCCCAAGGAAAGCAGCTCAGAGCCCTGGCCGGGGGTCTCAGCCCGGGCTGGGTTCCGGCTCAGCTGGACCCTAAGGAGAATTTGGAGTGAAAGGGGCCCCTGGATCCGAAACCTCTCCCTGGACAGCTGTCCTCTGGGTCCCCCGAGCAGACCACAGGGAGGGCAACGGGAGGAAGGGGGTGAGCCCAGGGTGGGCGGAGGGGGTCAGAGCCTCCTGGGTCCAGGGCTGTTTCTTAGCTCAGGCTGGAGGACCTGTGCCCACGAAGGGCCAGTCCCCCCACGGGCCCGGCCTGGGCCAGCGGGTCCAGCTCCCTCTGGCCGGGTCCTCTTGGCGCCCAGGTGCCGGCCAGGTGCGCGTC
>NW_005355029.1:99001-99995 GCF_000412655.1 Myotis brandtii | reverse complement strand
AGGTGGAAGGCAGAGCGGGGCCCTCAGGCCCCAAGACGGTGTTGGACCCCGTGGCGGTGGCGTTTGATGGAGACGTGAATGAGGACGGCGTGAGCTCATGCCCGGTCAGGGGACAGGGCCAAAGGCTGGGGCAGGAAGAGCCAGAGGCCAGGGTGGCTGGAGGGGACGAGTAGAGAGGGGAGGGGAGGGAGATGGAGGAGAAAGTGGGGAGCTAGGAGCCTGAGGGGCCTGGAGTGAGGGGGGCATGGGGAGGGGGCGCGTGTCCCACTGTGGCTGCAGGTCAGAGAGCAGCGGAGCGGGCAGGAAACAGTGGGCACTTTCCGCCTTCGGTGATAGGGGACAGCTGGACGCAGGGCTGGGGAGACGGGGAGACGAGCCGGCTGGGAAGGGGCTGGTAGGGCTGAGACCAGGCAGGATCAAGGCCGACTGCCAGGTGTCGGTCCAAGTCACACACAGGTGTGATGGCCGCGGGCCAGGTGACGTTACCCAAGGCCCCATCTCGGCTTCAGGTCACGTGCAGGTATTATCTCAGTTACTTAGCACAATGGCCAGGGTGTTCCCGGCCTTATCTCACCGATTGGCAAACAGCCTGAGTCAGATTATCGCCCTGTTTCAGACATAAGGCAACAGTGGTCGAGGCTGCCAGGCTGTTTCTGTGCAGGGAGTTCACCCTGGGTGTGCGTGTGTGCATGCGTGTGTGTGTGTGTGTGTGCGCGTGCAATTGTTAAATTAAGGTACGATCCATGTAACTTAAAGTCCACTATTTTAAAGCGTACAGTTCCGTGGTTTTTATATGTTACACATCCATCACACTATCTAATTCCAGAACATTTCCGCCACCTTACAGAGGTCGCAGCCTCTGTCGGACTCACTACGTGTAGATATTCCACGTGTAGATATGCCACCCTTTGTTTACCCACCTCCTCCTTGCATGGGCATTTGGGTTGTTTCCACGTTTTGGCTGTTGTGGGTAATGCTGCCACGAACACTTGTG
>NW_005355029.1:91137-98735 GCF_000412655.1 Myotis brandtii | reverse complement strand
CTTTCACAGGGGTCGCCTAAGACCATCGGAAAACACATATATAATTACATATTGTTTTTGTGATTAATCACTATGCTTTAATTATGTTCAATTTGTAACAATGAAAATACATCCTGCATATCAGATATTTACATTATGATTCATAACAGTAGCAAAATTACAGTGATGAAGTAGCAACGAAAATAGTTTTATGGTTGGGGGTCACCACACCATGAGGAACTGTATTAAAGGGCCGCGGCATCAGGAAGGTTGAGAACCACGGTCCTAGGGTGTGACTTGGGAAGAAGGAAATGGGCCCAGAGGGAGGGGGAGGTGCGGGAAGAAGTGGTGAGTGGAAGGCCCTCGTCTGGAACACAGGGCTCAGGGACTCACTGTGGAGACATGGGAAGGACAGTGGGGTCGGGTGATGAGCACAGATGGAGCTTGAATCCGTCGAGATGCGCAACTGCAAACAGCACCTGTGCCCTGGCCACATGCAAGCAGAGGCACCTTGTTAGGGGCAGGATTGGGGAGCCCAGCCCAGCGTGTCTCCGCCGGGCGCCAGGGGTAGGAGGAGGCTCTCAGAGGGGCTGCGTTCTGAGGACAGTTCTTTTTATGTGGGACGGTCTTGTTTATTGCCAACTAGTCCGCACCCAGCACTGCCACACACTCCAGGCTGTGTAAGAGCCGAGGCGGAGACCCCAGAGAGCCTGCAGTCCCGGGAGGCGGCCCGGCCCCGGCCCACATGGCCGCTCCCGCTGCACTTGCCCGAGGACAGGTCCCCACTCCTATCGACACCCCATCACTCACAGATTCAGTTACTGAGCGGGACACCTGCTTGGGAAACGCCTCGCAGGCGTGAGTAGGAACCCACGTTCATGTTTCCTGTGAAGGCGAAAACCGTGAGGCAGGGCACCCCAGGCCGGGCGCTGGCTCAGATGCGGGGTCTCTGGCCCACGGCCCACGGCCCAGCTCTCGCTCTGCGTCGTGAGCCAAGGGACATGGCGTCGAGCACATGCAGTTCCTCGAGATGCACCAGGCAGAGTGACAGGCACTGGCTTCCCCCTGAATGGCCCCCTGGTGTGGGTGTCTCGGGGTCGCCGAGCCCTGTGCTCCCTGTGGGACCAGGACAAGGCCGCTCCCTCTGGGGCTTTCCTTACCAACAACAGAAAAGTAGTCTGCGTGACGTTAGAATCAGACGTTTGCTGACGACCAGCGCGGCCCTGCCCCTAATCACCTGGCAATCATGAGGAGAGGCACTTGACGTTTCCCTTTGATTTACGTACGAAGCTTTCCCTCCCGGGGCTGGCTGCTTCCCTGGGCTCGCCCTCCAAACGGGCTCTCCATGGGGACCCCGAGCGCCCTGCCACCTGCCCCAGGAGGCAGTCGACCTGGGAGCTCCCAGGTGCCGTTCTGTGCACGCATTTCCTGGCACCGAAAGGACTGGAAAGATGTTTGCATTGAGGGACGGGGACACTGGTGTGGCTACACCTGCCCAAGCTTTTCCACAGGCCAGTGCGGGGGCTGGAGATTCCTCCTAAGTAAGTGCTGTGGGCAGGGTCTGGGGTCCCCCATTCCAGAACTGGGTAGTGGGGTCCCCCTATTCCAGGACTGGGTAATGGGGTCCCTAGAGGGGCAGCCACTAGGCAGGGAGAGGGAGACTTCCATGCCCAGCAGGAGGACAGTTTGGGGGTGCTTGGCTCCTGGGCCTGGCTCAGCCCCCATCCTGGGCCCAGACCACCCCTGGCAGAGAGGGTGTCAGCCCTGCAGATGAAGCTGGGGTCCCTACGCCTGCCTGTCACCTCCCCTGGGCTGAGACTCATCAGCCAATTCCTGGCCAACGCCTGGCTCAGTTGGTGAATTAAACAGAAATAGTTCCCATCTCCCCAGGAAGGGAAGACACACGTGGCCCGCTTGGTGCCTGGAACATTCCGCTCCAGGGCCCTGACTTCTCGGGGTGTGTCCAGGGCACACTCACCCTGGGTGCAGGGCCGGGTGCAGGACATGGACCACACTCCTGCCCCTGGGGTGGTCGTGCCGGGTACCTCAGCCGCCCAGCCACGTGGGCCTGGCACATTGGTATCCTGGGAGCCGCGGCGCCCTGCCCAGTGCAGGAGCCTGTTGGTGCCTCCCGGGAGCGTGGGCACCAGGGAGGCCTGGATGGGCCAGGGCGTGGAAGCCGAGGAGGCCTCTGTGAGGCTGAGCGATTCTGATGTCTCTCTTTCCCGCCCCCTTCCTCTCTCTCTAAAATCAATGGAAACATGTTCTCAGGTGAGGATTAACTAATCTCTCTATATAAACTAGAGGCCCGGTGCACGAAAATTTGTGCAAGAGTAGGCCTTCCTTCCCCCAGCTGCCAGCACCGGCTTCCCTCCGCACCCAGGCCCGGGCTTCTCTCCTCTGGCCGCTGGTAGGCACCCAGGACCCAGGCTGGCTTCCCTCGGGCTTCCCTCCAGCACCCGGGACCTGGTCTGCTTCCTTCTGGTCCCGCTTCGTCAGGAAGGATGTCCGGAAGATGTCCGGTCTAATTAGCATATTACCCTTTTATTATTATAGAAGCCTAAGTGACATTCGGGGGAGGGACCCCACTGGTGCACCAGGCCTCTAGTAAATAAATAAAAAGAGCAGGTCTGAACTTTCTTCTTCTCACCCCAAACTCGGACAAGAATGTGGTGTCCCATGGACCAGACCGCTTGCCTGCTGTCAGGCTGGAGCCTGGGAGCCAACTAGGTTTGGAGGGTGAGGCCCGGTGCGGAGAACTAGCCGTGGGTGATGCAGAGGGTGCCAGGCGGTCCCATGGGATGAGTGGGCACGCGTGGTGGGCAGGTGGATGGAAACAGCTGTGACACCAACCCACACACGGGGTGGCACCTCCATGGTGACCGCCTAGGGATGAGCCGCTGTCCCCTCCTAGGCGGGTGTGGGAGAACTCGCCATCCCACACCCCTCCCACGGTGCCCCTCCATCGTGCCCGTCCATGGTGCCCCAAGGTGCCCATCCACAGTGCCCATCTGTGGTGCACATTTGAGGTGCCCGTCCATACTGCCCGTCCGCGGTGCTTGTCCGTGGTGCTTGTCCACGGTGCTGCATCCCCACAGGGCGCAGAGGGGAGCTGAACAAAGTTCGTAGGTTCCCACCCAGTTTCCTTTCCTGTCTGAGAACCGCATGGCCCGCATGGCTGTTGATTACAAATCTCAGTGCAGGTTCCAGCTGAGTGAGCTCACATCCTATTTGGACCCTGGGCCCCACGGCGCCAGGAGCGGGAAGAATTCAATCTCACAGAAGTGCACGGGGACGTTAATTTGGGCAGCGGCCCCGACAAGCTGCGCCCGTGGGTGTGAGGACCCGTCTCTCCAGCGAAGCCATGGATGAGGCCAATTTACATGCAACGCATTGGTATTTTTAACAGGGTGAAAGCATGTGATTTTGCAAATGTTTATGAATCATTCGTGTGGCTGAACACAGAATCGCGTTGCAGGTGATGGACTGTGTGCACTTCCCCTTCCCTGCTTCCTCTGGTCCCGGGGGGCAGTGTGGACCCCAAAAGGCCACTGAAGGCATTAGGCTGCATGGGGTCTGCACCCTCATCCAGTTCTAGGATTAGGGGTCCCTGGCACTCAGGGGTCAAGTGGTGGCCACAGCTACTGTGTGGTATGTGAGCTCAGGTAAGTCAGCTGGTATGGAGGCCACATTAACCAAGGTAAAGTGCCCAGAATGTGGGAGGTGATTGTCCTGCAGGAGATGCATGTCAAAGGTTAAAGAAATGGGGTGTTTGGCTGTACTCAGGGGCTCCTTCCTGCACCTCCCACCAGCCACGCTGGCTTCGCTCTTTTCTGCAAACCCCTCCCCCATTCCTTCCCACCTCAGGAGTTCCTCTCACTGCCCTCCCCCCAAATGCCCTTTCCTGTGGCACGGTCGCCCCTGCTGGTCCCAGAGGGCCCTGCCCAAGCCCAGTCCAGCTGGCTGCTATGCCCATGGTGAGCTGCCCCCTCAGCACCTGGGCAGGGCCTGCTCCTGGCGGCATGGGTGAGAAAGTCCGAGTCACTCGGTGGTGGCTTCCCATGCACGTGGCTGGGACACAGTCAGGGCCTCTGGTTCATAATGGCACCCAGCGCTGAGCACAGCTCACAGATGTCTGCTGATGGAGTGAAGAAACAGCCCCAATTTGATCAATTAAGGGAGGAAAGACCCAGGAACCAGGAGGTCACAGTTCGATTCCCGGTCAGGACACATGCCCCGGTTGCGGGTTGATCTTCAGTGTGGATCATGCAGGAGGCAGCGATCAATGATTCTCTCTCATCATGGATGTTTCTCTCTCTCTCTCCCTTCCTCTCCGAAATCAATAAAAAATATATTTAAAAAAAATATATATATATCCTATATAATAAAAGCCTAATATGCAAATCAGCTGAACGGTGGAACAACTGGTTGCTATGATGTGCACTGACCACCAGGGGCAGATGCTCAATGCAGAAGCTGCCCCCAGCTTGCAGGCCTCAGGCTGGCCAAGGCGGGTGCCGGTGGGGGCCCCGTGTTTGCCCTGCCAGTCTCCCTGCAGAGGGAGGCGACTGGAGGCAGTGGTGGCAGGGGTGGGGCTGGTGAGGAGGCAGCGCCAGGTCCGCCAAGGCAGGTGCCAGCGGGGGCCCCCCGATCACCCAGCCAGTCACCCCCCAGATTGGCCCCGACCACCAGCCAGGCCTAGGGACCCTACCTGTGCATGAATTTTGTGCGCCGGCCTCTAATATATATATTTATAAAACAAGAAAAGGGGCGGGCGAGGAAGGAACTTGGAGAGAAATGAGGTTTCTCTGCTGCCCAGGGAGACGGGCCAGGACAGCAGCTCGGTGTGGCGGGAAGTGTCCGACCGGGTGCTGTGGCTGAGGGAGGCCTCTTTGGGGAGCCCCAGGGTCTAAGGAGGAGGTGAGCCCCACCTGAGGCTGGTGCGCACTCACACACCTGCCCACGCTACGGACCCTCGGCCCTACCCCT
Source organism: Myotis brandtii (assembly GCF_000412655.1). Classification (NCBI taxonomy): domain Eukaryota; kingdom Metazoa; phylum Chordata; class Mammalia; order Chiroptera; family Vespertilionidae; genus Myotis; species Myotis brandtii. The sequence continues at coordinate 93,767 of NW_005355029.1, read as the reverse complement.
GCACCTGGGGCGGGTCCCCCTGCCTTCCCAGGAGGGATAGGCCCTCCCTGGCCCTGCAGCCCCAGCTCCGGAGGAGGGACACCCCCACTGTTTCCAGGTCCCGGGCCCAAAAACTTTGCTCCGCACGCAGGAACCTGCACGCGTCTCCACTCACTCCTGCTCGCAGCGCCTCCCGACTCTGCTAATGGAAACCTGGTGATCCATGACCGTGAGTGGCAGACACCTGCTCCGGGTAATGTGGCATAATGTACATATCGGTGATCAATCAGCGGATTTGCAAGAGAGGCATAAACTACTTAATTATAATTACGCCGGCACGTCGGCGTGGTGGTGGCGACATTTGAATAGGTCAGAGGCAGCCCTCGCCGTGGTGTTGTTTGGTATTAAATGCCACTCACTCTTGGGGCTGGGAGCCCTTCCGAAGTCGCAGGATACCACGCGCTGGCAAATTGAAAATGTCCCTTCGCTTTTGCAAACATGATTGATATCCTCTGCAAAACAAATGTTACACCTTGTAGTGCACGGATCCCGCCGCTGGGGCCGCCCCTGCTCTGAGCAGCCGGGGTCGTGTGCCCAGGAATGGCGGGCAGAGGTGCCCAGCAGCACCCAGCTCCTCCCCAGGCCAGGCCTCCAGGGATGGTCTCTTCCAGGCGAAGGCTTCACTCACCAACAAAGCACAGGAACAGAGCAAGAACCGGGAGATAAATGCACATTTTATTTGCTCAGTTGGTAGCAGAAAAATAGACCTTCAGAGCCTCCAGATGCCATAATACCTATGCCTGCTTCGTGTCACCTCCCACGTACACGTATGTACAGCACAATGTGCTGTGTTCACCACCCACATACACGTATGTACAGCATAACCTGACACATATCACCACCCATGTACACGTATGTATGTACAGCCTGCTTCGTGTCACCATCCAAATTATATCTGGTATAGTTTAAAACAATGCTTCTAGCACCGCCAACAAGGGATATAAATAAGAAGAATGCAGTCAGTCGCACAACACGCACCTCCGAGGCACACGCACACACAGGGGCACACGCACACACAGGGGCACACACCTGCACCTGGCCCAGCCGCTTCTGTAGACGGGGACGGGAGTGAGCCTGGCCTCCCAGGCTGGGACAGGGGCACACGCACACACAGGGGCACACGCACCTCCGAGGCACACGCACACATAGGGGCACACGCCTGCACCTGGCCCAGCCGCTGCTGTAGACGGGGGATGGGAGTGAGCCTGGCCTCCCAGGCTGGTGTGCAGACCAGCCCGGCGGGCAGATGCTGCAGTTGGCAGGGCCGGTGGCCGAGGGGGCACAGGTGGGGGGTGTGGGCGGTCACCATGGAGCAGCCACCTCTCTTCTGCAACAATTAAAGGAGCACCAGAGGCTCTGTTTACAGGGAGAGGGGGGAGTCCTTGGCTTAAGGAAACCAGGCCTGACCAGAGAGGAGGCCGGGGAGGGTGCCTGCATTGACTCTCAGCCGCCTTCCAGATTCCATGAAGCAGCCACCAACTCCCAGCCAAGACGGCGCCTCCTGGGCGGATTTTGCGTTTACAAATTAGCCAATCATCGTCATGGAGCGAATCAGATTAGGTGCCATCCACACTCGGGTTCAAATTAAGCCATGGATAGCAATTAACTGCAAAATGGGCTGGTGAAAACGATAAGATTGTTCAAATAGGTTCACTGTACACACTGGTGGTTTTTTAAACGTCCATCTCTACACAGTGATTAAATAATTTACATTTACAAATGTAGTGAGCCCACCTCCAGTGCTCGGAATTGTGCACATTGCACAGTGAGGGGGCTCTGTCTCCGCAGCTATGATGTCAACACCAGCTATGATGTCACCACCGGCTATGATGTCACCACCGGCTATGATGTCACCACCGCTATGATGTCACGGGTGGAGGGCACCTGACTGAATGGGCACTAACTCCTCTCAGAAGAATCAGGAAAGTGTGCTTTGCCTCCACGTTGTCCCGGACTTGGACCCCCCTGTTCCTTCCTTCCTTCCTTCCTTCCTTCCTTCCTTCCTTCCTTCCTTCCTTCCTTCCTCCCTCCCTCCCTCCCTCCCTTTTCCCTCCCTCCCTCTGTCTTTCCTGTAAAAAAGTGCATGGAACGTCCTAGACAATCACCAGATATTCTGCCCACAACCGAAGGTGTATCTGTCCCTCACAGGGGCACCCAGAACCTGGGCCGCAGTCGCCGTTAGTACCTGGCGTCCGCGTTTGCACTTGGTTGTGACTTGTCTCCTGCGAGGAGATGCGCGCTGACTCTCACCGAGAGAGCGACTGGCAGCCCCGGTGTGGCCGCCTGTGACCGAGTGTGCGGCCCGGGGCCTTTCCCATTCCCTGTGCGGACGGACGGACAGACCAAACCCTCAGGCGCAGCAGGGAACCTGGCTCTGGGGCCGAGCCAGCACCGAGATGCGATGCGATGCGCACCTGCCCCGGGTCCGCTTCCCTCCAACCCAGGCTCCTTTCAGACCCAGCGCGTCCGCAGGTTTGTAAGGTGCCGGCAGCGCCTGGCCTCTCGGCTTGACTGAGATTACCCCGAAGACCCCAGGCAGCCCCGCGGGGAGCGGTCAGCCTCGGCCCCTCACAGGGTCCAACAGTGGAGGC
>NW_005355029.1:82847-89658 GCF_000412655.1 Myotis brandtii | reverse complement strand
CGGGCAGCGCTGCCTCCCTCCCCTGGGAGCTCCTTTGTCCCGCGCCCTGGGCGCCTGGAGACGGTAGCTCTTCCCGCACATAGACCCTGGGAGTGGACCCTCGACTGCCAGGCCACAGCCAGGGCGACGGCCGCCCTCCCTGCCAGTCTCAGCCCCTCTCAGCCCGAGCAGCGGTCCAGGCGGGAAGGGCGCCCCACACGTGTGTCCCTGCCTGGATCAGAGCCTGTTCAGACACATGGTCGCCCCCCGCCCCAGCCCTGGTCCCCACCGCTGTCTCTTACTGCTGGAGGGTGCCTGCTCTTGGGGCCCCCAGGCCGGGCTCAGCCCTGTGGGCTGGGTCTGCACTGTACTCAACTCCCCTGTGCCTGGGCAGCCACGCCATCAACCGCTGCCCCGTCCCTGGTGCCAACGCCCCTGTCCAGGGTGTGCAGAGAGAAGGCAGGGGTGTCAGGACATTCTCGTGGGAAGTCAGGTGGGACCCTAAGCTGCTGGGGGGAGCGGGGGCTTTGCCTCACCGTGGCTGTCACCAAAAGGTGTTTCCACGAATAGTCTGCAGTATTCTGAGCCGTGTCTGTTAATCTGCCTGAGGCCAGGAAGCCTGGATAGAATTCTCCGGAAAGTTCTGCCTTCGACACTGCACCCTTAGCTCAGAACGACCTGTGCCCCCAAAGCACCCAGAGCTGCCCTTGGTGCGGAAGGTGGGCAGGCCCGCTGGGGTTGGTTGGCATCCCACTGGGGTTGGCAAGATGTCACCATCGGGTAATGGGTCCGTGGAATCCCTGTGTTTTATTTGTTACAACAGCATGGAATCTACAAATACCTCAGAATTTAAACTTTAAATTAAACATCCTGCCGTGCTCCGGGCCGGTGGAGCTCAGTGGTTGGGTGTCATCTCGTGCACCAGGAGCTCGCGGTTTGGTTCCCGGTCGGTCAGGGCACAGGCCCGGGTTGTGGGCTCCATCCCCAGTGGGTGGCGCAGGAGGCAGCCGATTGGTGTTTCTCTGTCATCCATCTATCTCTCCTCTCCTTTCCCTTCTCTCTAAAATCAATAAAACATATTTGAAACCGTTTAAAAAGCAACTAAATGAAATAAAAGCCCTGCAGTGGTTGTGGAGACCAGCTCCTTCAGGGCAGAACCCCAAGGTGCCGAGGCTGCGGGGGTGAGCTCACTAGAGAGCGACATGGGCTGAGTCACCCGTTCGAGTCTGAGGGACAGAACCCCATCACCGCACCTCCGTTGGGGTTTTCTTTGCTGAATGGTGATGCCACAGCCGCTCACCTGCCAGCCCTACCCCTCCTCTTCCTCTGCTTCCTCCCCCTGAGCGGTGGTGAGCTTCCCGGGAGCCCGGGTTCTGGGGCTTGTCCTCCCGGGAGCCCAGGGTCAGGCAGAGCCAAGGAGACGACGTGGCGGGAGTCGGCGGAGCACAGGCCTGTCCCCACCGCCAGCACCAGTGACCAGTGCTCTGGTGTGAAGTAGGGACGTCAGGACGCCAGCCCCTGTGAGAGGCAGCAGCACCTGCTACTCGACCCAGGTCCTGGCAAGTGCCTCCCGGGACCACCCAGACCAGCCCTGTGGGAGGGGAAGCCACGTTGGCTCCACCGGGGCGTGTTCTGTTCCTCCCCATCCAGGTAAAGCCGCCCTGAGCGCAGGCACCTTCTGCACAGTACTTGTCCCATCCCGTGTGGGGGCCCACCTTCCGCGTCAAGGCCGCACACCGGCCCGAGGCACAGAGGATGGAACCCAGGCCTGGCCCACAGCTGCCGCGATCAGCTCTGACTAGGAGCCCCCCCCCCCCCCCCCCCAGTGAAAAAGACTGAAGTAGAAACAGTGGGAGACGAGGAGGTGCCCACCTCCCAGCTGCCAGCTGTGCCCGTCTGGGGCGGGAACCTGGTCCCAAACCCCACGATGCGCTTCGTGACAGCCCTGGCGGATCCTGCTGCTTGTACCACGGCGGCTGGTTCTGCCGGAGTCTGTATGGCACAGGCAGCTGGTCCTTCAGCGGGTGTAGGCCCTTCCGTTGTCCCGTCTGGCTGACCCCTGGGCGCTGCCTCTACACCTGGGCCTGGGGGGCTCCTGGGTCACCTGCCAGCTGCTTCCAAACCCACCAAGAGGAAGAGCAGTTTACTTGAGCTCAACAAGGACAGAGCCACCTCAGAGGACAGAGTCGCAGGGCGGCTGGCGGAGCTCACCTGTCGGCCCCGCAGGAGAAGGAGGGCAAACGTCGGGTCCCGAAGCCCATGCAAGTGCCCGGGACGTGCACGGCACGTTTCCTGAGCAATTACCGTGTCAGCTCTGCTCTGAGTTGTTGCTTTTTTAAATATGTTTTCATTAATTTTAAATATACTTTTAAAATTGATTTCAGAGAGGAAGGGAGAGGGAGAGAGATAGAAACATCAATGATGAGAGAGAATCATTGATTGCTGCCTCCTGCACGCCCCCCCACTGGGGACTGAGCCCAAAACCCAGGCATGTGCCCTGCCCAGGAATCGAACCCTGACCTGGTTCCTGGGTCCTCGCTCGACCATTGAGCCACACCACCAGGCTGCTCTGAGTTCTTACTGCACATGAACTCACCTGACTCACTGGCACCTCCAGGTGAGCAGACTGCTCAGCATCACACCTCGTACCTGCAAAGCCAGGTTATTGAACGGACCTTTACCGCCTAGAAAAAGATCTGGGAGAAGTTGCCCTGAAGTAGAACAGTGGTGACCTCTGGGGAGAGGACGGTGGGCGTTTGAATGTATGAGGACGGTGCACTTCTCGTGTAACGAAATGACCTATGAATTCACCGTGATTTCTGTCATATTTCCTATTGCTGGGAACCAACTGCAGGCTTGGCGGCTTCACCTGCCACCACCAGAGACAGACTCAGCGACACAGCGAGAGCCCTGAGGGCCACCCGAACCCACCCTGGAAGACAGGACGGCAGCGGGAGCTGGGGGGCTGGCGGGACCTGCTGGTGGCGCCTGGGGGCCCATCTGCCCACGGCTGAGGGTCCTTGCCTCCTCTGGGCTCTGACATCCTGGCTGCGGACCCTCAGAGCAGGGGCCCGGCTGTGGCCTCCCTGCCCTGCCTTCCCAGGCCCTCCTCCAGGTGGCGCCGCGGGACTGGGCATGGGCAGCACCCCTCAGGGCGGCCTCCCAGGCCGGGTGATTGCAGGGCACCTCTGGCCAGTGTAGCTGGGGAGGACAGAATCGGGCACCTGTGGGCTTGGGCGAGGCTGCCTGGAGCCCCTCAGCAACCTACCCCGACCTGGGCCGACTCTGGTGTGCACCCCACGCTGCCCGACCCCACAGCGACAGGGACGCCGATCCTGGGCAGCTGGCCCTGCGGCCCCTCCCCCGCTGCTGTCATGGCTCCTCCCTACTCACCCCATTAGAGCCGCAGGCCAGCAGCTTCTCCGCCCGCCCCCCATCCCCCCTGAGATGGGATGGACACTGAGCCCAGTTCCCAGAGGCCTGGGCCCCACTGGCAGTTCTCAGCCCACAGACCCTTCCTTCCCAATGCAAGTCCCCTGTGCATATGGGACCCCCAACACACATGGGGGGGCTTGTCCTTCTGTTCTCCCGACAGTGGCCTGAGGCCTACTTTCCTCCCCCACCCACAACCAGGCCTCCCTGCCGCCCACAGCCAAGGTTCCAGGCCCCTGGGTGTGGGTGTGGCCAGTGGCAGCTGGGCAGGCAGGCTGAGGGGAGCCGCTCCAGTGGCAGCTGGGCACCACTGAGGCGAGGCAGCACCTCAGGGGGGTGGCTGGGAGCCCGGCAGAGGCCCCTGGATCCTTCACTGTGTGGCCTGCACTTTGGGGGACTGGCCCCAGGTCAATGAGGCAGGTACACGTGGTGCCGGGGCCGACGCAGCAGTCCACCGCCCGAGGTGGCCATGGTCTGCAGGCCGTGGTGGGCGACCTGGGTCCTCGTCCATCTCAGACTTCTGGATGAGGGCTGGGGTCGGAGACGCGTTCCCACAGCCCCTCACGCATCCTGTCCCCACAGCCCACAGGGAGGGGTTACGCAGGGTCCCCATGTTCGCCTTGAGTTACTGTTCATTCTAGCTGCCCTCAGAGCCGCCCCTCTGCTGGCTCTTTTTTTTAAAAAATATATTTTTATTGATTTCAGAGAGGAGAGGGAGTGAGAGGTAGAAACATCCATGATGAGAGAGAAACATGGATCGGCTGCTTCCTGCACGCCCCACACTGGGGATGAAGACCGGGCCTGTGCCCTTGACCGGAATTGAGCCTGTAACCTCCTGGTTCATAGGTTGATGCTCAACCACTGAGCCATGCGGGCGGGGCGCTGCTGGGTTCTCGATTCTCCAAAGTGAGCCCCAAGCCGACCGAGAGAGCGTTGGTTTCATTTCCCCCTGTGGTCTGACTTACGTAATAATGTTTGAATTCGTACCCACGTGTCTCCCTGGGCCCTCTGGCAGGCGCTGCCCTAATTGTGGACAAAGCAGGCTGCTCAGCTCTCGCAGGGACGCGTGCTTCACCAGAGGAATTTGAAAGTCCTTTTCTTCATCTAGTTCAACCCCCTCAGCCCAGGTTCACCTGCCCTCCCCTCCGTCTCCTTCACACGGTCCACGGGAGTCCCGGGGCGGGAGGCTGGGCGCCTGGGCTGGCGTTCTTGGGCTGCCATGTGGAGCGGGTTCTTGAATGTGAAGATGGAAAGGGGGTCAAGCTGTCAGGCAGATACGGTCCCAAATGCCATTCCCCGTGTTGAGCTCAGGGAAGTCCACACTAGTCAGAGCCTCGGTTTACACAGCTGTAAAATGGGCACAATAGGAGAGCGCGTCCACTGGCCAAGCAATTCCAGGAGCACAGAGAACACAGCAGGAGGGTGCCGTGAAAGCCCAGGCCCCGAGCTGGCGTGAGGCCATGCATCGTGGCCGCATCGCTGACCCCGCCAGGAGGCCCACTGTTCACCTGACCCCACCTCTCTTCCCACCAGCAGCTCCGACTGCATTTTGAATTTGATACAAATGAACGTAGTGTAAAGCCTTAAGTAACATTCCAGATCCAGCCATGGATAGCAGACCTGCTCCTCTACCTCATCCCTGTTCCTGCAGCGAAGACGGGAGACGGGGACCCGGAGGGGACGCTCCCCAGCTGGGGGGCTGGTGCAAAGGAGGCGAGTGCTCAGCTGGGCAGGAAGACGTGGGGACAGGCTCTGGGGGCCGCTGATCACATCACCCCGTCCGCACACATCACCCCGTCCACACACATCACCCCGTCCACACACAGTGCTCAGCTGGGCAGGAAGACGTGGGGACAGGCTCTGAGGGCCACTGATCACATCACCCCGTCCGCACCCATCACCCCGTCCACACCCATCACCCCATCCACACACATCACCCCGTCCACTCCCTTTGGACACTTCCCGGCCTGGTGCTCGATGGCTGTTGTGTGGGTGAGGCTGCTGTATCTGAGCTCAGCCCCGGGGTCCCGGGATCCTAAACTGACCTTTGCAGAGTGACCTGACCCTCCTGAGCCCGTTTCCCCATCTGTAAAGTGAGGAAACTAGTGCTGACCTTGTGGCTCAGCTCAGACCAGAAATGCTTGGGGCCGGGCTGCAGGGGGCGGGTGAGGAAGTCAAAGGCGGGAGGGACTCTAGTGCTTTGAGGACCCCGAGGCTTACCTGACCCCCGGGCTCAGGCCGCCTGGTGCCTTGTGCCTGCACCCAGAGGTGCTTTGGCGACTGCTGGAATGAGCCTGGAGCCGCCCAGGCAGGGCTCGCTGTGGCCAGATGTCCCCCGCGGCCAGCAGGTGGGGGGAGTATTGGTTGGGGGCCTGGATCTCTTGGGCCATCCTTCCTGTGGCCACCACTGTCCCTGCTCCGCTGGGTAAACACTTGCCAACCCGATGCCACCTTCTGTGGCCGGCCTGTGCCTGGGAGGATCTCCACCCCTCTCAGAGCTGCCCCACGAGGCGTGGGACAGGGGCAGCCCCCACGCCCACCCACCCGCTTGGAGAGAGCTCAGGTGTGACTCTGGGCCCCTCCTCCCAGCCCAGGCGCTTGGCCACCTGGACACTTTGGAAGTCGAGGCTGAGGCCCTGCCCAGCACCAGGACTTGCCTCTCTGGAGGGCGGGCAGCTGGGTTCAGGGTGAGAGGGACCTGGGCCCCAACACACATCTGCTGTATCTTTATTGCACTTTCATCACATTGCAACTATTCCTCAAGAATGTACCGGGGGTCGGAGCCCGGGCGACACGCTCACACCAGTCTCCACTGAAGCTGAGCTGCGCCCTTGGCCGCCTCCCGGGAGGTCCCGGGAACTGGTGGGCGGTGCCGAGAAACAATAGCTGGTCATTTCGTCACCGAGAACATGTGAGTGCCCGTCCGTCCACGCGAGTCCTGCTGGCTTCAGGAGCAGGCGTCTCGGAGGGCCTCCCGTGCGGCCGGGAAGGGGGGGAAAGGAGAGTTTTAGTTTTAAGTTAAGTCCAGAGCGCAAGGGCCTTGGCGGGGAGCCGGGCAGAGGGTGGCTCTCCGCATGAGTCTGGGTCTGTGCCGGCGTCTCTGTTTATATACATGTCATCTGTGTATAAATACAAAACAGTAAGGAAAGGCTTCCCTTCCGTACAAAAGGGTGGCCGCCTGCCGCCAGGCCGCCTCTGTCCGTCCACAGCTGCTTTGTCTTGAAAGCGAAGGAAACGCGTCCTGCGGACCCACAGCTGGAGGACCCACGGCCGAGTTCAGCTGGGGCATCGTGTCCGTCCCCGGCACCAGCCGGCGGCTGTGGTCACTACCTGTCGGTGGAGCCTCTGTGCCCGGGGTCCAGGGGGTCGAGGTCGTCCTCCACCACGTGGCCCAGCCCGT
>NW_005355029.1:80765-82080 GCF_000412655.1 Myotis brandtii | reverse complement strand
TCCAGGGCCTGCAGGTGCGGCTGGAACAGCACCGGCGCCACCCGGTCCTGCCGCAGGGACTCGGCCATCAGCAGGCTCAGCTTGTACTCCTCCTTGGCCAGCAGCTGCAGCCGCAGGTAGGTGGACTTCCGGATCCTGCGGGAGGGAGGGAGAAGGCGCAGCTGACGGGCCTCAGGTGGGGACAAGCCGAGGGCGAGTGACTCCCCGGCCCTCAGCGCCCTGCCTCTCAGAGGCACAACCAAGGGATGGGTGGTCCTGGGGGCCCCGCAGGCACCCATCACCCCAGGCAGACACTGGGGGAGGGGGACGGCCTGCTCACGGCGGACATAGGCCCCCACTTGGCTCAGCACGCTGGCTGAGCAGGGCGGAGGGCAGGTACCTGCAGCATTGTTGTAAAGGCACCAGAATGGAAAGCTCGTCATGGGAATATTTTCCAAACCTGCAGGAAGGAAAGCAGATTGTCCAGGGGTGGCCGCAGGAGCCCCGTGGGCAGAGCCTGCGGTCCAGGCAGCCACAGGGACAGGAGCCTGTGGTGAGCTGACGCAGCTCCTGGGGCAGCAGGTGCCTGCGTTCTGGGCAGCGAGTCTGCAAGGTCCTAGGCAGGCTGAGTGGACGGCGTGGGGGTCAGCCGGGTCCGCACAGCAGCACCTCTTACAGCTGGGAAAGCGTGACCCCCACCTGTGAACCTCCAGGTGCCCAAAGCTGACTTCCGAGGCATCAGGCACACGCAGCCCTAACCATCTGAAATGGGGGTCCCCCCATGCACACCCCCTTCCCCGTGCACCAGGGACACTGTCCCTCATGGCCCTGACCGGGAGAGCCGATGTCCCCGCCTGCTGCCCCAGATTCCTCCTTGCAGGGCAGACGCCCCTGCCTGCTCCTCACAGCCCTGCTCTTCTTGGCCAGCAATCTCTTTGGGCCTCAGTTTCGCCAGGACATGTGGATAGAGCAGAACCCAGCCCATTGAGAATTAGGTGAAATAAGGTCAGACACCCTCCTGCCCATGGGGCCCGCATCAGAGTGGACCTTGGGGATGGCCCTGTCCCTCCCGTCTGGGCGGGGCTCCAGGAGGCGGGCTGCGGCCAGGCTCACCCTCTCCCGTTGTCCAGGTGGATAATGAAGGTGTCGTTCCCAAACTTCTCAAACGTCTCGTAGTGATGGCGGTCCATGTTCCCTGCGGAGACACGCGACCCTGGTCATGGATGACGCCTGCGCGCGGCTTCGAGGCGGCTTCCTTCCCTCCCGACCCCGACCCCAAGCCCTCATCACGAGCGAAAGCAGGACTCGGGCCTCTTCAAACTGCGGCCGCAGCAGC
>NW_005355029.1:77234-80705 GCF_000412655.1 Myotis brandtii | reverse complement strand
TCCCCTCGGCCTGGCCTGCAGCTCTGGGCCGCGTCGCACCAGGGCCGGCCGGACAGCCCGCGGGACGCACCCATGAGGAAGTCGAAAATGGTCATGTCCATGATGTCCAGGATGCGGCGGCTGCGGTCGTAGGGGGGTGTCTGCTTCACCTCGTTGCAGTAGTTGGGGTCCACTTCCCACCTGCAGGGAGCCAGTGTGAGCAGCCGGCCCAGCGTGGGGCAGCGGGGCTCCCACAAAGGGCTGGGCTTGGAGAAACGGCGTCACTGCAACACGAAGTGTCTTCCGACTGACGCACCCTCGGTGACTGAGGCTGCATTCACAGGCGTGCGGGCCTGGGAGGTGATGAAGCCACGCCTCCCGCCCTAGATTGGCCACACCTGGCGGCTACCTCCGCCCTGGATGCCAGGCTTCTGGAGGGTCACTCTGAAGAAATAGCCCGGGCACCTCACTCCCAGGCCTTGGTGCCTAAGAGAACAGGGGATGTTTCTCCAGCAGGAGGGACAAGAGGGGCAGGAGGGACGGACGCCATGTCTGAGCACAGAGGGGCTGTGTTTCCAGAGCCCAAGGGGACAGGCAGCCCCCCTTGGAGGCAACATCTAATTCTCAGAGTAAGGACGCCCCTCCCGCCCGTCAATCACGTGGTGGCCGTCACACATGGAGCAGGGCCCTCACACCCCTGTGGCCATGGACGGGGTCCCGGGCCCCTCTGAGCTTGTCTTCTTGCTGCCAATGGAGAGAAGCCAGCCCTCCCCGACCCCAGGAAAGTCGGGGCCTGGCCCGGGGCTGCCGCGGCCACGCTCAGCCCACACTCACTCCGCCTTCTTGCGCTTGTGGTACGAGCGTCGCCACGGGTTCCGCCACGTCTTCCTCTTGGCCAGGGACAGGTCCGGCAGGAAGGCCGCCAGCGAGCCCTCGATCTGGTCCGGCTTCCCGCACAGGGCGTGCTCCGTGGAGCAGTAGTAGGAGCACTCCCCGTAGAAGCAGACGTTGTTGGCTGGTGGCAGAGGGCCGGCCGGTTAGTGGGTCCTCGGAGCCAGGGCCTCCCCCGGACTCTCACATGCATCTCAGCAAACCCTCCAGCCCCAGGTTACAGAAAAGGGAGGCCCAGAGAGGGCAGCACACCTGTCTGAGGCCACACAGCTGTGGCTGTGAGTTAGGATCCGAACCCAGGTTCTTTCTGCTCACCCTCAACATTGAGGGACTGGAGCAGGGGTCCTCCAACTACGGCCCGCGGGCCACATGCAAATACAAATATTTTATTTGTTCCGTTTTGTTTTTTTACTTCAAAATAAGATATGTGCAGTGTGCATAGGAATTTGTTCATAGTTTTTTTTTTTTAAACTATAGTCTGGCCCTCCAACTGTCTGAGGGACAGTGAACTGGCCCCCTGTTTAAAAAGTTTGAGGACCCCTGGACTGGAGTCTATGGGAATCCTGGAGCCCGTGTACAACAGCTTAAAAAAGCATTCGTGCTATTGAGAAAGTGAGGAGCATGTTTGCAAACCACATAGCTGATAAGGATCTAGTATTTATCACATACAAACAACTCTTGCAGCTCAACATGAAAAAGATAAAAACCCAATTAATCAATGGACAAAGGAGTTCAGTGGATATTTCTCCACAGAAGACCTACAGATGGCCAGCGAGGACGGGAAAAGATGCTCAACATCAGCCACTAGAGAAGCCAGTCAAGTCCGCAGTGAGGCCCCACTTCACACCCACGCGATCGTCGTGATCAACAGAACAGAGAACAGGTTCCTTGGGGACGTGGAGACATTAGAACCTAACGCAGGGCTGGTGGGAACATGGAATGGAGCGGCCGCTGGGAACACAGTTGGGTGTTTCCTCAAAACATTAGACACAGAGTACCCACCGGACCCCAGGGACCCCCCCACACCCAGAGAAGTGAACACAGGTGTGCACACGGCATGTAGCTGATGTCCATGGCAACTCTGTTCCCAGCAGTGGAAGACTGGAAACAACCCACACGTCCATCAAGTGATGAACGAATACACACAGGTGGTCCATCCTCACCACGGAGCACCAGGTGACCTCACACCCACACCATGGAGCACCAGGTGACCTCACACCCACACCACGGACAGCAGGTGACCTCACACCCACACTACGGACAGCAGGTGACCTCACACCCACACTACGGACAGCAGGTGACCTCACACCCACACTACGGACAGCAGGTGACCTCACACCCACACTACGGACAGCAGGTGACCTCACACCCACACTACGGACAGCAGGTGACCTCACACCCACACTACGGACAGCAGGTGACCTCACACCCACACTACGGACAGCAGGTGACCTCACACCCACACTACGGACAGCAGGTGACCTCACACCCACACTACGGACAGCAGGTGACCTCACACCCACACTACGGACAGCAGGTGACCTCACACCCACACTACGGACAGCAGGTGACCTCACACCCACACTACGGACAGCAGGTGACCTCACACCCACACTACGGACAGCAGGTGACCTCACACCCACACTACGGACAGCAGGTGACCTCACACCCACACTACGGACAGCAGGTGACCTCACACCCACACTACGGACAGCAGGTGACCTCACACCCACACTACGGACAGCAGGTGACCTCACACCCACACTACGGACAGCAGGTGACCTCACACCCACACTACGGACAGCAGGTGACCTCACACCCACACCACGGACACCAGGTGACCGCACACCCACACCACGGACAGCAGGTGACCTCACACCCACACCATGGAGCACCAGGTGACCTCAACACCCACACCACGGACACCAGGTGACCTCACACCCACACCACGGACAGCAGGTGACCTCACACCTACACCACGGACTGCAGGTGACCTCAAATCCACAGCACGTGCTGAGCTACACAGCTGTGGGTGTGAGTTAGGATCTGAACCCAGGTTCCTTCCGTGCACCCTCACCACTAAGGGACTGGAGTCTATGGACATCCTAGTCAGTGCACCAGGTGACCTTATAAGGAATGAGGCTCACACACTCACTACACATGAATGAACTTGAGAACACGGTGGTCAGCAAGTGAAGTCAGACCCAAAGGGGTCCACACATTGTTGACTCTATTTATTTGAAATGTCCAGGACAGGCAGATCCAGACAGAAATATTGATGGAGCCAGGGACTGGGGGGAGGGGACAACTGGGGTGACTGCTAACAGGCAGGGCTTCCTTCTGAGGGAGGGAAATGTTCTAGAATTGGATTGTGGGGATGGTGTACAACACGGTGAATGTTTTAAAAACAACATGGTGAATATTTTAAAAACCTCTAGTGCACTTCAAAATGGTGAAGTTTACAACATGTGAATCATCCTATCTAATAAAAGAGAAACATGGTAATTAGCCGTACATCCGCTACCCTTCCCATTGGCTAATCAGGGTGATATGCAAATTAACTGCCAGCCAAGATGGCGGCCGGCAGCCATGCACTGAAGC
>NW_005355029.1:74006-76025 GCF_000412655.1 Myotis brandtii | reverse complement strand
GGGGGTGGCGCTGCAACCTCCCCATCAACCCTGCCTTGAGTGTGACAGGGGGCGGTGCCCCAACCCCCCCAATCGGCCGTACCCTGAGCGTGACTAGGGGTGGCATCGCAACCTCCCGATCCGCCCTGCTCTGTGCATGACAGAGGGCGGCGCCCCAACTCCCCCATCCGCCCTGCTCTGAGCCCGACCAGGGGCTGCACCTAGGGATTGGGCCTGCCCTCTCCCACCCGGGAGCAGGCCTAAGCCAGAAGGTCATTATCTCCTGAGGGGTCCCAGACTGCGAGAGGGCACAGGACGGGTTGAGGGACCCCCTCTCCCCCCCGAGTGCACAAATTTTTTGTGCACCGGGCCTCTAGTCTATATATATAAAAGCCTAAGCAACTGTTCAACTGGTAGCTATGACATACACTGACCACCAGGGGGCAGACGTTCAATGCACAGGCATGGAAACATGGAACAGACTGATGAATCTCAGAGGGAAGCGGGGAGGGGAGGACGGGAAGAGATTAACCAAAGATCTATACGCATGCTAGAGGCCCGGTGCACGGATTTGGTGGGGTCCCTCAGCCTGGCGTGTGGGGACCGGGCCAAAATCGGCAGTTCAACATCCCTAGAGGGGTCCCAGACTGCAAGGGGATGAAGGCCGGCCGAGGGACCCCACCAGTGCATGGATCCGGGCACCGGGCCTCTAGTGTCTCAACAGACAAGTAATTTAGAAACTGCACTTGGCCTGGTGCCCAGACCGCTCGCTGCCACAGCTCTCGGCGTCACATCTCTGATCACGCCGACCGTGTCCACTGGCCTGTGTGTTCACTCACGGGGCCCCGAGCTCATGGCTAATCACTTTGCGGAGAAACACTCAGGGGCCTGGGGTGTGTAGAAACATGGGAGCCAGAGCCCCTGAACCCCGAAACCCACACATGTCCTCGGCCCTCTGACCCTGCTCTGCGGACCCTGACACAGTCTCTCAGGTGCCTCTGAGGTGAGAGGCCCACGGAACAGAGACCTCGGCTGCGGGCAAGGACGATGCCGACGGCTGAACTAGGGGGCGCCACATGGGAACTGGGGTTACTGCCTTAAGTTTTGAAACTGAAATATGTCACTAGAAATGTTGCAAGAAAAATTGCACAAAGAAGTGGCCAGGAGCAGCCACACAGCCTGGGCAGCAGGGACAGGTGGTCCCAGGTGTGGCCTGGCCTGGACCCCGGCTGCACTACCGGGAGGAGATTCCGGGAGCCTGGGGTTTTCCAAAACAAACTCCTTTTGCCTTTGAAAAAGCAGGTGGTAGATGTCCCCTCTATGCCCGCCCAGGGGACAGACGGAGCAGGAAAGCCCATGGGAGGGCACAGGTGGGGTCCGAGGGAACTGCAGGCTGGAGACCAGTCCTCGACACACTGACAGGTCACTGGGCCCCGTCACGTGCAGCCAGCAGGGGGCCCCCCGGGCACAGCCTACCTGGGGAGATGAAGAAGGTTCTCCACAGCTTCTTGTCCCGCGTGACGTCCCGGATCTCCCTGGTCATGTTGATCATCCTGCCGGCCACGGGAGGGACGCGGCGGAAGTCCAGGATCCTGGCGGGAGGGGCACGGGAGGGGGTGTTATCTGCGCCCCTGTGGCTGCCCCAGGTGGCGCCGAGGGAATATGTCTGCCTCTGCCTGTGGGCCCTGGGGTTCCGTCTGGTCCGTAGGGGACTCTGCATTGTAACCAGCCTGGGTAACGTCACGCTGTGGGCCCAGGGCACACACACACGCTGGGGCTCCAGAGGACTGGGGGACAGAGGGGGGGGGCAATCCTCTGGACCCTGGGGCTGACCCCAAAGCCAGGCCCATGAATTGTCCCTGGGGGTGCTCTGTCCATCCCACATGGTCATACATTGGCCACCTGTCCACCTCCCCAGCAGCCAGGGTCATGTGGAGCCCAAAGAGGAATCCACTCTGCTGAGGAGACTGCCCCCAAGACAGGTGCCCACAGTGGGGGATGGTTTGTGAGACTTGCGTCCCTCCCTTGCTCCCATCCTCA
>NW_005355029.1:72993-73975 GCF_000412655.1 Myotis brandtii | reverse complement strand
CGCATGTCTTGCAGCCGCTGTTCTGGGTGTGGGAAGCAGGGCACGTCCCTCTGGGCTGTGACCTGAGGGCAGGGAGTAGCTGTCTCTTGGGAGAGGAGTGGCTCTGAGCATGAGCAAATCGGATGCTCACAGCGCCCGTGTTCCGTTCTGTACGCGGGGTAGCCACGGGCCCCACCGCAGGGAGCGGCAAGAGTTGAAGGGACCAGCTCAAGCTCGGCCCTCAGACCCCGCAACCTGGCATCTGTGGGAGCCGCAGGTGGGTCAGCTCACCTGTCCAGGTGGAAGGCAGCGATCTCCGCATTGTGCCTCTCGTAGTCAGAGAAATAAAAAAAGTCAGGGGGTGTCTCCTGCTCTCTCGTTTGCCTAGAAAAAAGGGGACAAAACAGAAAGGGCTTGCACTGAGAAAACCTTCCGGTGGAAGGGCGCATGCGGCTCATACCGGTCTAACCTGGGCTCTGGGGCGGGGCCTCCCCACCCTTACTCCTTCTCACCCGGCTCCTTGGTCCCTCCCTGGAGCCAGGACTGTCAGAAACCTCCTGGTGACTTCTCCAGCTCTGCCCTCCTCCCCCACCCTGCAGCTCTGGTGTCACTAACCCTTTCAGCAGCCTTGCCCATCTCTACACGTTGCCTGTGCTGTGCCCTGCACCCCTCAGCCCTGCCTCGGCCCCCAGGTGCCTTCCTGACAGCCAGTGAGAAGGCTTCTACCCTGAGGAGCTTGGCACCATGGCACTAGACCACTACTTGGAGGGCCAGGGCAGGAGTGCCCAGCCAAGCACCTGCTGTAGAACAGGTGAGTAATACACAGGTGGACAGAGGAGGGACTGATGGAAGAAGCACAGGGAAGAGGCATAAACCTATTTGCAATGTCCAGCTCTTTTCCCTGTTATTTCTTCAATTTCCACCATCACCACCACCATCATCACCATCGCTACCACCATCACCATCACCATCACCATCATCATCATCATCACCACCATCATCA
>NW_005355029.1:71355-72723 GCF_000412655.1 Myotis brandtii | reverse complement strand
CATCACCATCACCATCACTATCACCACCACCACCATCACCATCACTATCACCACTACCACCACCACCACCATCACCATCACCACCTGTGGGAAACTGATATAGGGTTAAGCCTCGGACTGACCTGCTGGCAAAGTCACAAACAAGTCCTAGCTTAGAGGGCACAGTCCTCTTAGCATAATTAGGCTTGACCTTATAACACTCCCTAGATCTTATCTGGGAAGCTAAGGGACTGAGGAAGAGCAGGAAGTGTAACCATGGTCAAAACAAGTGAAACTCACAAGAACTGTGTAACTATGGTAACCACTACCTTGTTTACCTCTCACTATAAAAAGCTTGGTGAGGCCTGAGCACAGTGGAAGTCCTTCCTCTTGAGTTGGACTTGCTCGCCTGGTCCCCCAACATTCCCAAATTATCTTGTGTCTTTTCTATTTCATTTGTGTGCGACTCCTCTTCTAGACCCGAACCCTGAACCACGCAGGACGTGGAGGGAAACACTTACGACAACCACCATCACCATCACCATCACCACCACCGTTACCGCCATGGCCATTGTCCCTAACACACATTGGCCTCTTATTGCCTGATGTGCAGTGGCAATATCTGTGATGCTAAAAATTGAGCATTTCTACCTGGCAATGCTGTGACCTTTGTCCTGCCTCCCTCACCTCTGAGTGGGTCACACACCTGGATGGCGGGTGGCTCTGAGCCCTGTTGCTCTGGGAACAGTGCAGCCACTTCTCACAGCCTGTGACCAGGTTCCTGGAAAGTTCCTGGTCCCCTCCCTCCTCCTGCCTCGGGGCTTTCCTCCATCCTGGGCAGTTCACAGAAAGGCAGCTCTGTCCCAGCCCCGAGGCCACACAGGCCAGGCTGTTGTGGCTTCCGATGCCCTTTCCCTCAGGCCCGGAAGGCAAAGGAGTGGCTATGAATGCTCTTTGTCTGCCTTCACTCCAGAGGCCCTGAGAGGCTCCTGGGTCCCCCTGCTTGCTGAGCACCCCGCGTCTGTGCAAGTGGCTTGTGCGTGGTTGGAAGGCTCCTCCAGACTGGGAGCTCCTGGGGCAGGGACCCAATGTCACCTGTGAGGCCCCCAGGGCTGAGCTGGGCACTGAGGAGCACGCCAAGGGGGGAGGCACACAGGTTGGACCCTGGCGTCAGCCTCCCCTCCTCCGCTTTGGCAGACACTTGGGTGGGAGCAGAGGCCCGGGGTGGGCAGACCTGCTTCCAGCAAGGAGAGCTGGGGGAGCGCCCCCACCTCTTCGCCCCGTTCCCAGCTGTAAAACCGGGCACTCTCACCTCCGTCCTCACAAGATGCTCAGGCAGGGCTCTTGGGTGTGGCTGGCTGGTACGGCCCTTCCTGTCCTCAGAGCAGG
>NW_005355029.1:48194-69837 GCF_000412655.1 Myotis brandtii | reverse complement strand
TACACACACACAGACTCGGGGAGGAGTGAGGAGCAAAGGCCAGGACTGATATGTAAGGCCAGTGAGGGGGAGGCTGATGAGGGTCGTGCACACTTGCAAGCGTGTCCTGCAGGGACGGGAGGAAGGAAGGAGCAGCCCCAGGCGCATCACCCACCAGAGTCAGCCTCCACGCACCATCTGCTCACCTCCCGCCAGCTGTCCCTACGGGCAGCTCAGGGCCTCCGCAGCGTGTATTTGCTGCAGGGTTACGCTGGCTCTGCTCAGGGCCAGGCTTCGAGCAGGGACTCACGGGGACGTGTGGGGAGTCTGCACCGCCCCCCACCCCCACCCCCGCCACCTCCCGGGCTGCCTGCAGAACAGGCGGTGCTGTCGCTGACTCCGCCGTTTGGGGAAAACACTTTGGAAAAGTACTGAACCCACTGCCCCAGGCAGGAGACTGGACTTGGCTGATCCCGGTCACCTGGCAACCTCTCCTTCCTCCAGGTGTCCTGGCTACAGGTGTGCCCAGGTGCGGGGAGGGCAGGTGCAGGGCGTGGCCCACCGGTCTGGGCTTCTCCCTGGGAGGTGGGGATGGACACGTGGGAGATGCTGTCGGGCACCGGGGTCGGCGGAGCTCCGAGCTGGCACCTGCCCCATGAAGCGGGGAGACCGGAGGCTGGACAAGCATTTCCTGGAGCAGCACCCAGGAGCATGGTGCCCCAAGTCAGGGTCCACCCTCAACGACAGGGGGGAGCTGTCCTTTGTGCTGGTTCCCTGTGGCTGCTGACATGCCCACGGGCCTAGTGCCTGAGGCAGCCTGGGAAGGGTGTGCGCCTTGGTCGGCTTCCTCCAGCTCTGGTCACGTCACCTCTCAGGAAATGCATTGCACGTCTAACGAAACGACAGGGTTTTCTGAGGAAAAGTACCTCTGTTTCCACAGAAGCCAAAGAGGCAGAACCTGGTAAATGCTGGGCCATCCCTGGTGCACGGTCAGGCCCGGGGTCCTCCGGCTCTGACCCTGGCCCCCGTCTTACTGACATGAGGTCGGAGGTGGAGAAAGAGGAAGACACGTTTGCAGAGTCACAGGATGGAAATGGCAGGTCCCGGGTAGGAACAGGTGTCTCTGACCCAAGTCTGCGCTCCTTCCTCTGCACCCTCCAGTGTCAGACGCGCAGCTGAGGGTCCTCAAGTCTCTGAGCAGAACAACCGACTCCACGGCCCAGAGCTGGGCGTGCGCGGCCTGAAGTGCCGGCCGCCAGGTTGGGTGCCCAGGCTCAGGGGCACAGGAAGGGCCCGAGGTCTGGCTGCAGGAGCAGTCCCCGCCTCCGAGAGAGGCCAGTTCTTAGAGGCCCTGCTCTGTCGGGGGACCCGTGAACGACGGGGCTCCGTGGGAGGACGGTCACCGCAGAGCCCCATTCCAGCGAGGCCCATCCCAGTGTCTAGGCCCCGCACTCCCAGACTCCTCCACCTTCCTATGTCACCCCCATGGAGCCCCTCCCTTTAGAGCAGCGGTTCTCAACCTGTGGGTCGCGACCACTTTGGCGGTCGAACGACCCTTTCACAGGGGTCGCCTAAGACCATCCTGCACATCAGATATTTACATTACGATTCATAACAGTAGCAACATTACAGTTATGAAGTAGCAACGAAAATTTTATGGTTGGGGGTCACCACAACATGAGGAACTGTATTAAAGGGTCGCAGCATTAGGAAGGTTGAGAACCGCTGCTTTAGAGGGACAGCCCCCTAGAGTCCCCACCGTTACTGTCAACACCTCAATGTCCTTTAATCTGTGCAGAACTGAGAACTCATGTTTCGGTTAAAAACAGAGGAAACTGGCCTGGCAGGTGCTCAGTGGTTAGAGCCTCGGCCTGGGGGCTGAAGGGTCTTGGGTTCGATTCTGGTCACGGGCATGCACCCTGGATGCAGGTCGATTCCCGGCCCTGGTCGGGGCGCACGTGGGAGGCAACCAATCGGTGTGTCTCTCTCACATCGATGTTTCTCTCTGTCTCTCCCCTTCCCTTCCACTTTCTCTAAAAATCAACGGGAAAACATCCTCAGGTGAAGATTAACAAAAATAAAACAAAACAGGAAACTGGCAGCGTGTTGCCCAGGCCCGTGAGGAACAAAAGCCAACATTATCCGGCTCCGACCAGGAGTGGGTGCCCACTGAGCAGTCACGTGACTTCCCTCCCGAGTCCTCGCGACCGTGACGTGTCCCCAGCCCACAGACAGGGAGACGGCCAGCCAGAGGGCTCAGCCAGGGGGCCCGACAAGGCCGCGCTTCAGCCCACGGGCGCCCTGTTCCCAACACCCTCTGCCGGCTCCCCCGGTTCTCACGGGGGTGACTCAGGAGTGAAGTTAAGGGGAAGTGAGTGCGCCTTCCCCAGAGGCCGCCGTCCTGCACCGAAGCCCCTCGGTGCATCGTTTTATTTAAACGTAATAAGTCGAGGATGCCACGCTGCTCCGAGTCTTCCCACTGAGGACGGGGCTCAGCGTCAGGATCGCTGCCGTTTCCCCCCAGGGGGAGAACCCCTAAGCGGGGCGGGGCAGGGGGGCTGTGGGCGCCCTGTTCCCAACACCCTCTGCCGGCTCCCCCGGTTCTCACGGGGGTGACTCAGGAGTGAAGTTAAGGGGAAGTGAGTGCGCCTTCCCCAGAGGCCGCCGTCCTGCACCGAAGCCCCTCGGTGCATCGTTTTATTTAAACGTAATAAGAGTCGAGGATGCCACGCTGCTCCGAGTCTTCCCACTGAGGACGGGGCTCAGTGTCAGGATCGCTGCCGTTTCCCCCCAGGAGGAGAACCCCTAAGGGGCGGGGCGGGGGGGCTGCAGGCAGCCCGTTCTCCAGGCTGTTCCAGGAGCTCTTGTCTGCAAAGTGGACCTGGGGCATCAAACCTGCGGGGCCTGATCACACTGACCCTGAAAGAAACGCCGGCTTTTCCGCACACGGAAAATGAAGGCTCTAGTTCCTTCCCGTTCATGACAACTAGAGGGAAGGCCCGCATACCAGCAGGCACCCCGAGACAGCAATAACCCGCGAGATACAAAGACACGCCCCGCTCTGCTGTCAGGAGAGTGGCTTTGGGGGAAATGACCTTCTTGCCTTGATTTTAAGCAAAGGGGATGATCTTTCCCAGAGCCCCCGGGGAAACATTTGCCACAGTGAGCGAGGGGGCAGCTGATCAGGGTGGGGACGCTGGAGGCCTGGGCCCTGCGAGGCGACTCTGCCCAAACTCAGCTCCCCCATCTGCTCAGTGGGGACAGGGTGGGCCCAGAACTGCCTCTCAAGGGCCTCACTAAGCGTGCACCACCTTTCATCCCCTGCCTGGGTCTCTGCAGCTGTTATGAATCTATATGTATAAAAGGCTAATATGCAAAGTGTCCCCTTGGGAGTTCGACCGGGAGACTGGGAGTTCAATTACTCGCTATGATGTGCACTGACCACCAGGGGCAGCGCAGAGCAAAGGAAGGCCCCTGATCGGCCCTGATCACTGGCCAGGCCTAGGGACCCTACCCATGCACGGATTTTGTGCACCGGGCCTCTAATCATTAATAATCCCCTTTCCCTTCGACCCTGTTACACACGGGATTCCCGCTGCCACATGGGAGCAGGTGGGGATGGTTAACTCCTGTGGTCGGCCTGGGTAGTGCCCTTTGGCTGCAGGTGCATGAACAGGGCCATGCACACGGCCGGCACTGGCATCACACAGCTTGGTGAGCCCGCTAAGCCACTCCCCAGGTGGCCATGAGGACTCAGAGACCTGCTGCCCCATCATGGAGCCTGCGCCCGCCACACCCACCATGCCTGCCACACCCACCACACCCACCATGCCCAAGAGGGCACCTTGCAGTCCTACTCCTTGGCCCCTCCCGTGGATACACCTCTGTCCGGGTGGGCGGTGCTGAGAGCTCAGCTGGCAGGGGCAGAGCGAGCCACGTGCTGAAGGGGGACCTGGATCCCGGGGGAAGGTCTGCAGTGGCCCCAGGAGCGAAGGGGAGAAGACCCTTCTCCAAAACCCCTCACGCAGGCTCCACCGTGCTTCCTCCAGCAGCAGCCCTGCAGAGCCGCCAGCCCCACTTGGCCCCATGGATGCCGCTCCCACTCTCGCCTCCACGAGCTCCCCCACGTCCAGCTGGTCCTCGCGATGGTGGACTCAGGGTGGATGGCCAGGCGGGGAGCAGGGGCGCCAGGGCCACCGGCCGGCGCCGTCCTGCTGCTGCGTCCCGGGCAGCTCAGGAGTCTCTCTCAAACGCTGTTACGGGTCGTTGGTTTGCTTCTCAAAGTCCAGGTTCTTCTATAAAAATGATCCATGAAATTGGAGACAAGCCGTGTCCCACAGCTGGCAGCCTGGAGGTGAGTGAGCCTGTGCAGCACGGCCTCTGCTCAGACCCCGCCTCCTGTCTGCCCTGGGCCTGGCCGGGGCTCCGCGGGCCACTCCCTCCCTCCTCTCCAGGACCTGGGGCCGAGCCAGAGGCCTTGCCCGGCCCCAGTGAGCCTCTGTCTGAATCCCCTCCAGGGACTCAGCCTCTGAAATGTGTGTTTATCTGCGTACGTGGCTGCCGACTCCCCGTAGGATTGAAGCTCCTCTGGGTCCTGGTCACTGCTGAGTACTTGATGTCACGCCAGGTCTGAGTGGGCACTGTTGACCGTGCCAGGCGGGGCCCATGGGGGGGGGGAGGGACGAACCTGAGTGCCAGGATCTGTAAGGGGAGGCCCACCTCGGCCGGGCCCGCAGCTCTGACCCAAGCACTGCCCGCCCAGGTGGGGCACGGCTCGGGCAGCTTCCTATGGGCGCCCGAGCTCTGCCTGAGGAACCTGGCGCTGGCCCCATAGAGGATGCTGAGCTCCCGAGTCAGGAGGAGGGCGGGGGGCTTGGAGGCCGGCCCGAGCTGAGCGTGGACACAAAAGGGTCCTTGTCCACCTCTGGCCAGGCCAGGCCTCTGCGGGCTCCACACCCTGCGACTGGCTATTGGGCAATGTGTTTGCCTCTGGGCTGAGTGAGGGCAGCAGAGCAGAGGAAACAAATTATTTATCAGAACAACTCAAAGACTTACCCACTCCTAACGGTGCCATCACGGACCCTCGAAACCCATCATTGCCCCACGGCTTCCTGTGTGGATCCTGTGCCAGAAGCCTTCCCGCCCGGAGACAACCCCCACCCACTCGGCAACACCATCTCACGGTCTCCCGAGGTCGCTGAGCAGCCAGACCTTCTGTCCCACCCAAGGTCCTGCTCTCACTTGTGCCACCATCTGTCCACCTGCCCCTGAGTCCCGAGCGCCCGCACGGTGAACACAGGACCAGACCCGGCGAACAGCGTTGCCCACTGCCCTGCTCTCCGACCTGCGCCTCCTCTTCGCTGTGTGCGCTGGTGCCTGGCGGCCACACTGATCAGAGCAGGGAGGGGCTCCAATTTCTGATTTAGAAGCACCTTCCCCCAAGGTTTCTACAGCCGCTTATGCATCTGTGCCCAAGGAATGGGCCTCCAAACAGCTGCCACAGATGGTTTATCTCCGAGACACACACACAGACACACACACGCACGCGCACACACACTTCTACTCTTTGCAAAAAGAAAGAGAGCAGATGGCCCGTGGGGAGGCTCTGGGCACAGGACGCCCGGCAGAATCTCAGCCTCAGCCCCTGTGCGTGGCCTGGCCGGCAGAGAACAGTAAGTCCAGGTGGACCGGACACGCTGGGCTGGGGACCCCGCCCTGTGCACCATAAACACAGCAAATAGGAGAGAAATCGAAATATTTAGGGCCTCTGTGCCACGTGCAGGGCCAGGGCTGGCGGGAAGAGCAGGAATGCCTGCCCGGGCTGGCGAACGAGCTGGGCCCAAGCCCTGGTCTGCAGCCCACTCCTTGTTTGTGTAAACCCTTCTGGTCCCAGCGCCTCCTCCTTGAAGGAGAGAGCAGGAGAGTGGGTAGCAAAACCTGCCCTGTGATCGGAAAGGTCAAGTGACTTGATGGGAGGAAGAGCCACCAGCCCCTGCCACCCGCTACATCCGGAGCAGCAGCCGCCAAGTCCTGACAATAACATGGAGATGAGGAAACAGCTTCGAGGGGGTGGTGTGTGTGCAGTGTCACAACCAGCAGAGTGGCCTCAGAGACAGAAAGAAAAGGAGGGAAGGAGGGGCAGGCGCTGGGGGAAGCCACATGCTCTCTGCGGCCGCCAGCCGCCAGCACGTGTCAGCACGTGTCAGCATGCGGGAAGAAATGGACCCAAGGCCACAGAAAGGCCGCCAGCCCACGCACTCGGCAGGGACGCCACACCCAACATCAGCCACATAGGTGCCTGCACCACTACCTACAGAACACACGTTTACACACGGCGCCTGCACCGCTACCTACAGAACACACGTTTACACACGGCGCCTGCACCGCTACCTACAGAACACACGTTTACACACGGCGCCTGCACTGCTACCTGCAGACACACATGTCTACACATGGCACCTGCACCGCTACCTACAGACACACATGTTTACACATGGCGCCTGCACTGCTACCTGCAGACACACATGTCTACACATGGCACCTGCACCGCTACCTACAGACACACATGTTTACACATGGCGCCTGCACTGCTACCTGCAGACACACATGTCTACACATGGCACCTGCACCGCTACCTACAGACACACATGTTTACACATGGCGCCTGCACTGCTACCTGCAGACACACATGTCTACACATGGCACCTGCACCGCTACCTACAGACACACATGTTTACACACGGCGCCTGCACTGCTACCTGCAGACACACATGTCTACACATGGCACCTGCACCGCTACCTGCAGACACACATGTTTACACACGGCGCCTGCACTGCTACCTGCAGACACACATGTCTACACATGGCACCTGCACCGCTACCTACAGACACACATGTTTACACACGGCGCCTGCACTGCTACCTGCAGACACACACGTTTACACACGGCGCCTGCACCACTACCTACAGACACACATGTTTACACATGGCGCCTGCACTGCTACCTGCAGACACACATCTCTACACATGGCACCTGCACCGCTACCTACAGACACACATGTTTACACAGGTGCTAAACTAGACATCCTGAAAATTAGAAAGGACACCACACAGGTTCCGGAATATAGAAAGAACTCTTACAGCCTCTTAACAAAAACAACTAAAGAAACGGCAAGAGACCTGAACAGACGTTTCTGCAGAGAAGACAGAGACGGCAACACGGGCCTGGAAGCCGCTGCACATTGTCGTCGTTGGAGACGCCAGTCAGTCCACAGACACCCCTGCCCGCCGGGATGGCGGGATCCAGGGCACGGTAATCACCAGTGTCTCGCGGAGCGAGGCTGCCGGTGGGCTGTGGGCCGGTAACTGCTGTGGGAGGCCGTCGGCAGTTCCCGAGCAGGTCAAGGTGGTTATTACATGCCCGGCTCTTGCATTCCTGGGCATTTACCCAAAAGAAATGAAAACATACGTCCACCCAAAACCTGGTAGGTGAATGTTCCCAACAGCATTATTCTTAGGGCCAACAGGTGGGAACAGCCCAAATGCCACTGAGTGAAGAATGTATGAACGGTGACCTAGCCACACGATGGAATATTGTTCTGCCTTAAAAAGGAGTCAGGCCCGGCCGGCATGCTCAGTGATTGAGCGTCAACCTATGAACCAGAAGGTCACCATTTAATTCCCAGTCAGGGCACATGCCCAGGTTGCGGGCTCGATCCCCAGTGTGGGGCGTGCAGGAGGCAGCCGATCCATGATTCTCTCTCATCATGGATATTTCTCTCTCTCCCTCTCCCTTCCTTTCTGAAATCAATAAAAATTATTTTTTTAAAAAAGGAGCTAGGCCCTGGCACCTGCCACAACTCAATGAGCCTTGAGGACGTGCGGCTGAGGGAGAGAAGCCACTAGAAAGCAGCATTTCGTGATTCGATTCATTCGAAAGCCCCACAACATGTAGACACATGGAGACGGTCGGGGGCCAGCGGTCGTCCGGCAGAGGAGGGCAAGGAGAAGTGGGGGGCAGCAACCTGTGCACGGGGCCCCTCACAACGCTTTGCTACGACCTCCCTCGTCACGCGGATGAGCTGCCCTAGGAACTAACTCCTGTTCACACCACAGCCTGCAGCGAGGGGCTTCCTTACGCGTCATTTTGCTCAACATTTTACTCAGAACCTGAGTGAGTGAGGACTTAGGGTTCACAGCCTCTCTCCGCAGTAACGGGCGGGTCCTGGAACTGATCCTGGTGGCGGACACGCAATTCGGCGCAAACACTGACAGCACAGAACTACGGACTTCCCATGGGTGACGAAGGTGATGTGTGAATTTTCTATATACTGGAACTGATCCTGGTGGCGGACACGCAATTCGGCGCGCACACTGACAGCACAGAACTGCGGACTTCACATGGTGACGAAGGTGATGTGTGAATTTTCTATATCTATAAAACCCTAATGTGCAAATAGACTGGACGGCGGAACAACCGAACAAGTGGTTGCTATAACGTGCACTGACCACCAGGGGGCACACGTGAATACGGCGGGGGCACACGCAGAACATGGCGGGCTTCAGCAGCAGGTGATAGAGTGCGGAACAGCTGGATGGTGGAGCAGGTGAGTGGGGGCGCCAGACCAAGGTGGGGCACCGGTTGCTGTCATTGAGGTGAGCCTCTGGTGGTTACTGAAAATTCTTTTCTTCCGCATACCATGGTCCCACCCAGTGCTCACACCTGCTGCTGGCGCCTGCCCCATTTGCACCCGCTGCTGGCACTGGAGTCGCTACTCGTACCTGCTGCTGGTGCCCAGTGCTGGTCCTGATCACTTGGAGCCATTACGGGGTATGAGCGGCAGCTGCCAGCCCCAATAGCTCCTGAGGGGTGATCAGGGCAGCAGCCGCTGCTCACACCGGCTGATGGCTCTGGCCCCACTCGCACCTGCTGCTGGCGCCAGCCCCAATCGCTCTGCATGGTCAGTGGGTGCGAGCGGGGCCGATGCTGTCAGCCCATGGGAGCAGCGGCGGCGGGAGCAGGGCTGACGGCAGACAGGGGACTGGGGGCCGATGGGCTGAGACCCGCCACTGTGCCCACTGCAGCCTTGCAGCCCACAATTCCCTTCAAGGTGCACGAATTTGTGCACTGGGCCCCTAGTATCTTGATAAAGCTGTTAAAAATCTTGCTTGAATATCCAGGAACTCCTGGGCTAATGTGTTAATTATATGCTTTTAAATGCCTATTAAAAATATCTGATCCACCCCGGTCAGCATGGCTCAGGGGTTGGAGCACCAGAGGGTCTTGGGTTTGATTCCCGGTCAAGGGCACGTACCTGGGTTGCAGGGCCAGTCCCCGCCCCCCAGTTGGGGTGCATGTGGGAGGCAAACAGTCAATGTGACTCTCTCACAGCGATGTTTCTCTCTGTCCCTGCTCCCTTCTACTTTTTAAAAAAAAACAATGGAAAAATATCCTCACTCCTCGTGTATATATATCCCTTAAGCTTTTACGGCAGCCACACGTCACACAAACTACACGTCCCAGGACCCCAGGCTCCACCCTCCTCATCCAATCAGTTCAGAGTATTCTGCCAGCAGTTTACAAAGAGGATCAGGTCACAGAAGGACGTTTTCCATTAAAGAGACGATTGGTCATGGATTTAATCGTTTAATGGATTCCCTTGGGGCGGCCACAGGGTCTGCATGGCCATTCGGTGCCTCACGTTTACTTGGTGGCAGCTTTCATGTTTCCTGCAGCAGGACAAGCCACGCCCACAGGGTTACAGCGGAAACGCTGCTGGTGCACAGCCAGGCCTGTCCCCTTATCTGGCTGCTTTGGGGCGGGGCAGCGCTGAGCAGCTGGGACACAGGCCACATGGCCTGCAGACCCTGACACACCCACCCTGGCCCTACAGGAGACTGCTGACCCTGAGCCGTGCGGGGGCGGGGTCCTCCCTCCAAGGGGCAGACGGAGCAGCAGTGGGTTTCCCGCTGGGTAACAGGGATGAGGGTGGGGCAGCAGGCAGCGGGGAGAAAGCCGGGAGCAGTCGCCGAGTTCACCCCAAAACACTACTGGAGGACACACTGCACCTTCCACCAAACCTGGTGCCTGTGGGCAGCGCCAGCCCAACCCAGCCCCCCTCCGCACCCTCTCCACACCCGCTTCGCACCTCCTGCCCCCTCCCGCCTGCACCCCATTGCGCCGGCGCCCGCACTTACTTCATAGGCTTGAACAGGGCCTGCCCGTAGTTCTGGAACGTCATGATGAGCTTGAGCTGAGTGCCCCCCGACTTCATGGCTGCAGGGAGGCAAAGACACAGGGTCACCCGCTGCCCGACCCTCTGCTCTCCACGCAGACCTCACAGCCTGGGCGCTGGCATGGCCAAGGGCCCCCATTCTGCCTGGGAAGTTTGGGGTTCCTCACAAGGATGCCGACACGCCCTCCTCCCCATTCAGAGGTTGGGGCAGAATCTCAGAATCCCCAGGCCAACCCGAGACAAAGGGACCGGCTTCTGGAACAGCTGGGTGCACACACCCAGCAGTGCCTCCCGCCCCAGACACACCCCTCACACCTGGACACCTGGACACACCTACTCACACACAGACACAGCTACACACACAGAGAGAGCTATACACACACAGCTACACACGCAGTTACACTCAGAGCTACACACACAGCTACACACACACAGAGCTATACACACACAGCTACACACACACACAGTTATACACACAGCTACACACACAGTTACACTCAGAGCTACACACACAGCTACACACACACACAGGAGGTGAGCTGGCCGACCAGCCCTGTCACCCGCACAGGGCGGCCCAGGCCACCCAAGATAGGGTGATGTCACAGGGGTGAAGTGAGGCAAGGTGTCCCCACCAGGGTCCACGTTCCACTGGGTGGGACACCCGTAAACCACAAGCACCCAGAGGCTTCGGGCTGTGGTGGAGAGGTCCACGCCCGGAGGAGCCGGCAGAGGCCGCTCTGGGTGGCGCTGAAGCTGCCCCCACAGAGCAGGGGTGGTCAGGAAGGCCCGGGCAGGAGAGGAGGAGAGAGCGGGCACATTGCAGCACCTGGTGGGCTCTGGTGGCCACTGGTCCCAGGGCAGGAGGGGATGGGAGCAGGTGGGTGCTGTCCCCTCCGTGTGGGGAGCTGACTACAGGGCTGAAGGGTGGAGGCCAGTGGAGGGGGGGAGGGTGGCTGGAGGAGAAGAGGAAAGAGATGGAGAAAATGGGAAAATTCAAGAAATATCTGGGATGGAGGAGCCATTTGGAGGGGGTTTTGGGGTACGGAGGGGAGAGAAGAGACGAGGGTGACCCCGAGGTTTCGGCTGGAGCAGCTGGATGGAGGAGGAACAGCCTGGAGGTGAAGGTCGGGCCAGGTGAGCCTGGCTGCCCCAGGACAGACCCAGGAGCTGGCCTGAGGCGGCCAGCGTGTGGCCACACGTGGGGATCGTCCGCACAGACGAGGGAAAGCGGCCGCCGAGGGCAGAGTGTGGAGGACCGAGGACCTGAGGCCATTGCTGGTCAGGGAGGGCCTGCAGGGCCTGGGAGGGTGGACACGACCTGTGAACACACCAGGGCTGAGGCGGGAGGGCGTCGCCGTGCAGGAGGCTGCGCTGCTGGAGGGCTTTGCTGTGGGGCCCTGACCAGAGACCCCGGGGCTCCAGGGGCACACGTGCAGGCGAGGACAGCAGTGTCACCAGGGAAGGCCCTGCCCTAAGCGTGCACGCCATGGGTGCTGCGTGGCGCACCCTCGTGGAACCTGCTGGTGTTAACGTGTGTTAATGCAGCACGGGCGTCCCTAATGGGCACGAGGCCTCTTGGTGTGAGCGCGCATAGAAGCTGCCCCTGACCGGCCGGCTGCAGCTGCTTTGTTCGTAAGGAAGGAGGAACCTGGTGAGTTCCTCCCGTTCCCTGCACCCAGAGGGCTCCATCCGGGCTGAGGAGCTGGCCCCCACCAGCAGCCCTGAGCCTGGAGGCTCGCTCAGCCCACTACGGCTGGGCCCCTAGGCGCTCACGCTTCTAGCCTCAGGGTCCCCTTTCGGTAAGCGGGGCTCAGGGTGCCACCCAGCCTCCTCCAAGGGGGTCTGGGGGTCCAAACAGCCAGGGAGCGTATTTGCCCTGTTGGCGCAGGCGCCACTCACCTGGGACACGGGGACGAGACCCGCCCACCTCCTCGGACAGCAGCCCCACGAAGGAGTGACGCCGTGACGCCTCAGGAGAGCACCGACGGGGCACCCCCCGAACGGCAGGTTGCCACGGGGAGCGAGTTACCTCCCTGAGGTTGTCGGTGGCCCATGGCCCCTGAGCACCAAGCCCAGGCCCTGCCTCCAGGTTCCGCCCCCACCGGCCAACTCCTCCCAACGCGGCGTCTGCTCCGGCCACAGCCGGGCTGTGTCTGAGGACCGAGAGCTCTCAGGCTCCACGATTCCTGTGCACGCTCCTCGGGGACACAAAGCCACTTCCCTGCGAAACACTGGAGACACTCGAGGGACAGAGTGCCACGCGGCCTCCGACATGCCGAGCGTGAAGGACGCGGAAGCCGCCGTGACTTGATTATTAGCTCGGCCCTGCTGGGCGGACGGTGGTTCTCTCCCGAGAGCTGCAGGTGAGTTTAATTTTCTCTCCTCTCATCACGAACAATCTCGGCGTCTTTAACAAGATGAGAACAGCAGTGGCTCCTGAAACACTGAGGGGCCCGATGCTGCCCCACAGGACGTCCCCATTTCCAT
The DNA here is from genome assembly GCF_000412655.1 of Myotis brandtii. NCBI lineage: Eukaryota > Metazoa > Chordata > Mammalia > Chiroptera > Vespertilionidae > Myotis > Myotis brandtii. Next base: position 57,136 of record NW_005355029.1, on the reverse strand, counting down.
GGAACAGCGGGGGCCACTGGGTTTAACTCCCCACCCCACGCCCCCTCCGGCCAGTCAGAGGCAGCCCACCGCTCTTCCCAGGGCTGGGGACCCTGGCTTCTCTTAATAACAAAATATTATGCAAACCTGGCCGGCTTAATCCCTCTTGCTCTGGAAGCAAATCCACACACACTGCTGCTCCCCACAGAGCAAACAAGTAATCCATATACATAAAAGGCTAAGTGTCTGTCCGACCGGTAGCTATGATGCACACTGACCACCAGGGGCAGACATTCAACACAGGAGCTGCCACGATGCGCACTGGCCATTTAAAAACAAACAGCACCACAGACCTGGTGCCGACAAACCAACACTCAGCTTCCCCCAAGTGGGACACAGGCCCCACCACCACCCCGGGGCGACACCTCACCAAATCGCAGCCGACACTGCCAAGACCCCATGGTGCAAAATGCAGCCCCCAGCCCAGCCCAGCCCGGAAACGGTCGCTGTGGGCGCCAGGTAATGACGTCACATAGCAACGCCCAGCCTCCTCTCCCTGGCGACTAGCCTCCTTGCCGTTTCTTTAGCCCAGGAACACGACTTGCTCTATAGCCAGGTGCAGACATTTCACAATTTAACCAAATGTTTGTGAAGCGTTTTCCCATTTGATCCTCACAGAAGTCCTGGAGTAGGCAGATAGGAGACGCAGTGGAATCCTATTTTCTTTGCATTAGCCAGAAAGCGGAGATTTAGAAAGCTTAGAAACTTGACCCGACTGAACAGAAGTAAGAAATGGTGGACCTTGACAATGACTTCAGGTTTTCTCACTGCACAGAATATAGTCAGACACGGCTGCAGTTAAATATTTTACCCTTGGTTCTCCCTGCGTGATCTACAATAATAATCTGCTTTGTGTTGATGTTTACTGCTGTGTTGCTGACAATTACCTGAAGGAGAAGTTGGGGTGCTTCACTGGGCTGGAAAAAGTTTAGCTACATCAGAAAGCAGGTATAATTAAGCAAGTTTATTCTGTACTAAAGGCCCGGTGCATGAATCCGTGCACAGGTAGGGTCTGGCCAGCCCGCCCCGATGGGGCCCATTGGGCCAGGCAGGCAGGGGGAGGGGCTGCTTTGGGGTAAGCAACGATTTCTTAATATACAAAAGGTACTAACCAAAATAAATTAAAAACTTGAACTTCAACAAAATCAAAAACTGCTATTCAGCAAAAGATACAATTAAGCAAATAAATAGCCAAGTGGTGGACTAGGAAAACATATGTGACAGTATGCACACACATACCATACACACGCACATACATGTACATAACTATATATACACATACATATATACACACACATAAAAGGCTAAGTTGACTCGCGCATGCGCAATACATATAAAGCTCTCACTGGCGCTAATCGCATGCGTGTGTTTCGATCTGTCATTGTTGATTGTGAATTTGGTTGACACTTCTTTTATAGAGAAAGGGCGAATAATGATATTAAAATATTTCTTCTAATTAATTTCCTTTCAATGTGCACGAATCCGTGCACCAGGACACTAGTTAGAAATTGAAAGGCGTTCAACTCCACTAAGGACTCCAGAAACACCAGCCATCACCCGGTCATGGGCACCACCTTTCTCTCCTCTGGGGGCTGTGCCTTCCCATGGCATCCACCTCTCACGTGGCCATGCTAGTCCTGGCAAAGGCCTGCTGGGGAGAGGCAGGTGCCCAGGAGTCTGTGCCCAGATGGGCAGCCCGCTCTCCCTGGCAGGATGGGCCCCGGGAGGTGGCCGGGCCGAGGGCCACAGCAGCGGAGCTGGACACAGACCGGCCGTGAGGAGGAGGGGGTGGTTTGGGGTTTCTTCTCATAGACAGACCGAGGTTGGCGACTTCAGGCAACCTTGTCCCAGGAGAGCAGAGGCCAATGCGAGGGGGCGCCAGGTGTGCAGGCAAAGGCTTTGGGCGGAGCTGCCAGGGGCCTCACCTGGTCGGGCTCCAGGGGCCCTGGTGGACAGCAACCTCAGCCCTGGGGAGGGACCCAAGAAGTGTCCCACGGGCGGCAAGCCAGGCACATCCCGCGGCCACGGCCCCAGGAGTTGCTCTCGCTGACCACGTCCCTCATCATCTGCCACCTGCTCTCCATCTCCCCAGCCTCCACCCAGTCGCCAGCACGCAGGGCACCCGGGCATCCAGGCCAGCTCTTCCACACCCACCCACGGCCACTCCCTCGCGGTGCCCCTGTGGGCACCCTGCTCTCCAGTCCTCCGGCCACGACCCTTTGTCCAGCTCAGTCAACCCTGGTAACCCTCAAGTCACATCCCCAACCGAGTGTAACATGTTGGTAATTAACATTGATTGATGGTCATCAACAACACGCATCGTTAATGGTACATGTTAATATGCGTTCATAGGTCTCCATGATGCTTTGCACTTCATGGTTCATCGGCACCGAGACGCCCGTGACCACTAACCCACCTGGACCCGCCAGTGCTGCCGACTTCAGGCCGCCACCCGGTGCCCTCGGGAGGCGGAGCCGAAATCGCTGCCGGCCGGGCGCCCACTTTTCTGGAAGATGCTCCCTGTGGTTCTGAGAACTTTTTACTTAAAGGGAACTGAGAGCACTGCTGGGTGGATCTGAGGAACAACTGGAACACACACCCGCTGGGTTCGGGGCCACAGCTGCCGTCTGTGCTAAACGGAGCGAGCAGGTGCGGGGCAGGGACGCCGTCAGCGCCAGGGCTTTTGTTCTTTTGTTGTTGTTGTTTTAAATAGATTTGCATTGATTTCAGAGAGGAAGGGAGAGGGAGAGACAGAAACATCAATGAGAGAGAATCATGGATCGGCTGCCTCCTGCACACCTCCCACTGGGGATCGAGCCCACAACCTGGGCATGAGCCCTGACCAGGAATCGAGCTATGACCTCCTGGTTCATAGATCAATGCTCAACTCCTAAGCCACGCTGGCCAGGCTGGGCATTTGTTCTTGACCTTGGACCAGAGGCTGGAGGAGCGCTGAGGGGGCTCCGCTAGTTGCTGCTTTCTCCACGTTCGGCTGGTGGATGACCTACGGCCCCTCAGCGCTGGGCCTGGGGGGTCTGGCTCATTGGGCATTTTCCGTTCTCCGCTTCTAGGCCCCAGACACTGGGACTCACAACCGCCTTGCACTGGGGAGGAGGCGCCCTGTGCCTTCGTGGTGCTGGGAGGAGGCAGGGCAACCATGGCCCCGGCACCCAGGGCAGCAGCTGAGGGCCCCAGGCCCAGCCTTTGTTCCGCCAGCCAGTCAGCCCTGGACTCCGCTGCCTCCACGAGGGCCCGGAGGGGGGGGCACCTGTTCTCCTTGGTTCAGGGACCAGCGAGGGTTTGTCCTGACCCGTCGGCATTTCCGGCAAGAGGCTGCTCGAGTCCTCTCCGGCCACGCGGCTTCTCCTTTGTAAGTCATCCCAAGAGCAGAGCCATTAACTGTGTCCTTGATTCTTCGCATCCATGACCGTGCAGGACGGCGATTTCATTTGTGCTGACGGGAGGTGCTGCACGCCCAAGTCCAAGCTGCACAGAGATGACCTCTTGAGCCTTCGAAGGCGGCCACGCTGCCGGGAGCCGGGAGCCTGGCCACGAACACAGCCCTACTGGCCACACGCGCTTATGAAGCGGTCAGTGGCTCTCAGCTGGCGACTTTGGGGACCATCCAGTGAGAAAGCATCTCGAACGTCACAGGAATCACACTCCCCCAAACAACACCCCGGGTCCAGGTGTAATAATGTGAACAACGGATGATCAAAGTGACTGCCCGGGGTCGATGGCTGAGGGCAGACTCCTGAGTGGAGCACAGGGATGTCCTAGCCTCAGGCCCGCCTCCCCCCAACCTCCCGGAGGCCTCAGTTTCCCTACCTGAAGGGTGGCAGCCAGAAGGCTGGGTTTCTGGCTCTGTAAATCGAGGGTCTTTTTTATGCCCTCACTGCGGTGCCTGAGACTTCTGTCTTCCTTTCCTTCCATTTCATGCTCAGGAGGACGGGGATGCTAAACCTTGAATCCTGGCGGGCTCGGCTCCCGTAAAGGGGGTGTCAACCAGGGTCCCCAGGGGGCCTTGAAGCCGCAGCCCCCTCGGCCACAGCAACGCCGGGTGGGCCCCCAGCAGCAGGCAGCTCCCACCTGGACACCCTCGCATCCGGGGACCCCAGTCTCCACACCTGCCCAGCAGGACCTGCTAGGTGAGGGCCCAGCCAGGGCTTGTCTCAAGCAGCTGGGTTTTCAACCAAATGTCCAGTGGACGTGGGGGCGACACCTCCCAGGAAGGGTGGGGTCACAGGAGACACCTGCCTTCGGCCCTGGCCAGTCCTCTCCACTCCCTGCAGAGGCGGCCCGGCCTGGACCCTGGTCTCCTGGGCCCCTGGATGCTGCTCACTCTGCTCACAGGGGGAGGGCTCCTGCTTCCTCAGGCACAGGGGGCTTTTCACACACAGGAACTCGCCCGGGAGCGTCTCCAGGCCCAGGCAGCGCGACGGGGCAAGTTCCTGGCTGAGGCCCTTCCCCATGGCGCCTGGGGTGAGGGGCTCGGGCCCCCACGGAGATCACGCCACAGAAACCCACCCCGCGGGGACTGGGCCCAGCTGTTCTCAGCTCTCCGTTACTCATGAGCCCGCGATGACCCCGTGACGTACGTTCCGTGGGTTCATGTCCTTCACAGTTGCAGGCAGACGTGTTCATGTTCGGGGATTTCGGAAATTTCGGACGACCGCAGTGAGGCGGTGTCTGCGTCACGCTCGCTGCGTGTGCGTGTTCGCTGCCTGGGTCTGGGCAGAGCCGAGGAAGCACCCTGACTCCACTGCGAGGGAGACAACAGGGATCATGCAGGCTCATCGGTCAGGCTGAGCCCACACGTTCAGGCTGAGCCAGGCCTTTGCTGTCAAATGGGCTGTTTGGATTTCAGATCCGCAAGCTGGAGGTTAGGTCCAGCTTATCACCACCCAGCGTCTCCGTGAGCACGAGAGGTTCGTCCGTGTGCCCAAAGCCACTCTGGCTGGCGACTGGCAGAACCAGGCCCATGTTCTGCCGGGGGCAGGGCACCCGGTCCCATCGGTGATACCTATGGCCCAACTGGCACGCAGAGTGACCCTGACCGACCAGCCCTCGCTCCGACGAACCCACTGCCCCAGGACAGACAGGGAGGACCGGCTGGTCCGTGTAGTCAGCTCAGACAGCCCAGGACCCTGACAATCGGGCAGGGACTCTCCCCAGGGCACCCTCAGCCAGAACCCTGGGGTGGGGCTCCCTAAGGCCAGGCCCCTACGGGGATGGGAGGAGGAGGGTGCCCAGGGTCAGCAAAGCTGCCTGGGTGCCCCCCCCTCCCCACCGCAGCTGCCCCCTCCCCACCGCAGCTGCCCCGGGCTCTGGAGCCCTGCCCTCGGCACCAAGCGTGTCCCGTGAGGGCTGGGAGGCGTCTGCTCTCTGAGGGGAGATGGCCCAGGCTCTGCACAGCCCTGTCCCTGACCCTGACCCTGTCCCTGACCCTGACCCTGACCCTGTCCCTGTCCCTGACCCTGACCCTGTCCCTGACCCTGTCCCTGACCCTGACCCTGCATTTGCCCTAGACAAGGTGGGGGTGGGGCATGGAAGCCCAGATGCCGAGCACCAGTTAATATTTTACAGGCTTGTCACGCTCACCATATTATTAGAATAAGATGCAACCTTCCTGAGAGACACGAGCCCACTGGACAAGTGGGGAAACTGGCGGAGGGATGTGCGCACGGCAGCAGCAGGCAGTCTCTCTCAGCAGGAACCCCTAAAATGTTCCCATTTCCTGAAGCCCTGCCCACCCTGCCCTTCCTGCTGAGCCCACACTCCGGGAAGACCCTCCTTCCAGGTGGGGTTGTCTCCCCGACACACCTGGCCTGGGTCTATGTGGCGCTTAAAGCATCTGCTCCTGGTCCGCGTGCGTCCTTCCTGTCTCCCTGGGACTCTCAGGTCAGGAGGCAGCAGAAGCACTTCGAGGATGGATTCATCCTCAACTGCCTGCCACCAGGACGGGCCCAAATGCAGGCGGTGCCCACAAAAGTCTGCTGCGTCGATGGAGGAGGTGGCAAGACACCGGACGTCTCCCCAGCAGCCACACTCCTCTCAGAGGGAAGGGGCACCCGGCAGTGGCTCTGCCTGACAATCCCTGCCGTTCACTGCTGCCCAGCAAGGCCCGAGCCCTGACCCTGGCGGGGTCAGCAGGGAGGCGGGGCGGCGCTGGGCACGGGAGTGGCTCTCGGGTTCCTCCAGGCAGCACGCTAGGTGAGGAGACCACCGCTTGCTCCAGGGTGAGCGTCTCGTGCTGGGAGGAGCCGCCCGTCTGCCTCCCCCCAGCAAGCAGCTCAGGCCGGGCAGAGAGCCCAGAGCAGACTCTGGAGAACTTGGAGCTCACCTGCCTGTCTCAGAGGCCGCACCTAACTGCCCTGTCAGCACCAGGACAGCCCCCGGCGGCTGGCGCCCGTCCAGCACCAGGACTGCTGCCCTGTGCACAGTGTGGAGACCTCACTCACAGCCCACTAGGCGGGCACCTGCCAGGAACGGTGCTCCCGCCCAGGGATCTGCCCAGCCCCCTGCGTCTCCAGCCACTGCAGACACTGGGGCCTTCCTGAGGCCCGAGATCAAAGGCTCAGACCTCCACGCCCGGCAGAAACCACTGCTGACACGCTTTCCCAGAACCAGTAACCGCTGCCCTTTCTGTCCGATTCAGCAGATCCCAAGGTGCTCAGGAAGGCTGCCTGCCAACCACTGAGTGTGGGCCTGCACATGCACAACGGAGCCTGGGTTGCCGTCCATACGGAAGGGCAGAGCCCCGGCTAAGCTTGGGTGCGGCCCAACCCAGGCGGCGCTGGATGCTCCCCTGAGCCCCCCACGTGGAGGAAGGGGCGCAGCCCTGAGGTGTCCCTTCTTTGCTGGTGGCGGGAGCTGCGCCCTCCTCAGCTGGGGAAGAGCTGAGTGCACATCCCCTCAACTGCACGTGGCCTGACACCACCTGTCCCCTCCTCCGGGCCTGCGGGCGTCAGGTGGGGATGCTCCAGCCGGGGCACCGGCCCCCAGGCCCCGTCGCAAGCCAGTCACGTGCCGTAGCACGTGCAGCGAGGCACCTACCCACACTGGTTATCTTCTGGGCGCCCAGGTCCTGCAGCAGGGCATCGACCGCAGGGCTGTCCCGGGAGTACAGCTCGTACCGGTTGATGCCGATGTGGAACTTGAGCCAGTTGGGGTAGCTGTCCACGGCCGCCTCCCCCGTGGGTGCGAAGTCCTCGCCCTCGGGGCCGTCGGGGCCGTCGTGCGGCCTATGGAGATGAAGGGACCCTAGTCAGCAGGGAGCGGATGGAGAAGGGGGGGGGGGGTCGGCCGCTGCCGCCGAGGTTTTAACTTTGGGTCTGAACCAGCGCAGCTTCTGTGCCAACGGGCCGTGCCAGGTCTGTGTTTTCCTGTGGCTGCTGCTCTAACGACTAATCACATCTCTAGAGGCCGTAATTCCTACCTACCCCCGAGCCCCAGACAGCTGTAACTGAAGCAGGAGCACCCAGGAGCTCAGCGCGAGGCCCCAGCATGTCTGTCCTGGGGTCACCAAGGCCGCCAGACAGCATGACGTCAGCTTGGGGTGCAAGGGGGGGGGGGGGGGGGGGGACCGAGCTCATTGTTGACCACAGACTATGTGCAAGTCTGACACGCCCAGCCTGTCAGAAACTTTCCCTGGGAACTCTGCTCTGGCTCCAGCAACCAGGGGTAAGGCTGATGCAACCGACTAAATTTAATTTTAACGAGGGCAGTCGTGGGTGGGGAGAGAGGAAGGAGGCAGGACCTGCCACCCACGAGGCTGTCCTCACACGCCTGGGGAGAGCGGACCCCACTTCCTGCTGGGCTGGGGGGGAAGGTGGACTTGTCCCAGGTCTAATTCACCTGCATGTGGCCTTCCCGGCCCCAAGTCCCCACCACAGTGGACAGAAGGGTGGGGCTACCCCCTGACCACTGGCTCTGGGCTCTCTCCTCCGAAGACCCCCCGGCATGCATGGTGGGGCGTTCAGACTCAGCACACGGCCTAGTTTCCAAGGAGAAGGCTCTTTGGAGAGGTCTGGGCTTGAGGTCTGGGCTCCTGGCCGTCCCGAGGCTTGGGTCACCTCCCCAGGTAGCTGTTTATTCCGGCCTCACTGCTGGTTAATATTCCACTACCCTGCTCCCAGCATCTGCTCAGCTTGCTCTTTGTAGCTGAGGAGGGCCTTGGGGGGAGGGTTTAGACCAGGACAGTTTAAAGAGATGCTTCTCCCCGTGAAGCTGTCACCCCGGCCGCCCCACGCGGCTGGCACTGGCACAGCGGCTGGGAGAGCCCTTCCTTAGCCCTTTGGAGCCCGCACACCCCTCGGCTAAGGGGTCCTCAGTGACAGGTTCGCACAGAGCAGGCTTGGCTCCCAGGCAGGGGCAGGGCGGGCTCTCCCTCACTCCCTGGGCTCATGCTCACTCCACCCGCAGCTCATTCATTCATTCATGGCCTGACCCCACTGCCCAAGCCCGGGACCAGGGCCTGGCAGGACCCTCCCTGGCTCCCCTGCCCAGAGGCCTGGGCGGCTGACTCAGGAGCAGCTCCACACCTGCACCTCTCAGGGATGCAGCCCTTTCCGAGACAAAGGCCGCAGGCACAAGAGGCAGGGGTGGCGGGTGGGGGCCCACCAGCTCCCCTTCCGGCCGTGGGTCTCCGTTCACAGTGCCCGGGGCACGAAAGGGCCTTTTCTGGGGGGAAGGCACACGGGTGGGTCTTTATTCTCAAAGGGTGTGTGGCTGCCTGAGGGGCCGGGCCTGCCGGCGTCCACCCCGGGCCCTGGACCCGCTCACCAGTTGGGGTTCTCCGCCGCCGCCTTGGGGTTGAACCTGATGTCGCTGTTCACGTTGAAGAGGACGTCGTCCTCGGTCAGCGGGGGCACGGCGACCCGGTACAGCGGATGCTCGAACAG
>NW_005355029.1:43036-46648 GCF_000412655.1 Myotis brandtii | reverse complement strand
TGACCCAAATCCGGAGCGGACGCTGGACCGGCGGGGGACCCTCCAGCCTCTGGGAGCCTCCAGCCCCACCCTCCCTCTGGCCCCACTCTCCCTGGGCCTCACTCTCCCTCTGGGGACGCGCCTGCGACTTCACTCTGGCAGCGCCAGAGCCAGAGCCCAAGCGGGTGTCACGGCTCAGAGGGGTGCCCGGTGTGTGCTGCTCAGAGGAGCAGTGTGTTTGTGAGTGTGAATGTGTGTGTGTGTGTGTGTGTGTGTGTGTGTGTGTGTGTGGCTGTCTGTCTCACCCTCATTTGCCTCCCAGAAGCACGGAATTGGACACACACACCCAGGGCCCGTTACTGCTATCTGTGGCCTCCCCCCGGCCCACCCATCCTCTGGACCCGCAACCCCACAGGGAGTGTGACTGTGAATGTCACCCCAAAGTCACAGGGATGAAGGTAGGAGCCTGGCGGGAATAGGGGCCCCTCCCTGCCCGGAGGCCTGGCCAGTGTCTAAAGCAGGTGGATAATGCCTGGCACAGCCTCTCCCGCCAGAGGAGAGGGGATGGGGGCCAGGTACCCCCATTCCTCACTGTGCTCCTGGAACCCCACTACCTGCGAGGACCTCAGCTTTCCCTCGTGGGTTCGGGGTGCATTATCCCTGCCACTAGCCTTGACTCTCACACCTGCCAGTGCCTGAGGTCAGCAGGGCCCACTGGACGCTGAGTGAAGAGAAATGAGAGGGCTGGACTGGGGCAGGTTGGGGTGGGGGAGGGATGGACTTGACCAGGAGGTGGACACAGCTTCTTCCTTGGAGCTGAGTCCCCCTCCCGCTCACTGTAGTTCCCTTTGTGTGCACAAGAGGTAACCACCCACCCCACCTGGGGGAGGGAGCAAAGACAAGCCTCCTGGCACAGAGGAGCTGAGGACTGTGGTCACTCAGCCTTGGGGTTCTGTGGCCTCCACACCCCCACCAGCCCCATCATGGTCAGTGTCCTCAGAGTGGGTGTGGGGTGGGCCTATCCTGTAAACCATGGACAGCAGGTATGGCTCTCACTGGGGTTCCCTGCCATTTATTTTACACCCCATACCCCTTGGGAGCTGTGATGGTATTTGGACTCTTCCATGACCCCTGCATGGCTCCCTCGCACGGCTTCATCTCGGCTGCCCCTGGGAACCCGATTCTGTCACTGGGTGCCCTCCCTACCCCACCACTCTCCTTTCCTGGCACAGCCTTGCAGTTGGAGACTCCGTCTCCTGTTCTTTTACTTTTTAGTTTTTTTAAAATATATTTTTATTGATTTCAGAGAGGAAGGGAAAGGAGGGGGGGAAGAGAGAGAGAGGGGGGAGAGAGAGAGACACACATCAATGGCAAGAGAGAATCATTGATCGGCTGCCTCCTGCACGCCCCCTACTGGGGATCAAGCCCGCAACCTGGGCATGTGCCCTTGACCAGAATCGAACCCTGGATCCTTCAGTTCGCAGGCCTACACTCTATCCACTGAGCCAATCCAGTTAGGGCCGTCTCCTGTTCTTAAGTTCACGCCCCAGGCCTTGCTCAAGCTCTGCCCTGGGACCGTGCAGACGGGTCAAAGAAGGGACCACCAGCCCCCATCCAGCCTGGATTCAGCTGTCACCGGTTAAGGTGACGCAGGTGAAAGAGACTCTGAGAACGGCACACCCACAGGAGGACAGAATGGAAAACCCTTGGCTGGTTCCTTTATACTTTGCTCCGAGAAGTAATTCGATTTGATTCAATGGATCCATCCATGGAAATTACAAAAAACAAACACAGCCCTAGCCAGTTTGGCTCACTGGATAGAGCTTCGACCTGGGGACTGAAGGGTCCCTGGTTCGATTCCGGTCAAGGGCATGTACCTTGGTTGCAGGCACATCCCCAGTAGGGGGCGTGCAGGAGGCAGCTGATCGATGCTTCTCTCTCATCGATATTTCTAACTCTCTATCCCTCTCCCTTCTTCTCTGTAAAAAATCAATAAATATATTTAAAAACACACACAGATGCACACAAATGTACACAGACAATGCACAGACACACATAGATACACTGACACATGTACATGTACAAACACAGACACTTGCACACGTATAGATGCGCACACACACACACACACACACACACACACACCAGAAACTCCCTCAGGCCTCTGCCTCGTTGTCGGGCAGAGGCTGGGCTGGGCCCGGCTGGACTCGCTCGGAGGGACACTGGGGGCCTAACATGCATGCTCACTGGAGACCAGGGAACGATTCTGGGGCTTTTCCTCCCAAAGCTGGCATCCCAATGCCAATGTGTAATCCGTCAGGTGGCGACAGGAATTGCGTGGAAAAATGTGCAGCTGGGAGGGACTTGGACATCCTGGGGGTCACGAGGCCCCTGAGAGAGTGGCTCTGGAACAGAAGCTTGAACGCGAGGGAACAGGAACCCAGAGGTCTGTGGGATGCTGTTCTGAGCACTGGCACCAAAAATGCCCAGACCCTGGGTGGGGCCCAGAAGAACATGAGGGCCTTGAGGTTGGGGTTGAGGGGGAGGAAGGGGCTGGGACATTCCAAAGGGGGGCGGGCAGCACAACCCGTGCACTGGTGAGCCTCCTTCCTCTGCAACACCCCTACCTGCCTCTCCCCTCGCACCCCATCCTGCCGGGCATAGAGGGGGCCCAGGGGACCTGCCCACCCACTCAGGGCCTGGTGCCCACACCTCTCAGATTCTGCAGTGTTTCCCTCAGGATTACTCATCTGACTGCTGGGCTGGTGACCACAGGCTATTTCGGGAGCCGAGTGGGCAGCTGGGCTGCCAGGCGGGCTTGTGCTCCGGGCAGCAGGGGGAGGAGGGTTGTGGTCTTCACTGGGGCCTGTGGCTCAGCCTGGTCTGGTGGCCCAGAAAACGTGGTAGGATTTGTGGCCTCTCCCCTTGCCTGGGACGTGGCCCACAGCAGGGGGCTGATGGTAATGGGCCTGGGCAGCAGGATTTACACGAGATGGAACATAAAACCGGAGTCCTCTGTGCTGGGTTTGAGAGACGCAGGCCTGTGGGGAGAGGGGCACTGTTCTGGGGACAAAGGTGGCCTCATCCCTGAGCCGCCTGCACTGACCCTCAAGCATGTCCATCTCCTTGCTGGTCCTTGGCCCTTTCATTCCACAGCCTCAGCCACAGCGGGAGGGGGCGGGTGTCTTTGGAAAATAGAGCCTCTTTGTTCTCATTTAAGACGACAGATCAAGAAACCCCAAAACAATAAAAGATAAACATGCAAATTGACCGTACCTTCGCTACACCTTAAGCCACGCCCACCAGCCAATCAGAGCGACTGTATGCAAATTAACCCAACCAAGATGGCGGCCAGCAGCCACGGAGCTGGAGCAAGCAGGAGGCTTGGTTGCCCCAATGATGGAGGAAGCCAAGCTTCCCGCCTGCCGCACCAGGTCTGAGCTCCACTCAAAGCAACAAAGTTTCAATTATAGAAGACAAATAAACCCCAGATACCTGCTTTCAGCCGGCGTGGCCACGGAGCTGGAGTGAGGAGAAGGCTTTCCCTCCCGCCCGCCCTGGCCGGCTCTGAGCTCCTCTCAAGGCTACAAAGTTTCAATTATAGAAGGTAAATAAATCCCAGAATAAAAAAAA
>NW_005355029.1:22078-42505 GCF_000412655.1 Myotis brandtii | reverse complement strand
GCCCCCACCCATGCACCAGGCCTCTATCCTATATAATAAAAGGGTAATATGCAAACTGACCCTAACAGCAGAACAACTGGGAATGACTGGTCACTATGACACACACTGACCACCAGGGGCAGATGCTCAATGCAGAAGCTTCTCCCTGGTGGTCAGTGCGCTCCCACAGGGGGAGCTCTGCTCAGCCACAAGCCAGGCTGACAGCTGCCAGTACAGTGGTGGTGGTGGGAGCCTCTCCTGCCTCCTCAGCAGCGCTAAGGATGCCCGACTACAGCTTAAGCCTGTTCCCCGCTGGCAAGTGGACATCCCCCGAGGGCTCCTGGGCTGCCAGAGGGATGTCTGATTGCCAGCTTAGGCCCAATCCCCCGCGGAGCAGGCCTAAGCCAGCAGGTGGTCATCCCCCGAGGGGTCCCAGACTGCGAGAGGGCACAGGCAGGGCTGAGGGACCTCCCCACCCCGAGTACACAAATTTTTGTGCACCGGGCCTCTAGTAAAACAATAAAAAGCTTGATTTTGCCCTAGCCAGTTTGGCTCAGTGGATAGAGCATTAGCCTGCGGACGGAAGGGTCCTGGGTTCGATTCCGGTCAAGGGCACATGCCCAGGTTGTGGGCTCATTCCCCAGTAGGGGGCATGAGGAGGCAGCCAATCCATGATACTCTATCATCATTAATGTTTCTTTCTATCTCTCCCTCTCCCTTCCTCTCTGAAATCAACAAAAATGTATTTTTTTTAAAAAGCTTGATGTTATTTTTCTACATATTGTATCATTCAAATACATAATCTATATTATTTTTGGTCATACATGAAATAGCCACAAAAGCTATCTACTGGCCATAAGGAACATGTCAAGAATTCCAAAGGCAGATATCCCAAACTGTACATACAGATATCTACATACATGTACATACACACATCTACACACATACAGACACATGTGCATCTGCAATCTTTGCTGAACACAATGCAGTTTAATAAAATATAAGCTAAGCTTGGAAAATATTTCTACCTGGGAATTAATACCACAAATAAAAACACGCTTATGTATAATTTGGGGGTTTGAAGGAAATGAAAGGGAAATTACAGGCTTTAAAATGAACGCAAACGAGGACGGCACCTGTGGAAACCCCCAGGCGCCACCAAAAGGGCTTGAGGAGGCGGGTGACAGCAGCGTTTCTTAGGAGACGATCATGACTGACACTAAGGGCACTAAGCTCTCCGTCCGAGAAACTAGAGAAAGAACCATCGCCCAGATGAAGACGAGATGGATTCATGCAGAACAAACAAGAACAAACGAAACCCCCAGGCGCCACCAAAAGGGCTTGAGGAGGCGGGGTGACAGCAGCGTTTCTTAGGAGACGATCATGACTGACACTAAGGGCACAAGCTCTCCGTCCGAGAAACTAGAGAACCATCGCCCAGATGAAGACGGGATGGATTCATGCAGAACAAACAAGAACAAACTCGGATAAAGGAAGGGCGGTGGAGCTGGCTAATCCTCGAGGACAGACCAGCGACAGAGGCAGGGGGCTGGGACCTCTCTCACCGGCTACCTGGGGGCAGGGGTGACGGTGAGAATGTGGGGTGTCCGCCGAGCTCATTCTCACTCCCCCTGCTACCCTCCCCCCAGGACGCCAGGGCTCGTGTGCCGGGGAAGCCCCTGGCGCTCAGGTACTGGGTGCCAGCGAGGAGCCCACCCCCACCTCGCAGCCTCTTCCAGGTGAGCCGGGCTGCAGCCTCTGGGACCACAGGGGCCGGTCGGGCTTCCCGTGGGTTCCCGTAGGAACTGGTCTGCGAGGCCAACCAGGAGAGAGAGCGCGCTGCCCACCCAGCTTCCGTGCAGTGCCGCTGGACAGCCCAGAGTCCTACCCTGCGCCCCGGCCCATGGCATCCAGCCGTGCTCACCGCATCTCCATGCGGGGACTTGGGCACCATGACTCAGGCAGAGGGGGCGTGCGGGGGCCTGGGGGCCCAGATGCTGCCCAGGGCCCAGAGGCCAGCTGAGACCTGCCCTTCCACACCAGATGCTCGAGCTTCGATCGCCAGACAGGCCTGGGGACCACACCTGTGCAGGAATATCATGCACAAGGCATCAAGTTCAAGGAGAAAGCACTTTGCACGATCCTGATGTTGCTCCAAAGTTGAGGGACGTGGAGATTTCTGCAGAGGACGTCCGCCCACCCGGGTGAGCTGCCCAGGTGAGGCTGTGTCACCTGGAGGCAGAGATTACTTCACTGTCTCCACAGACAAAGAGAAACCCTTTGATTAATCAATAGTGTTGAAAACCACTTTGTAAAATTCAACACATTCCTGTTAAAAAGTCGAGCAAACCATGAACAGCAGGGTATTGTCTCTGACAGGGCAGCTGGGGCTGCCAGCCACGAGTTCCGTCTCTCCCTGGAAAGAGGGAAGTAATTTTAGAAGGTGGCATTTTGTAACATTAAAATGCATTCACCAAGCATTATGTTATGCATGAACATAATCTATAGGCTTGTGATTAGAGTGAAAATGTGAATATTAGAAAGTAAGATTTGATATTTAGAGACCAGTGCAAGGTTCAAATGAGAGCATATTATAGCAAAACATCTTATTCAGAACCCTCAAATATCTGTGTCCAGAACAAAAAAATTCATGCTGATAAGTCAGGGGTGGGGGGTGTGGGGCTACCCCTGGGGCTGCAGCTGTGCTGAGGGGCAGGGGGTCCCCTGCGGCTTTGGGTGGTGCAGCCACGCTGAGACTGAGGACGCCACCTGCGCCTCCCCGTGCAGGTCTGTGTTCTGCAGGCTCCAGGCTCTGCCCCGGGCTATGGCCAGGAGGGTGTCTGCCCTCCTTCTCCCTGTTAGCACAGAACCAAGCGGACAGGACAGGGCTGAGCCTCCTCCCTGACGATCTGGACAGCGTGCAGGGCCCTGTGTGCAGGTGTGTCAACGGCCTGAGCCCAGTGCTGCCACCTGCCACCTGGAGGGACAGGGCTGAGCCCCCCACACGGAAGCAGGCTCCACACTTCAGTGCTGCTGACACGGAGCCCGGTGACCACACAGAGAGGCGTCGACACGCCCACACGGAAGCAGGCTCCACACTTCAGTGCTGCTGATGGGAGGCGTCGACACAGAGCCCGGTGACCACACAGAGAGAGGCCTGCAAACAGCTGCCTGGATTATCATTTGTGCGGAGAGTCAGCGTGGAGGTCATCATTCAGACTTTTATAGGCCATTTCTTGGCTGAGCTCCAGGATGGCCCTGGCTTGGCAGAATGGCGAGGTGTGTTTTATGGGTGACAGGCAGCTGTTATCAACCTCTGCATTAGCGCTATGGCAGGGAGGTGGGGTGCCCTGCGCGGTGCATGTGGGCCGAGCTGGATCCCCACTCACTGTGGCCCAGAAATGGGGTGCAGCCTAGCAGCCTGTCTTGGCAGGACCACTGACCCCTATGGGTGGAAGGGTGTGTTCCAGGCCAGCACGCAGGCGTGGGTCCATCCTCTGCCATCTTATCCAAACTTGAACTTTCTTATCAAAACCCCATTCTATTTATCAGGAAACGAACCAAGTCAGTCTTCCTGTTTGTCTGCCCCCCCTCCCCCTGCAGACCCCTGTGAGGGGTGTAAGCTGAACCCCATCATCTTTGCTCACCCGCTGGACTTCACCATGCCCAGGTCTGGATGACGCCCTGCCCAGGTCTGGTCTGAGCCTTCCCAGAGCTGAACATTTGCT
Organism: Myotis brandtii; assembly: GCF_000412655.1. Classification (NCBI taxonomy): domain Eukaryota; kingdom Metazoa; phylum Chordata; class Mammalia; order Chiroptera; family Vespertilionidae; genus Myotis; species Myotis brandtii. Next base: position 38,798 of record NW_005355029.1, on the reverse strand, counting down.
CACCCGCTGGACTTCACCATGCCCAGGTCTGGTCTGAGCCTTCCCAGAGCTGAACGGAATTTGAAAAGATGGACTGATTTCTCAGTCCAAGGAAATCACTGCATTTGGCTGAAGGAGGCAAGGCTTAAACATCCTTGAAACCAACTCTGGCTCCTCGTCCGCCCTGCTCCAAACATTTAAAGAAACCCTAGGTCCCACCAGAGAGGGGCCAGCTCCCGGGGTCCAGCTGAGCTGCCAGGATGGGGGGAGGGGGGCAGGCAGAGAATGGCCCAGAAGCCAGGGGGCAAAGGGACTGAGCAGGAACAGGGGACCCTGAGGGTGGACAAGGCAGGCTGCCTTCGACCCCTCCCTGGGAAGCGCAGCCTCCTTGATGGTCTGTCTCCCGTAGTGTCTCAGCCCTCCTGTCACTGGAGGTTGCAGGTGCAAAGGTTTGAAGGATGTTGTCAGAGGCCTCAGCAATTTTGAAGACATGGATGTTGTAGCGAGAAGTGGAGAAGCAGGAGCCAAAGGAGGGACATCCCTGGTGCCCACAATGAGGACCGCGTAGTGGGTGACACCAGGCAACTCCACGCCTGTGTCCCGGTCCTGCCCAGTGCAGGTCCCCTGACCTGCCCACATGCCTTTGCCGCGCAGATGGACAGGGATGGGGAGCCCAGGATGGGGGCACCCCCAGCAGCCTGGCCAAGGCCCCAGGTTGCCAACGGGGTTGGGGGGTGACCGCCTAGGACTCGCTCAGCCCTGACTGTGGCTCAGGCTACACAGCACTGCAGGTGCGATGCTCACTGCCGAGTCCCCGGGATGTGCCCTCCAATCCCACGGCTTGCAAAGCCACCCTGCACCCCCCGGGCTCTGGTGTTTGGAGAGGATGTTACCCCACGACTGTGGAGACCCCAGAGAGGGAGAGGGCTGCACCTCCACGGCCTGCACCCCCGTCGGGGAGTCCAGGCTGGTCGCAGGTGGTCTGGCTCGGCAGGGTGCATCCGACATCGTCTTGGTAGCTCCGGCTGCTGTAAGAAGAATGCTGCAGGCGGGCGGCTCACACGCAGACCTCTCTTCCTCACCTGGAGGCTGAGTCCCGGGTCAGGCACCGCATCGTCCTTTCCTGTCACTGGTGCTGTCTTCTCGAGGTCCTCACATGGCCAGAGGCACAAAGCTCTCTGGGGTCCCTTCTGAGGCCATCAGGGGGGTTCCACCCTCCAGAGCTGATCCCCCAAAGGCTTTACATCCTCACAGCACACACTGCACCCCAGGCTTCAGTGTGTGAAGTTGGGGCGAGGGATGTTCAGCCACGGCTGAAGCACTCACTGCAGGCAGTGCTGGGGTCTGGCTCCCACTCACCTAGGCCTGCGAGCTACCCCTCCTCCACCCCGACAGCAGGTGCCAGAGAGACTGGGCCTCAGCAAGGCTCATGCGGCGCCCACCACTGGACAGTGCACGCACACACACCTACACATGCCTCTGTAGACTCATGTGTGTGTGCCTGTGTGTGCACACATGCATACATGTATAAGTGCCCACATGACACACAAAAGTGCACACATACACAAAGGCAAATGTGTTGTAACATGCCTGCACATGTATCCACACTCACAGGCACATGCATGTTCACGTGTGCATGCACCACATATACATACAGCTACACACCCCTCTTCACTTCAGCAGGAAGCATGCTGCAAACCTGGAGTGTAGGACAGCGATCATGATGTTCATGCCCGAGAGGCCCAGCAATGCACCGTCTGAAGCAGCTCGGGGACTGGCAGAGCCGGCCTCAGGAGTGACTTGTAAAGATGAAAAGCTGAACACACCACCACCGACTCCAGAGCTCGCCTGTGCATCCCACAGGCCGGGTGCCCCACCTCCCACATGACCCAGGGCACTCAGCCTCCTGCGGGTGCTGGGGGAGCCCCGTCTTCTCTGCCCCTTTGCAAGGGGACAGGCACAGCTCAGGGGAGCAGGGAGGACAGAGGTCGTGCCTGGACACGCTGGCTCCCAGCCAGCACCACTCCCCACAGCACAGCCAGGCAAAGGACACCCCAAAACGACCAGCAGAGCTATTTAGGCTGAAGCACCTTTCCAGCTACCCCCCTCAAAAAAGACAGAAACTCAGAAACTTCCCTGTGGGCCAAGGGGACGTTAGCTAAGGACAAAGGCAGCCGATGATCATTTATCACCGCCAGCGGGGAGGGCGCTGGGAGCCGGTGCTGTCCTCGTGGCTCAAGGTCAGAAGCGTCCGCTTTCCCTCATTATTTCTATTTTTAACAATCGCGTTCAGGCCTTTTGCAAAAATAGCAAGAGGTGAGAACATTTCAGGCACTAACATGCTCCCTTTTGTCAGAAAACCACAGGGAGGCAGGGAAAACCGGCCAGCACGCAGACAGCCTCTCCTCCCGGGAGCGTCCGCGGCCCCTGGCGGTGCTCTGACCCACCACGCCACACACGTGGGTAAACTGAGGACATCCAGGGTCAGCACATGCCCAAGGTCACGTAGGGGGTGAGGTCCCAGAGCCACGAGAATGAGCCCCGGTGCCGCAGAGCGCCAGGGTCCCAGGAGGGGCGGGCGCAGGCCGTCCACGTGCAGGCCCCGACCTCCCCGAGAGCCAGGACGTGGACACTGTGTTCGCCTCCGTCTCAGAAGATTAGGACAAGCCCTTTGGGAGGGAGCTGAGGGATGAAGAATGTACCTGGGACAGACATGTGTGCATTATACTAGTACGTGTGCATGTATGCAAGTGTCCATGTGTGTACACATGTATGCATAAGTCCACGTGTGCGTGTGTGTGCTAGTATGTGTGTGTGTGTGCATAGCCGCCCCTCAGGCTGGAGGACAGGGCTGCTCTGTGGGTTCGGGAGCCCCCCGGCTCTTCCCCACCTGGAGCCTGGGCGTCAGCACCCACCCTGGAGCAGCCAGGCTCTGGAAGGGCTACCCCTCCCCGTGCTCCCCACACCCACACTGCACTTCTCCTTTCTCATCTGCATCTAAAATGCACCCCTTGGGCCCAGGCTGAGCCCGATTGGTGCCCCCAGGCAGAGAATGAGGAGGGACGGCCATCTGCTCCCTCCTCGGGAAAACCACGGACAGACCCACTGCCTCCCAGGCAGCCTTGGCCTCTTGGGAGCCATTCTCTGGGCCTTGCCCTCACCCAGGCCGCTGGTTAGCCTCTGGGCCACTCTCCCCGGTGAGGTGAGTAGACACCCCAGACGCCTGCATGGCCTCAGCCCGGACGCAGCGAAAACCCACGGCTGCATCCGCGACAAGGACTCACGGTCGAGGGAGAGAGGGACATGTGAGACCACGGGCCCGAACGGTCAATGGCGTGACAGGTGGGGCGGGGGCTGGGGGCTGACTGGGCGTGTGCTGCCTCTCAGACCCACAGAGTGAGGCCAGGCCGAGGGACAGAAGGAGTGTGATGGTTGAGACTCACTCTTGTGTGTCAGACCTCAAGTGCCGCAGTCAGTGTGCAGTGAAGGGTTGTCATGGGGCCTTGGAGTGGCCGGAGGGGCCCCTTTGGATTCACTGGCCGGCCTCCTAGCCAGAGGGCGAGCCGTGCCTCCCCCGCCTCCCCCGCCTGGCCACATCCTGGCCTCTGGAGGCTTCTGCCTCGTGCTGGGAGGTCAGCCTCCCCCGGAGCCCAGGCTGCTGTACATGCTGCTGCCCCTTAGAGCTGGGGTCCCAGAGGGGCCGTCCCCACTCAGAAACCCACACCTGCGTCCACAGCAGCCTGACGGGCCCGGACCAGTGGTCCCTTTGGGGATCTTGGCCCCTTTATGGACTGAAGCCCACGTTGAACTCCTGCATCCTTGGCCCGTTCGCCTTCCTCCACGGCAGAGCCAGGAGCCCCCAGGTGCCAGCGCCTTCTGCTCACTGTGCTCCTCACTCCCTTGTTGGTGACTCCCAGGTGGTCAGCCAGACAGAGAGGCAGGGAGATCTGGCGGCTGGAGATGCACAGGCTTTAGTTAGTGAAACGTTTCACGCCCTTCGGCGGTCACGAAGCTGACAGTCAAAGACCACGATCCCAGGAAAAATGTCTAAAAACAGCGGTCGCCAACCTTTCGGACCTCACGGCCCACCAGTGTCCTCAGACCACGGGTTGGCGACCGCTGGTCATGAGACACGTCGTTTGTGCCTCTTGCTCTAAGGTGCCATCAGGGACGCACATTGTGAAATAGTTCCCAGAACCTGGTTCCTCATCTGGTTCGGTCACCCGACTGCAGTGACGAGGCCACTGGCATCGGGGCTGGATGAGTCAGACCAGGAAACCAGACGCTTGCACAGACCGACGCACTCAGGCTGGCCCGTGAGTCCTGACCCCTCACCCCCAACCTTTGCCTTTAAAACCTGATGAAAAACACCGGGAGCTCGGGTTTTGGACGCGAGCTCCGTCTCCCGGTTGGCGCCAGTGAACTGCTTTCATTTCTCTGCAAAACATGGCGTTCAGCTTGTGGCCTGCTGGCGGCCAGTGGGCGAAACGCTTTAGGTTCTGTAACACTGGCCCTCATCGGGGACCGGCTTTGACAGGGGGCCTGGAGCTGGCCAGATACATCCGACCCCCAGGAGCGTCTCACCTGCTCCAGCCCATGGATTTTCTCCCGTCGTTCCTAGTTCTCTAATCCCACCTCCCTTCCCCTAACTCTTCAGGAGGCTGCCCGCAGTGGAGTTGTCCAGAGGGGAGTCAGTTTTGCTCCAGCATCTGCTGTGGAGATCACAGGTGAGCAGACAGGTCAGGGGTGAGCAGACAGGTCTGAGGAGCAGACAGGTCACAGGTGAGCAGACAGGTCAGGGGTGAGCAGACAGGTCAGAGGTGAGGAGGGCACCGGCCTCCAGGAACCTCCTATTAGGATTGATCCTGTTTAAAGAAACAAAGATCAATGATATTAACAGTCTCCTTCAATGATGAGGAGAAACTAATTACTGAGGAAAAGAGTGTCTCCAGCTAGCTAAGGGAATGAGCTGTGTCCATGTGAATGTTCTCACCTCCTCATCAGCTGCGATCAGAAAAGCCAGTGCCTGAGCTCATCTGGATGCTCATCCCCCCTCACCCCCCACCCCCAACCTGGCCATTTCTCAGCCGGGGCTTGAGGGCCAGTCACCCATCATCCGGGTCATTTTATGGCCTGTTAGGCCGTGAAGACACCCATTACTGCATCTGGCATTGAGGAGGTTTTTAAACGCATGCACTGCTAATGACGCTGGAATTAGCGAGCATTAGTGGAAGTCTTGGAGCATTAATGGAATTCCGATCCCCACAGTGAGTGGCCCATTTCCTCCTCCTGGTGATGGTGTGGGCGCTGGAACTGGCACAGGAGGAACTGGCAGAGGCAGGAGGGCTGCCTAACGCACGGACCCCGGGTGAGAAAGGACAGAGACACCTGTGTTCCCAGGGCTCGGGGCAGAGGCAGAACTGACTTAATGGTGTTTTTGTGTTTTGTTTTTCTTTTCTTTCTTCCTCCTTTTTTTAAAAACAAAACACAAAGTCTTCATTTAAAGATTTCATAAGCAAGGTCTTCCCTGAGGCTGGGCAGCTTGCACCCATTCTCCCTTTTAAGTCATCCTCTTGATTTTTTAACATCAAAACATTGTTTTAGATTCAATGATTTTATACCCTATTTTAAAATTAAATATGTTTCCATTTATTTTAGAGAGACAGGAAGGGAGGTGAGATGAGAGAGAGAGAGATTGGCTGCCTCCTGCACTCCCTACTGGGAGTCGTGCCCACAAGCCAGGCATGTGCCCTGACTGGGACTTGAACCAACGACGCCCAACCAACCGAGCCACCCTGACCAGGGCAATACTCTACTAGAATGTGTGTTAAATATGAGGGCCTGTAAATAAAGCAAAGAAAACATAAAATAGAGCTGCTGTGGGAGTTGCAAAGAATGGGGGACCCAGACCTGTCTCAGGCTTTTCTTCACCTCCAGTCTTTTTAAAAGAAATACATGTTTATTGAGCTCAGAGAGGAAGGGAGAGGGAGAGAGAGAGAGACATCAATGAGGAGAGAGAATCATTGACCAGCTGCCTCTGGCACGCCTCCCGCTGGGGGTCGAGCCCACAACCGGAATCAAACCATGACCTCCTGGTTCATAGGCTGACACTCAACCACTGAGCCACGCCAGCCAGGCTCACCCCCAAGCTTGGTGGCACTGAGGACACGCTCCAGCGCTGTGGGGTCTGAGGGCCCTGACAGATCCTGGGCCTGTGGACTGGGAACGCCCAGCCCTGAAAGTAGATTCTGACTCGGGAGGCAGGCGGGTCTCGCCATGGCGAAGTGGAGTGTGCCGCCGCGAGGCGAAGAGAACAGCCTGCATTTCAAGAACCTGGGCTTTCCTGGCCCAGCTCCTCTGCGCCCTCCCAGGCTCCAGTGAACGTGCGTGTCCCACTCACAGATCCGCACGGCACTGGCTTCGTCTAGGACACAGACCTGAGCAGGCGGTGCCCTCAGCCTGCCCCTAGGTGCCTGCCCTTCCCCCAGGGCCCACGGGGACCATGCCAGGCGGCTGCTGGAGAAGGATTCACTGAGGAACCTGTACTCTGTGAAATAAAAATAAAAAGTCCCTGGCCCTTGTTTGCCAGAAGATAAAGAAATCATAGTTATCAAAGGCAACAAAGTGCTCACTAAGCTGGACACAAGTATATGTTTAAAGTGTCTGAGGTTCCCAAGGGCATGTCTCTCAGCTGCTGTTTTTGTTGGCCAGCTGCGCAGAAGCTAACATTTACCTTGAAGAAAGGTCAGGGTTCGCGTGCACAGGAGTGCCGTGGGGAGCCCTGTGCTAGAACCTGCTCTGCGGGTGACATGAGCTGCTCTCGTGCTAACAGAGCCCCTCACCTGGCCCCGCTGGGGGCCACCTCGGGCACCCCAGTACTGGTTTCATTAGCCCCCTTCTCAATTTTGAAGGGAGGCTGATTTCTACAGCTCGGGGAGTGGGTCTGGTCACTGGCCTGGCATCTCACTCAGACTGTCCCCTCCTGGGAAGGTCGGGTCCCTTTGCCAGGACCCATCCCTATGTGTTCTGAGCAGACACTTTGTAAACGGAGACCTAGGAGTTTCTTGGCAAATGTACACCTTCCGTTTGTGCTGTTCTTGAGTCATGGTCACTACCCAGGGGCCTGGGTCTCCAGAGGAATGCTGGGGTGAACCAAAGTTCTCTATCAGTACATTGAGTTATCAGTTCTCAAGGGAAGCATCTGATTAAAGTCATGGGTTTGGGTAGTAGATCTGCTTGCAGGAAACTGCTTTCCTATCTGGGTCAGAGGCAGAGGTGGGTTTCTGAGTTTCTGGGTTGTGTTGCAAAAACTCCCAGGTCTGGGACCTGGTGGACGTCTTCTGGAGTTTCATCCTGTGGCCCGGCAGCCTGACTCGTGCCCCCAACAGAATCTGCGTCCTGAGGAGCCGGAGGGACAAGGGCTCTATATTGCCTCTTATGACCCCATCCCCTCCTCACCTCCCGAGCCACCTCTTAGAGGAGAGAACACACCAGCTGGGAGGCTGAGCTCTGGGCTCCTCTCTGGCCACCGCTTCACCCAGACGGGCCAACTGTTGCCACAGCCCAGGGCTCCCAGGGTTCCCCTCCATGGGTCCCCCAGAGACCGCAAGGTGTGACATGGCTGAGCAGTTCTCCCCGCAGGCTCACCTGGGAGCACCCAGGGCCACGGCAGGTGTGTGTAGCCGGTGCCTTTCCAACCGTCATGTCAGAACCAGAGAGGACTAAGGCCGCCCCGTGGTGCTCCCGCCTTGGCCCTCAGACTGTTCACAGCCAGGTCCGCAGCCTTCGGACTCAGCAGCTTTGGTGGCAGCTTCCTATTCTCGTCTTTCCTCCTGAAATCAGAGCAGGTGCTCTTGTCCTCACTTCCTGCCACCACCAGCCTCACAGTCTCCAGGCCCCAGCCCCAGGATGTCTTGCCACCTGGGAGAGTGGGGGCTGGGACAGAGGAGGGGCAGCGTGTCTCTCTCTCTCACACACACACACACACACACACACACACACACACACACACACACACCCCGCGCTGTCACCACCCCCGGGGTTGTTGACAGTGGGAGCTCTGTGACTGGAGCTGGTGGTCAGGGGGACAGTCCTGGCTTGACTAGACCCAGGTGCCCTGAAGGGTGAAGCTCCTCAGGCCCAGAGCCAGGCCTGCCCAGGAGAAACACGTGCCGCCAGTTCTAAGTGCTCCTGGTGCCTGGGGGCCCAGCCATCTGTGGGTGAGGTGGCCCCTCCATTCCTCCTCTCCCTGGCTCTCAAGGAAGCGTGTGGGTGCTGGGGTGCAGGGCAGTCCCTCTGAGCTCCCGAACTGAGGGCCTGGGAAGCAGATGTTGGGGGACGTGGGTAAGGAGACTTGTGGGGCTGAGGAAGGGACCTGCCTTGGCTGGGCAGGCAGGGGTGCTGGCCCGAGATGGTCCCATTTAAACCGAGGCTCCAGGATCAATGGTTGGGAGAAGAGGGGGGAGGGGTGCCCTGGTTTCTTGTTGAACTTGGACCAGAGGGTGTCATCTTGGCAGGCTGCACGTACGGCAATGCCCACAGTCGCGGCTCCTGTGCTCCAGCGCGACTCCCTGCCGGCCCCGTGGTCAGCAGGTGTGTGGGTCCTTCCTCCATCACCCAAGCGTACACCTTGCTTGACCTGCAGCACTCACCACAGGGGCCCAGTTCCTTCTGGAACTGTCTCATTTGGCCCCCAGCTCCCGCATTTTCCTGGTTTTGTCCAATGTAATTGGGCCGTTGGCCTTGCTCCCAGGCTCCTTTCCCGGCTCTGTTCTCACAACCTTCGTCTTGCAGGTCCCGGGCCCCTCTGTGCACATCCTTCCTCAGCACCGCCCTCTGCTCCACACCCACATGAGGCACCAGTGGGAGGTCTCTGTGACTCCAGGTCCCCGTGTGGCTGCCTGTGGTGACACCCGTCTCGGTTACTGACTTGCTAACCAAGTGCCCTTTGCCCCAAGCCCTGCTCCCTGCAGTCTCGCCCCTGCAGTAGCCGGCAGCCATCCCGAGGAACTGCTGCAGCTCACATCCATCCCGTCCACAGGTCCTGTACCCTGTGGTCCCCACTCGTACACCTGGGCCCTTCTCCTTGGCCTCACTTTTCTGCCAGGTCAGGGCTACTGGCATCTCCTCATGGCATGACTGTGGCTGTCCCCCCACCCCGCCCCGCCGCCCCAAAAAGACCGTTAGCAGGTAAGCCCACCTAGAACTCACTGCTTTCTTTTTTAAAAATATATTTATTTTGCCCTGACCGGTTTGGCTCAGTGGATAGAGCGTCGGCCTGTGGACTCAAGGGTCCCAGGTTCGATTCCTGTCAAGGGCATGTACCTTGGTTGTGGCACATCCCCAGTAGGGAGTGTGCAGGAGGCAGCTGATCGATGTTTCTCTCTCATCGATGTTTCTAACTCTATCCTTCTCCCTTCCTCTCTGTAAAAAATCAATAAAATATATTTAAAAAAAGAATAAAAAGAAACGGCCAACCATGAGGAGATTTATCAACATGGATTGGCTGCCTCCTGCACGCCCCCCACTAGGGATCAAGCCTGCAACCCAGGCCTGTGCCCTGACCTGGATCGAACCCTGACCTCCTGGTTCATAGGTCAACACTCAACCACTGAGCCTCACCAGCCAGGCTCTGCTTTCTTTACTGTCACAGTCCTCTTCCGGCTCCAAATGTATGGGCTTTCCCCACACGACCCACTTTCCCACACCAGCCGGGCTGGGGGAGCCTCCGGTCTTGGTCCTACAACACTGCCCCTCAGACGCCAGCCACACTCTTGGTTGTCAGCTGTGCTTCTGATTGACCAGACGTAAGATAGGGGTCCATGACCCCACATCGCTATGTTTACTGGTTATGTAATAAGTGAGATGAGAAAGATGGAGATGCACATGGGTGAGGTCCAGAGGGGCTCCTGTGCCTACAGAGTGAGGGCCCTCCCTCCCGAAGACGCATGTGGGAGCCACTCACTGACCCTGCCCTATCGGGATCCCAACCCCTACGGGGTCTTCATCATGCAAACACGGCCAGGCACCAGCTCGATTTCCAGCCCCTCTTCCCTCTGGAGAATGAGGTGAAATTTCTAAGCTTCTAGTCAGGCTTTGGTCTTTGGGCGACCAGTCCCCAACCTGAAGCGATCCAGACCCACCGAGAGTCGCCCCAACAGAATGGGACCTTCCTGTCAGCTGGGAGAGTCCAAGGAGCCATGTCAGGAGCGGTGGTCACAGTGCAAACACTGACACGAAAGCTGCTGTGGCCCCTTCAATACGTAGAAAGTACAAAGGTTGTAGGAGCACTAGGCATGAGCTGGGGGCAAAGATGCAATCTGTATTTATCGTATCACAATATCACACTTGTATCGGCTCCTCCCGTCTTCTTTAGTGACAGTTCTCCCAACTTTTGGGTGGACACAGAGTCACCTGAATGATTGATGCATTTCCCAGACTTCCTTGCAATCAGTATAGGTGGGACATAAGCAGGAACGGCGTCTGGGAGCCTCTGGAAACCTCCTCGGAAGCCAGGGAGCAGGCAGACGTGAAGGCTGGGCCGAGCAGCCACGTGGGGAGGGAGTTCGGAGCCACAGCAGCTGGAGGGCACATCCTGGTTCCTAGTGACCCCACTTTGGATATCACATGAGCTGGGAATGCCAACCTCCATGCTTCCTTTAAGTGATAAAAATACACTTGTCTTGTTTTGGCCACTGTTATTTTGGGTTTCTGTGTCTGCAGCTGGGCCTAACCACAGGGAATAAGAACACTGCCCACACCTGTGGTTATCGCCAGGCACTTTCTCCCTCAGTATAGCATTGGGCACAGCCTTCATCAGCCCCCAGTCCCCAGGCTGGTGTCTGAGAGGACCTGCTGGGGGGTGTTCAGGCGGCAGCCCTCACGTCGCTGGGACGTCCACAGCACCGTCTCTGGTTCTGACTCAATGTCACTGGACTGTGTCCACCTCTCACTCACAAGTGTCCCTCCCCAGGTAACCTCAAGTCCCACCTTTTTTATCTGGTCAGCTGTAGAAAATTGAGTAATCTGGTTCAACACCTGGCTGCTCACCTGTTCGAGTCGGTTGGCCATGGGCTGTGCTCACCAGGTAAGAGGTCCTGGACTGGGGTTTTCTGTGCTGCAGACCACACCACCATCACAGGCCTCTGGGCTGCCCATTGCCCTGAGATGCAGACAGGAGGACTGGGCAGGTCTTCCGAGAGGCCTGGAGGACAGACACCTTAGCTGCCGCCTGCCTGGGGACCTGGTTGGTGGAGGCTCTTCCCGTGTGGCCCCTCTGAGGTGGGTGCCATCATTCCACCTTTGGAGAGAAAAGGTCAGGCAGCAGGTGCCAGCAGCTCTGTCCAACTCTTCAACCTGTTCTCTTAACCACTGCTCTGTGTGCAAACCATTGTGCAGCTCATGCCCAGGTGTTGCTGCAAATGCACAGGTGCCTGCAACCTCTGTTGCTGTACTGAAGCATCCATCTTATATAGAAACTGCTGTTTGAAATTTTAACCCTGCATTTTGGCTTCTGTAAATGCTTGTTTAAATAATAAGGAAAATAAGACTACTCCCATTTCAGAGAGGCCCTAAACCTTCCCCGGACAAAGTTATCAGTGCTGGCACTAGGCTAAGCCTTTGGTTGAGGTCTCAAAGCCCCAGCACATAGGGGCTCTTTAAGAACTTGCAAAGGGACCGGAAAACCCCATATTTGGGAGATAAAGAGGGTAAAAGGGTATAAATAGAGGAAACTTCCTGTGTGACTTTGCCCAGAATTCTAGAGACATTTTTCTCTGGGCCCGCGCGTAATAATAAATGTAACTCCATCTCTCTAAGCGTTGCTTGGTTCTTCTCCGGTTTTCTGTAACATTATACGAGGCCCTGAGCTCGATGGGGTAGAGCAGGAAGTGCCGGTGACAGAACCCCTGGCCCAGCCTGGGCACCTGCACCTGGTTGCCCAGCAGGCAGCCAACACAGCCACTGCCCAGGACGAACAGGAGGCAGCGAGGTCCTGCAGAGAAGGCAGGTCCGGAATGTTCCAGAGCACGGGGCTGGCAGTGGGACGTGAAGGAAAAAGCAACAAGAGGCTGCCAAGAAAATCCATGTTCCGAGACCAACATTTTCTGGAGAAATGCCAGGCCATCTTTCTAGACCTTTTGTGTCTCAACAATTAAGCATCTGGTTTATGAACCATTACGCTGGCTGTGCTCACTGATGCTAGTGCAGGTTTTGTTGAAATTCATAAACTGGCCCATCTTTCCTCAACAAGGGACCTCCCATCATGCTTAGAGCTTTGGCAGAGGCTGTGAGTGGTGTGTCCGGCACCGTCTCTGGCGGTGTTCATTTTCGCTGTAATTACGCCCTGAGAGACCCTGGAGGGTGTTTTCCAGAAAAAGTAACAATGAAACAACCCACTGTAGCTGCCACTTGACACCCAAGCTGGATAGTTTGAGCGATTTATCCAAAAATCATCATCAATTTTAAGCAATAAAAGGTAGCGGTATAAATAGAAAACAGTGAATGCGGCATGATTCTAAAGTACAAATGGCACAGTACAAGAAAGAGTATTTGCTCTTGTGCCGGAACGTTCCCTGTCCACTGGCTCAGGTGTGCTCCAGCCCACTATTCACAGACACCAGAGAAGGGAGATTTACTTGTGGTTTCTGAACAAAAGTCTGTCTTATCAGCTTCACCATATAAAGTAACCATCTGATAGGAGATGGAGGGGGAGGGAGAGGTAGAGACCAGTGGGCACTACCTCACGCTGCAGGGTCAGGAAGGGACAGGCCTGTGCAAATTAAAGTTATAAAGTTGTAACAAAGTAACAAAGGACCAGCTACTCTGCTGCTATTGTGGTGGGGGAGGGGGGGGCAGGCTCCTGGGAGGGGCCAGCGTGCCCTGCTGGTGTTGGGTGGTTTCCAGTTGCTCCTGCCCTGGGCTGCCCCTCTCACTTGTCTGCCTCCTCTCTAGTCCTTATTTGCCAAAGCCTCTCTGCTAATGCTGAACTCTAAAGCAGCCTTTCTTGATAAAAACCAATTATTCCAAAGCTCTTAAGCAGTGTTATAAATATTGCTTTAAAACATTAGCCAGAGGATGATTGACAAAATAGACACGATTTCCCAAAGAAATTTCACCGGAGAATATGCCAGTTTCCACTCTCACTTTACTTCAGTGGAGCCGTCAGAGGGAACTCTGGGACCTGAGTTTCTTATTCCTCTTTTATGTCATTCCCGGGAATTACTCAAGAATAGATGGTGGGTAGGGGAGTTGACAACAGAGGGGAGTTGTCTATAAAGAAATGTGAATATAAACAGCCTTCCAGGTAGGGAAATCATTTTCTGCATAAATAAACCAGGACCAAGCCATGGGGGGGTGGGGGTGGGGAGAAGGGTCGATATTGCTGGTGAAACTTGAAAAGACCACAGTGAGGGAGTCTGGGAGCGGTTCCATTCTGTTTCATTACGTCGGTCATGCATCCCTTGATCTCTGAAAGCCTCCCAGCTCCCCAGAGCTGAGTTGGAAGGTTCTGGAAGGAGCTTTAGAGGCAGTTAATTGACTGGGCTACTTCACTTAACTCCACGAAAGTTACCAATGAGAAATATGTGCTCAATTTCACTCTCCATTTGCAACAGTTAAAACTGCATAATGTCATTGTTAAATATCCCAGAATTATAATTAACTAGTGGCCCAGTGCACGAATTTGTGCACATTGAAAGAAATTAATTAGAAGAAATATTTTAATATCGCTATTTGCCCTTTCTCTATAATAGAAGTGTCAGAGATGAAAGAAAATTAGTAAAATGTATATGAAAATAATATATAAATTGATTAATAAACAATAACAACATGATATAACAACAAAGACATGATATAAAAACAACATTGATAAAACAATGACTAATAAATTGATTAAACTTATTCTAACACTGAGGCCAGTGTCAGATAAGGGCAAATCAATTCTTGGAATCAGAACAACCTCTCCTTCTGCAGATCCTGTTAATACTTCAGCTTCGATTATGTTAGGTCACAATCTTTTGATAATAAATCTAGTACCATTACAAAGACCCCATGTACTATTAAGATTTCTCAGTAGCATGATGATCACAACTACTTTCAATTCTAATTTAGACACGGCATTCCCGAAGGAGTAATACTTTTAAGAAATTGGATGGGAAAATTTTCCTTTTCAACATCATCTGTTGAATCTAATATTATTGTCGATTACACTGTCATTTCCAAGTCTTAATGCAATATCTGTTCCCCAGCCTTTTTCACCATGTGGGAAAAGAACAGGATATGTCATTATATCTAATTAGGAAACAGGATACTGATTTTTTTCATTTTAGTGCCATTCGGATTATTGGGGTCTGGTTTACAATGAATGAGCAAGTTCCTTTCAAAAGGAGGTCCTCCATCTTCATTTCTGAATATGACGGCAACTTCGGTTACACGGGGATAATTACTGGTATATCTAGCTGGATCACTATTACAATCATATTTAATCGCCATTGTTACTTCCGTGCGCCACCACCACTCTCTTTCAGAATGTCAACAAAAACAACCAAATTCACGATAGACAATGACAGTTCGAAACACACGCGTGCGATTGGCGCCAGCGAGAGCTTTATATGTATCGCACATGCGCAAGTCAACATTTATTTTTAAATTACCAGTGCGCATCATATGTACTGGCCAGTCGGTCAATCGGACAGTCAGACGGACAGTCACTTAGCCTTTTATATATAGAGAGAATGAATTATCTATCAGAAAGAGAAACTAAGAAAAAATCCCATTTACAATTGCATCAACAGAAAATACCTAGGAATAAATTTAAACAAGGAGGTAAAAGAGCTGTACTCAGAAAAGTATAAGACATTGAAGAAAGAAACTAAAGATACAAATAAACAAAAGCGTATATGGTGCTCATGAATAGGAAGAATTAACATCATTAAAATGTTCATACTCCCTAAAGCAATCTATAGATTCATTGCAATCCTTATCAAGATACCAATGGCATTTTTCACAGAACAAGAGCAAATAATCCAAAAATTTATATAGAACCACAAAAGACCTAGAATAGCCATAACAATCTTGAGAAAGAACAAAGTTGGAGGTACCACACTACAATGATCTCTGTGTCTTTTTTTATTACTATAGCCTTATAGTATAGTTGCCTGGATTGTGAGAGGGCGCAGGTCAGGCCAAGGGACCCCCCACCAGTGCAGGATCGGGGCTAGGGAGGGACGCAGGAAGTTGACCAGCCAGGGAGGGACTGTGGGAGGGCTCCAGGGCGTCTCAGGCCCGTCTCACTCAGTCCCAATTGGCCGGACTCCAGCAGCAAGCTAACCTACTGGTCAGAGGTCTGCCCCTTGGTGGTCAGTGCACGTCATAGCAAGTGGTTGAGTGGCCTTAGCGTATCACTAGCATGTTACACTTTCATTGGTTGAATGGCTGAACAGATGACCAAACACTTAGCATATTAGGCTTTTATTATATAGAATTGTAATTAGCCAATAAAATCTCAGTACAGTAAAAACTTGATTAACCAGAACTGAAATAGCCAGAATTTCCCTGCTGTAATCCTTTTTTAAGAGAAAAAAAGAGATCAAACAGAAATACAATCTAAAAATCCTATATAATAAAAGCCTAATATGCAAATTGTCCCCTTGACTGGGAGTTCGACCAGGCTGCAGGGCCGGTCGGTGGTGGCAGGGGGCCGGGGGGGAAGGGAGGCGCCCCCAGCCAGCAGCCGCTAGGGACCCTACCTGTGCACGAATTTTGTGCACTGGGCCTTTAGTCAAGTTATAATACAAAATGCCAGGCAACATTCTGGGATTGGCATACATTTAACTTGGTCTAACATTTTCCTTACCTGTAGCACAGCACACGTTCAAATGTGCCCCTGGGACCCCTGCTCTGGTTGGCTGGGCCCCTCCACGCTCCCCACCTCAGGGGTGCAGGTCCTGACCTCTCTCCCGGAGGCCCTGCCTCCCAGCCTACATTTCAGCCTGGGCCCAGCCTGCTCATTCTCCTCTCACACACTGGGCTATAGGCCTGGCCATGATTCCTGCACCCGTATTTTTATTGTCTTGCACCAGTACATCACTCCTGCCTGAGAGGTTAGAACAGACATGCTCCCCACCGGCCCACACCCCAATACCACAGCCCCCCCCCCAAATCTCCAGAAACACAACTGGTCACAGGTGTCCCAGGGGTGGGAGAGGTGAGTGGGAGCTAGGCGGCACCGACCACGTGGGCAGAGCCTGGACAGGACCCTCTGACCCCACCGGGCCCACCTCCCACCAAAGGGGAAAGGAAGCCGCACTGACAGCATGGGGTTCCCTCTGCACCCTGAGCTGACACTCCCACCCCCGCTCCCCGCAGCCCACCTCCCCCCCCAGAGCCGCCTCCCCTGTATCCCCCCAGGAGAGCCCGCCCCGCAGAGCCCAGGCTGCACCGAGGCGGGGCGCTAGGTCGGCTGCTGGCGGACCCTCTGGGAGAAACGACCGCTCCCCGGAAACCAGGCGAGAGGACGCCCGCCGCCCGAAGGTACCGAGGCCACGAGGAGCCACTACAGCGATGACCGCCCTAAGCACGTACAAGATCATCAGTATTTATTTAGAAAAGCGCGCTTCTTATGCCGCCTTTGAACACAAAGACCTTACGCTAAAGACGAAAAGGGACGAGCACTTTGTGTCCGCGTGGTTGGCGATTCGCACTTAGAAGCCTAAACCCAGACCCGGGCACCGGACCCCACGTG
>NW_005355029.1:20583-21303 GCF_000412655.1 Myotis brandtii | reverse complement strand
GTCTGTCCGGGACCCGCCTGCGCACGCCGATCTGGGCCCGAGAATCCGTGCCTGCATCCCCGGACCATCTTCCCGCGCAGGACAGTCAATAGTCCAGCCACCAGCACCCCCTACAGGAGATAATAGGGGTGACATACCCATTCCCAAGGCCTGCCAGTCACCGGTTAAGGGCTGTACATGGAGGATGCCCGCCCTCCGGGAGCTCAGAGCCCCGCCGAGGAGCAGCCGCATCCAAAACAGAGCGGCGCCCGCAGGTCACAGCCGGGTCAGGGCACATGCCGGGGTTGCAGCCTGTCTGTGTCTCTTTCTCATCGACGTTTCTCTCTCCCTTCTCTCTCTAAAAACCAGTAAGAACATATTAAGGAAAGAGAGAGAAGCGTCTCCAGCCCTTGTCATGGCCTTTCAAGAACACCGAAAGGTTGCAGGTTCGACCCCTGGTGGGAGGAAATCCATAGATGCTTCTCCCATCAGTGTTTCTCTTCCTCCCTCCCTCCCTCGCTCCCTAAAATAAATAAAAATATACCCTTGGGTGAGGATTGAAAGAAAAAGACCGAAGGGAGGTTGTATCCCTGGAACTTTGTTTCCCTCTCCTCTCCTCATGCCCTCTTTTCCCAACTGGTCCAGGAACTACGTGGGTCCCGGCACCTGGCTCAGTTTCTGTGTAGATTTAGCCTCTTGGCTTCTCACTCATCTTCAGTCCACCAGGACCTAGTTCCTCAA
>NW_005355029.1:18303-19996 GCF_000412655.1 Myotis brandtii | reverse complement strand
AGCTGCAGGGCCGTGAGTCAGGGTGGGAAAGGCTGCAGACACTTCTGTAGAATAAGCATGTCTGAGCACAGAGCTGCTGTATGTGTTCGCTTTATGTTTTTCCTTCACCTTGTGGTTTTTGCAATTCTTTGTACCGAGTATTTGGTGTGTTGCACATCAGAATTACCCTGAAGTTATTAGGAAAGTCAGACTCATAAGAGAAAAAGCTAGGCAGGGGACAGGGGTGCAGGGCAGTGCTTTTGGGATGCTGTGACCTAAAAATATATCCAGAACAGCACTTCTTACCACCTCCCCCAGGTAATTAACATATATCTTCCAGGAGAGGCTTTTAGGCTCTGCCAATATCCTGTTTCTCCTCCGGTCAGTGGCCAGAAACAATTATTACGGGGTTGTTTGCCTAATGGTTATGTTCTATTTCCCTCAACATTTATTATTAAGAATTTTTCTGTAGGAAAACACTATCCCTTTCCCCACATTTATTTATTTATTTGAATATTTATTCATATCCGTATGGACTCAGACATTTCACTCTGTGGCTGATCACAATACTGTCCGTGTTCATTTCCTCCTCAGGTCATTCCACCTTTGGATATTGGGAGCCTATCATGCTCCTTGATGTTGATTCCATGAAATCCGTAGCCACCCTTCTTCCGGGATGGTTTCAGTATCCGTTACAGCGGGGGAGCTGAGTCTGGGAGCCACAGCACCGCAGCTGGGTTCACACCGCCTAAGAGGACGAGGAGAACCGGGAAGGCATTTCTCCGAACCAGCACTCTCACTCGGACCAGCACTCACACTTGGACTCCGACCAGCACTCACACCTGGACCAGCAGTCACACTCTCACTCGGACTCACACTCGGACTCGGACCAGCACTCACACCTGGACCAGCACTCTCACTCGGACCAGCACTCACACTCGGACTCGGACCAGCACTCACACCTGGACCAGCACTCTCACTCGGACCAGCACTCACACTCGGACTCGGACCAGCACTCACACCTGGACCAGCACTCTCACTCGGACCAGCACTCACACTCGGACTCGGACCAGCACTCACACCTGGACCAGCACTCTCACTCGGACCAGCACTCACACTCGGACTCGGACCAGCACTCACACCTGGACCAGCACTCTCACTCGGACCAGCACTCACACTCGGACTCGGACCAGCACTCACACCTGGACCAGCACTCTCACTCGGACCAGCACTCACACTCGGACTCGGACCAGCACTCACACCTGGACCAGCACTCTCACTCGGACCAGCACTCACACTCGGACTCGGACCAGCACTCACACCTGGACCAGCACTCTCACTCGGACCAGCACTCACACTCGGACTCGGACCAGCACTCACACCTGGACCAGCACTCTCACTCGGACCAGCACTCACACTCGGACTCGGACCAGCACTCACACCTGGACCAGCACTCTCACTCGGACCAGCACTCACACTCGGACTCGGACCAGCACTCACACCTGGACCAGCACTCTCACTCGGACCAGCACTCACACTCGGACTCGGACCAGCACTCACACCTGGACCAGCACTCTCACTCGGACCAGCACTCACACTCGGACTCGGACCAGCACTCACACCTGGACCAGCACTCTCACTCGGACCAGCACTCACACTCGGACTCGGACCAGCACTCACACCTGGACCAGCACTCTCACTCGGACCAGCACTC
>NW_005355029.1:0-17182 GCF_000412655.1 Myotis brandtii | reverse complement strand
GGACCAGCACTCACACTCGGATCAGCACTCACACTTGGACCAGCACTCACACTCAGACCAGCACTCACACCTAGACCAGCACTCTCACTCGGACCAGCACTCACACTCAGACCAGCACTCACAGTCGGACCAGCACTCACACTCGGACCAGCACTCACACTCAGACCAGCACTCACACTCAGACCAGCACTCACACTTGGACCAGCACTCACACCTGGACCAGCACGGGCAGAGCAGGGCTTGCTTACATGTGTCCTTAAAACAGCGGTTCTCAACCTGTGGGTCACGAACCCTTTGGCAGTAGAACGACCCTTTCACAGGGGTCGCCTGAGACCATCCTGCATATCAGATATTTACATTACGATTCATAACAGTAGCAACATTACAGTTATGAAGTAGCAACGAAAATAATTTTATGGTTGGGTCACAACATGAGGAACTGTATTTAAAGGGCCAGAAGGTTGAGAACCACTGCCTTAAAACGACACTCCATCCGTGGAGGCTTGAGCAGCTCAAAAAGGGCTTTTCTGCATAGTCACCAGCACAGCTACCATCCCTCCCAGTGGTGCTGAAAATAACCACGTGTTTTCTGTTTTATTCAGAAAAGAGGAAATGTGCAGTGTATTTCGTAACATTTACTATTTTTGAGAACCTGAATTTTTCCATGTATAATTAAAATGTCTTTGGAGGTGTCCTTGGGAGAGAAGACAATGCTGTTTTCACCATGGTCCCTGCATTTCCTAATCCAGACCTTCAGCAAAGGACTGTACGGGCACGGGAGCAGGAAACTTGTTCCCAGCACGCGGCCCAGCGGTGGCTCCGACAGGTCATGGCTCAGGAGGAAGGCCAGCTCCTACAGAGCCGGGAATTCTCAGCCCAGACCAGGTCTCCGTGGGGCCTGCTCCCGGGCATGGGAGGCGAGTTGTCCAGCAGCCATACCCTGGCTGTGAGAGGCCGGGCTCTGTGGTCTGGAGGTGTGAGCAGGGGACCACAGTTGGGCTCAGCACCCACGGCCGCCCGAGGAAGGAGGGAAGGCACCTGTGGGCGGCTTTCCTGGAATGCTTGTCTGCTCCTTGGTGGGAACGCCAGTGAGACCCGGTGTGGGCAGGGTCTCCATTGTTATTAAGGGTCCCCCTGAGAGGACCAGGGCTAGTGGTGTTCACTGCTGTTCCCTGCCCTTCCCACTGAAACAGTAGAAAGTTTAAAAAATATAAAGAACAAACAAAGTAAAAAGAGACACAAATTGCCACAGGACACAGGAAGCTGGGAACGCGGGTGAGTAATCATGAGACCACGGGTATTTCCTGTCAGGAAGGAGCAGAAGGACTGCGGGCGGGCGGGCCCGCCCAGAGGATTCCTGCCCACTCCAGGTGACCTCAGGCAGGGCTGCCGGACAGCGGCCACCATGCTAGGCACCCCCTCAGGACCGTGGCTGTGGCTCTAGCGATCCAGCCCGGACTTGCAGCAAAGCCGGGACTTGCAGATGTGAGCAAAGTCATCTGGGATGGAGGGCCAGGGGCAGGGAGGAGAATAAGTGATAGAAACGTGTGGGGACAACGGCAACACTAGTGCATAAGACAAATGCGTTTCCTATAGAAAGATTGGAGAACCTGATGGGCACGATCCCCGGAGGAACAGCCGAGGAGTAAACGTATTGGAAGGGCAGAGGTGTGATGGGGAAGGTTAGTCTCACTGAGGGTACAGACAGTCTGTGAGGAGAGACACTCATCACCTGAGAGCACAGGCTGGACAGACAGGTGAATTCTGGGCTTTGCACACGAGTCAGCAAAGTTATAGCTGGAGCTTTCCAACCTGCTGATGTGATTCAAAAGCGTATCTGGAAGAATAAGTGAGCACGAACACCACAGGCATTTTAGGAGAACAGCAAGGGCAGAGATTTCTTGTCAGATGGTAAGCATGGCACGAGCTACAACTACAGGGAAGCATGGCACCTGCAGGAAACGCCTAGAGCAGTGGCCGGCAGGCAGGAAACACTCCAGTGTCAGCTGGCTGCAGGACCGGCTTCTGCTCGGGGGACAGACGCAGGCACCAGGCATATGCAGGGCCCTGATGGACTTGGGCCACTCGGTGCAGGGCTCTGACATCCCCGGGCCCAAGGAGGCCAAACACTCGCCTTCCTGGTGACCACCTGTCTCGTGACTGAGGCCTCGGTCTCTCAGGTTCCTTGCTGAGCTAATTAAGGGTCCCTCTCAGGGTCACAGCCACCAGCTCTGACAGGTGGACAGTCCTGCCCGTGGCACAGACTGCCCTGACCTGAGTTCTGCCCGCGAGAGGGTCCTAAATGCAAGTAAGTCCTCTTTGTACAAACTGGTCTCTGCCCAGCCTTTCTGTCCACATCAGTGAGCGATGGGCATCAAGATGCTCATTTTTAAGGACTTGCCATTTTTCACCATTTTGGTCACAGCTGTTGAGTTGCTTCATTGGTGGGCAGGCCCCCGCCTCTGGCCTGTGCAATAACCACAGACGACGGCGGCTCCCCGCATCCAGCAGGAGCCCGGCAGGTGCAGGAATTGAATGCACAACTTCACGGAGTTCCCACAATGTCCTGTCATTCACTGCATTCAAATGCCAGATTGAATCCCAAGAGGGAGGCTGGGTGAGTGCCCCACAGTGAGCACGCGGCCACCCACCTCCACTGAGTGTGGAGAGGGCTCCCTGTGGGAGGGGGTCCAACCGAGTCAGGCGCCAAGTGCTGGCTCAGACATCCCTTCTCTCTGCCTCACTCCCTTTGGGGTTTTGCCCAGGACGGGACTGTTCCGAGCACCCGCTCCCGGGAGACCTGCCCGAGGCATGTAGCTGGTTGTGAGAACTGCTCCGCAGTGCAGTGCGGAGAAAGGGCTCCTCGTGTTTGTTCTTCAGGTCAGCGTGGTCCGGACCCCATCCCATGCTGAACCTGTTCTGGGGACTCACATCTCCCAGGTCATGGGGGCCCATTTGTCCTCCAAGGACAGTTTCGAATCCGACTGCCCTTTTCTCCTGTGGGGTCTCCTTCCTCCAGAACAGAGACATGTGGGTAGTGGTTTAACGCAGGACGAGAGCAGGACCCTTACTTTCAGAACACAGAGAGCTGCCGCTGGACCAAGGGATGAAATGCAAGCACTTTCCTTAGAGTTTTTGTCTAGAACAACTGTAATAATCTGAACAATAAAGATTTAATTAAAAAAAAAGAAACTTTGTCTAAAGAGTGCAGATGAGCCACTTGTCATGTGGGAGCAGGGAGCTCTGACATACTCTCAAAATGCTCTATGACATGAGAGACAGACTGATCAATTGGAGTATTTAAAAAAAGAACGTTAATCAAAATCACCTTAAAGAAAGTGAAAGAGCAGTCAAAAATGAGAAGATATTCACTAAGGACATACTAACAGAGGGTAAACAACAGGAATATGTAAAAAATTTCTATAAACCCTGGCTGTGTGGGTAGAGCATCAGCCTGTGGACTGAAAGGTCCCGGGTTTGATTCCAGTCAAAGGCACATGCCCGGGTTGTGGGCTTGATCCCCAGTAGGGGGCGTGCAGGAGGCAGTCGGGCAATGATTCTCATCATTGATGTTTCTATCTCTCTCCCTCTCCCTTCCTCTCTGAAACCAATAAAAATATATTTTAAAAAAATTTTCTGTAAATCAATAAGAATGGGGAAAAAGTCCAATAGAAACGGGGCAGAAGACGCGAAGAGGTATTTCGCACAAAACAGACATGAATTGATGAGTGTGACCTGCATCGGGGCTGCAGCGAGACTACCCTGAAATGCAAGGCTCCAGCCCTTCCTCAGCCTCACCCCCTGCCCGCCCCCCCCCCCCCCCCCCGGCTCGGGCCCCGGGGGGGGCCCGTCTGAGCATCGGTGGGGGCTCTGGACATGCCCACCCAGTGCAAGCCCGAGGCGGGTGCTCAGGGCCCAGAGACCCGGGACCGCCTCCTTGGGGGCTCCTTCCTGTGTCCCCGGACTGCCCTTCCCAGGAAACGGTCCAGCCAGCGCGGGCCAGAGGGTGAGTCAAGCTGTGGGTCTGAGTTGTGGGCGCCGTGCTCCCCAGCGGCGAGGGTGGGAGGAGGAAGTGGCTCTGAGTCAGCAGCCCCGGGGGCTCCTTTTCCAAGACCTTGACCTCCCCACGGCCCTGACAGAAAGCCAGACAGAGAAGGGCGTGGGCTGTGGCTTCTGACTCTCTCTCTCTCTCTCTCTCTCTCTCTTTCTCTCACATACACACACACACAGACACACAGATACACACACAGACACACACCCCCCTCCACTGCACGGGTCCCAGAACCAAGACCGGAGCTGGGCCCTGCAGGTTGTGGAGGGAGCATCCGGCAAGGGTGGTTCCCAGAGCAGCCCCCGCACTGGCCTGCCCTCCCTGCCCTCCAGGTCCCTCTGCTCCAGAAAAACCGGGGTCAGGCTCCTGCGGTGGGTCTCTCAGCCGTGGGGAGGGGTCCCCCCGCTGATCTTCAGGAGTGGGGCTCTGAGAGCAGTGACGTGGGGGCTGGGGGTTCTGCATGAACCCAGTGGAGAGTCTTCGGTGGAGACAGGCCCAGAGCAGCCTCCTGCCGTCTGGTCTGCCGGTTGCTCCACAAACCGCAGCCCATGCTGTGAGCTCAGGGACTCCACTTTCTGTGTAGTTGAGGGAAATGGTGGCCTTTGCATTTTTTATCTCCCATGACGTCAAATGCTAGCCAATCCCCCAAGGGTTTCTGAGTCTAATTATTCTGTCTGGGCTGATGTGGAGAACCAGCGAACACAGGGACTGCCCCCTCCTGTGGTCTCGGCTCCCTGTGGCTTTGAGGGTCAGGGGACAGGGTGGTGTGAGTTTGGCAGGGCCTGGCTGTCCTTCTCTGTGTCATCCACCTTGTTTGCCTGAAGAAAGCGGTGGAGAGGCCCCGGGCCCAGGCTGGGGCCATCACCCCGACCTGAGGAGTCAAGGGCAGGTGGAGGGCCACGCTGGCTGAGCTGCTGGGCCTCGGGGCCACAGCTCTGAGCTTGTGGATCCTGTCACTGATGAGCTGTCCAGCCAGAGGTCCAACCTGAGGCTGCTGGAGTCAGGAGGAGCCACCCAGCCACCCCTGTGGGACAAGCCTCACGCGGGGACACTTGTTGAGTGGCAAGCCTCAGGCTGAGGGCCAAGCCTTGGGACCAGGCAGCAAGGCCCACAGGACCCGAGAAGCTGTGGGAGCTCAGGGCAGCGGGGACCCGCCCTGCCCCTCTGGCCCACTCCCAGCCATGGGCACGGGGCCCTGCTCAGACCCCCCACCGACCCCAGTGCAGACCTTAGAGGTCGAGAGCCACCAGCTTTTCCAGGGACAAGGCCACACAGCAGAGAGAGAGCAGGATAGAAATATTGGGAAAGTAGCTGGCCATGGCTTGATTGGTTTGTTGGTGGATGTGTTTCGGATGCGGTGCAAGCTCCAGGGAAGGGGCAGGACACCTGCTGAGACTTCAGGCCGAGTCCCGCCACCCACCAGCCAGGCTACCCACCGCCCTTCCTGCCTTCCACCAGGTAGCTGGTGCCTCGGGGAATGAGCATGTCAGCAGGGAGGGAGGGACAGAGGAATAGCTTCCTGGATTTGATAGAAATGCCCAGGCCCTCAGTAGAATAAAATCAGAGAGGGGTTAGGGAGAAAGTGTGCTCAGTGAGAGCCAGGACTGGTCTGGAGGCCCTTGGTGGTCTGTGCAGGGCTCTCGGCTGGGTCAGGGGCTGCAGGTGGGGTGGACATGTGTGATCACCCAGACACTGCCAGGTTCCCTGACCGGCTGAGCCCACAGGCCCCCCTGTTACACACACACACACACACACACACACACACACACACACACTGCAGGATGGGCCCTGACTGCTCAGCCAGGCAGAAGCGGGGGACCCTCTGCCTCTGTACGTGGGGTGCTGAACACAACCAGCTCATGAGGTGAAATGGGCATAGGGCTGCTCAGGACCAGAACTGGGAGGAGGGGGGGAGGGACAGATGCCAAAGACCCCTCAACAGGTATGTTAGAAGCACAGGCCTCTCCCTCCTCTCTAAGGGCTGGCCTGCCCCTGGCCTTTGGTGTGTGGGTTGATGCGGACAATCGGGGTTACACCTTCAGGATGGCAGAACCACCTGTTCCCAGGGAGCTGAGCCATTTTCCCTACAACGGTCACTCCCAGGGCCGACAGGTGCCACTGCCAAGCTTGAGGTCTCAAGTCCAGGCTTGGGTCAGGTGGACCTTCCACTGGCTGTGGATGGTGGGCAGGTGCCCGTGTCCAACTGATTTCCCCCGTCGTGGCTCCTGGTGACGCTCTAACCGACAAAAAGGTGTGGGTAGCCCAGGAGCAGGACCCCAGGCGGTTCAGGGCTCCTCCATGGATCCTGGGGCTTTTCTTGGCCAGGTTTTCTCCTGACCCCAATGGACTTCGAGTCCATTGAGTGAAGGGGAAGTAGCCAAGTGTGAGCCTGCCCATTTCCATGGGAAATCAAGGCTGGTGGGCGCTTGCCCTTCCATTTCCCAGTGTCTCTGACAGACTCCAGCCTCTGGATCCCTCTCTGTGAGCACCTGGGAGGCCGTCCAGTTCAGGCCACTCCTGCCCAGCTCATCTGGCTGAGGAGGGGGAGGCTTGGGACAGAGGGTCCCCACTGCCCCGTTGCTCCCGCGGAGCAGCTTCACCTGCCGGGCCTGCAGGGGGCCCCTTGGCTGCTGCCAGGGACACAAGTGGCGAAGGGGCACCTCTCTGCAAGGGATGGACAGCGGAGAGCCAGCTCCCGTGTCCTCAGTCACAGAACTTTTGCAGAAGCATAACAACGAGCTCAATGAAAAAACACTAGTTTCTTGGGGATCACAGCTGTGTGAGGCTGGAGAGCAGGGCACCCTCAGGGCCTCGGCCGCATGTGGTCAGGGTGGCCAGCCCGCCGCCAGCCTGAGCTTCCTGCTCTCCGTGTGCAGGGTCCAGGCGCCCAGCTCTGGCTCAAGGTCAGACCTGCGTGTCATCAGGTTTCTATGGGGGGGGGGCCCTGAACCTCCCCCGCGCAGCCCCTTGGACACTCTGAGGTAACAGAGTGGCAGCCCTGACAGCAGCGGGGACCCTGCCCACTGCACACCCCTGGCCTTGTCAGCAGGCCTATTTGCCCCTGAGCAGTGCCCAGCCCAGGCCTGGGCAACCAGGGACACAGGGCAATGGTGGAAAAACAGGTTAATGAGCTCCTGCTGGGCAGAGCCAGGGGCCTTCCTGGGAGCAGGCCTGGCAGTGCTAGGATGTACCCAGTGGCAGACGCCCACCCAGCCCTGCTCCCCCTCAGAAGGTTCCACGGGAGGCACGAACTGGCCCCGGCTATGCCCAGTGCACACAGAGGGCAGAGGGCAGGTCCCAGGTGTGTCTCCATGAGGGAGGGTGTGTCTGAGAGCGAGAGTGGTGGCATGTTTCTGTGTGAGTGACTGTGTGTGACTGTGTGTGAATGACTGTGAGTGTGACTGGGCTGCAGGAAGCCACAGTATTGGCCTGGGCTTTCTCATTCCAAGCTGACCACCGGCCCTCGGTTCCCCTTCTGTGCTGGGGGAGGGGATGATGGGTGGGGTGCAAAGCTCAGGACAGGTGTCACCCCAGCAAACCAGCAGTCTCTTCAGGCCCCTGCACTTCCTTCGGGCAGCTGTCCAGCACCCTGGCCCACCCAGCAGCCCCGTCTCTCGACAGCACAGCCCAAGGCAGTTGCATCCACACCCACACCCACTGCCAGCAGCCAGCTCTGTGCTTTCTGGCCTCACCCCCCAGCCCCCAGCCCCCTCTCATCCTCGTGGTTTACGCTCCTTGGAGCCTGGCCTCACTCTGGTCCTGTCCTTACGCTGCTTCTCCTTTGCTGTTATATTCTCTTTCTCCTGTCACGCTTTGCTACGTCCTCATGCAATATTAAGTCCTAAGCGATTTCAGTTACTCCCAATCCCAGACAAGTTTTAAAATAGTGACAGGATTAACATCCCACTCCCCAGCCCAGGGCTGGGAGGGACTCTGGGGGTTCCTAATGCATTTACCATTTGCAAACTTGTAAGCAAATCCCACAGGGTAAAGGAAATTGCTGATCTATTTCAGCTTGTGATGGGCCCACTTCCCTTTGGAAGGTCCAAATGAGCTCCGCACAGACTCCGGCTGGTCCCTGCCCCTCTTGCTGAAATTAAACCTGTAAATCAGCTGTTGCCTTTATTGATCAAGACCGAAATCACAGATATAAGTTACCCTGGTGGGAGACACGTTCTCCTCAGGACGGGGAGGGAGGCGGTCCCGTCATCAATAATGCCTCCGATGAAGGAGAGATGAGGGCCATGTCGGGGGAGTGGGGCTCCTCCTGTTCCCATGGAAACCTCACTTCTCTCCAGGTCCCCTCGTGCCCTGACGGGAGGTGCAGGCGGCAGGCAGGGTTCCTGTCAGGCTTGCCCCTCACTGTGTTCACTTCCACCGTGGCTGGTGCTTGTCTCTTCGACTGCCTGGCATCTTGCCCAGGCTTCCCGCATCCCTGTCTCCTCCTGGGTCGGCTCTGTCTGGCACAGACCCGTGGTGCGAGGGCCTGGACAGAGGAGGTCTGAAACGAGAGGAAAGGTCCGGGAGTCCAACCCTTTCCTGCAGCCTGTCTGGGTGGAGCGGTCCTTGACCCGGGAACTCTCTGGTGGGAGAGGGACCCATGTTCTTGAGCAGCTGTGAGCGCTCAGGGCTGGTCTCGCTCAGGGGCCGTGTCTGGGACCCAGCAGGTTTTGGAGAGCTGTCTGTGCAGATGCCCAGCCGAGGAACCACAGGAAGGCCTCCTGGGCAGCTGGTTGTGGATGGAAACTGAGGACATGAGGTCAAGGTGTGGTGGGCAGGGACACGCGGACGGGCTACATCCCTGCAGGGATGGTGCTGGCAGGGCTTCTCCAGCAGGTCCCAGGCCCAGCACTTCCAGTTCCCCCGTCCTGCTCGCCTGCTCTCAGGTCTACCTGCTGCTCCCTGACCGGTGACACCCACCCAGCAGGACACCCGCACCTTCTCAGGGGGAAGGACCCCGGGAGCTAGCCGCCTGCATGCATTCTGGGAAATCACAGCCACCTTCCCACCACTCTTGTGCTCTAAAGAAGAAGTAGTTTGTTGCCCTTTCTCAGACAGAGACTACTGCTTCAGTGGCCAGCTCTCGGACAGAGGTGGGGTTGGTGGCATGAAGCCCGTCCAAAACACCTTCATTAACGTGGGGTCACCTCCGAGGGCCGTGACCAGGGTGCTGGGATGTGGGGAGACCGTGTCCCTGCCTCGGCTTCTCCTGATTTTTGTCTTTTCGTCTGTTATGGTTCTTTCTGGACACCACCTTGGATTACTTCTCTCTTCCTCTACATGTTAGTCCCCTCGGGGCAGAACCACAGTGTCCTCACTTGGATATTAACTCCAACATCTTCATCATGTTCAGTGATTATTGGGTTCAACCGGGAGAGTCCTGGGGGGCTGTGGCCATGTGGCTCACTCTCACGGTGGGCCCTGCAAGCCTGGGGTGCACCCCGCCCCTGGAGTCCATGACAGAGCGGGTTCCGCCTGGGGCGTCCCTGGCTCACACCGTGCTCCTGGTCTGCGCAAGGGGGTGACAGCACCCCTTCATGAGGCTGGGGCAGGTGATAGTATATTAATTGATAGAAAGTATATGAAGCAAATAGCGCTTAGTGCCCAAGAAATTATGCAAAATAAATGTCAATGTGATGTCTTAAAGTCAGACTGTGGGCAGGGTATCCACCACTCATGCAGCCTGCGGCTCAGTGGGAGGCAGGGAGGGCGAGGAAGTGCAGGGCAAGCTGGCTCCCAGACTCCCCTTCCTGCCCTGCAGGCTGTCAGCCAGGCAGTCCCCCTGGGGCCAGGCAGCCTCAGGGGAGGGGCCCACAGCATCTCGGGAGGAAGCGCAAAGGAGGAGAGGAGCCACTTGGCAAAGCAATCAGAAAGGGTGTTTTCCCCTTTGACTGACAGGAGCCCAGGCCGGTGAGCAAAGAAAGAGCTTGTGGTGTCACCACGTCACGATTCTCCCCGCGTTGACGTTACCCCGTGTTTTCCTCTAGTGCTTTTTATCTTGTTTTTTTAAACAGAAAATGACAATGGCTTTTTTGTTGAAGCTGCTTAATACACGGAGAAAGAATACATTGGAAGCCACACCTGAAGAGTGGAGACAGCTCACGGGTTGTGTGTTCACTCCTGCAGGCACCTCTGACGCACATTTCCTTTCTTCTGCTTCCTCTGAATTTAATTTACTGTTCTGGGTTCTTAATGTGAATGCAAAACCTGTGAATTTTCAGATTTTTACCCCTAATATGCGGATTTATCACTACATTTCCCCATGTTTTCCTATGTAGGATTTTTATTATCTTTCAGTTCAAATTATTTCTAGCTCCAATTGTGATTTACTGGTATTTTGGGGGTTATTTTGAGGTGTATTTTATACCTTTTAAATACAAGGACTTGCTAGTTAAGTTTTACTACTTATGTCTAGATTAACTGCAATGAGAGCAAGAATTTCAATCCTTTGAAGTTTGTTGAAATGTTTTGAATTTTAAAGATTGTTTCAGGTGTGCTTCTCTGCTGCCATCTTGTGTGAATCTTGGGAATAACACCTCAGTGCTGCTCATGGTACATTTTATTATATCCTTACTGCAAAATACAGGGTGGGGCAAAATAGGTTTACAGCTGTTTGTATGGAAATAATGCAATAATTAATAATAATGCAACAGTAAACTGCAGGGCACGGGCTGGCGGCAGGGATGATTCTACCTTCCGCAGTAACAGGAACTGGCCAGCAGAAGGCGACAGCCTCTGCCACCTCCCAAGGCAGGCAGCTGGGCTGGGCAGAAGCCACACCTGGTGACCCTTCAGCAGGGGTCAGTGGGAAGTTGAACAATGGATTTGGGGCCAGGTGGGCATCCAGCTGCCCTGGGAGGCCTGTGCCCCCTGCCACTCTGCAGACGGTTCCCTTCTGGTGGCTGCACTGGGCAGGAAGGACTCTCCAGGAGATGGACGTCAGCACAGACTTGGTGCTCACGGCATTTGGGGGTTGGGGTGGGGGGAGGGGAGACGGGGGGGGGCGCGGAGTGCCCACCTGGTGTCTGCACCCCTCTGTCTAAGGGGTCAACCCACCGGCCCCTCCCAGACTGGCTTGAGGACCCTGGGGTGTCAGGCAGGACCTGGGGGACTACTAGTGACAGGCTGGGGCCTGGGCTCAGCAGGCCCCTGGAGCTGCAGGGGATTGCTGAGGGTGCCGTGTGCTGAATGGGGGCTCCAGGGGATGAGAGAGGCTGTCACGGGGGTGGGGGGCATCAGGAATGTGGACCAGGCGGTACCGGGGCAGAGCCACGTCTACAGAGCGAATGCAGGAAGTCAGCTGGTTTGCAGACCCCCAATCAATTTCTTTTCAAGGTAAAACAAAATCTGCCAGGGGAGGCAGGCAGCAGAAGCCAGACACAGGAAAAATGATGGTACTTTGCAATTTAAGCCACAGAAAGCGAGGGGAGGCGGGGCATTGTCCACACAAGGCCCTCGCCCCAATGCAGTGCCACTCCCCCAGGGTTACCAGCTGGGAGGGACCACAGGACAAAGAGAGCAGCCACCCAGAGGCACTGGTGCAAGGACAGGACCCCTGTCCACTGGGGGTGGAGGGGGGGGGGTGGGGGAAGAGTGAAGCTCATCAGAGCAAATGGCCACAGGGTGAGGGGCTGCTTTCCCAGAGGTCACAGGTAAAGGAGAGGTCACAGGCTGTGGGTTCAATTTTTAGCTCTGCCCTTTGACTGCTGTGTGCCCTCGAGGTGGTCGCTCGCTCGCCCTCTCTTTGCTGCAGTAGCTTCCTCTGTGATTGGTCCACAGCTGCTCCTCACAGGTGCCCGGCTGGCAGGACACCAGGCGGAACGAGCCAGCTGGGCCTGAGTCCTCCGGCGGCAGCAGCTGTGACCAGCTTCTTTTCGTTTTTATGTTTTTATTGATTGTAGAGCAGGAGTGGGGGACATCCGGCCTAAGGCCCGGAAATGGTCTGCTCTGGCCCTGCCAAGGAGTAGGGGTGAGTTAGTTAAATGTTTGGCCTAATTGGTGAACAGGGGTCGGGGGACAGGTGATGGGCCGGAAGTGAGCACCTGAACAGGGGCGGGGCCACGTGATGGGCCGGAAGTGAGCACATGGGTAAGGGGGCGGGGCCACGTGAAACGAGGGGTCTCGAGAGGCAGGAGGCTGAGATTGAAGGGATGTGGCAGGAGCCCCCAGAAGCTGAAGAGGCAGGAAGGACCCTCCCTGGAGCTCTCCGAGGGAGCACAGCCCCAGATGCCCCGATTTCAGATTCTGGCCCCAGAACGGGGAGAGCACGTGTTCCTGTTGGTTGAGGCCAGTTTGTTGTCATGGGAACAGCAGCCCCAGGAAATAGACCCTCCTGCCCCTCCTGTTGGGGCTTTGACCGGGTTCTGGGAACAGCTGGGCCCTGTGCTCTGGCAGGGGGACCCCTAGATCTCTCACTGCCGGGCTCACAGGGAGACCATCCCTGTGTCTGTGCCTCGGCCCTGCCTCCCGCTCCCCCGGGCTCCACCGCGACAGTGCAGTGGGCGGGCTGCTCAGTGGGAAGCGCAGGCCACGTGGCTCAGGGACTCCCCGTCCCTGTGGAGCCCCCAGCGGCAGGAGGGTGCAGGGTCCTCCCCAGCCCCGCCCTCACCTCCGGGGCCTCCCCCTCATGAGTCCAGCCTGGGCCTCGTTTCCTGGAGCACCTGGTTGACAGGAGCGGCACTGGGTTGCCATCCCCATATTCCAGACGCCAAAACTGAGGCTCAGAGAGGGGTGCAGAGGTCCCTACCCCCAGCCCCCCTCCCCCTCCACTCAGCCCAGCTCACAAGCCGCTCCCCCAGCCGCTGCCTGGTTGCAAAGGAGATCAAGGAGGCAGAGGGTCCAGGTAGTGGGTTCTGGGCCAGAGGTCAGAGGTCTAATGTCAGAGCTCAAAGGTCAAGGGTCAGAGCTTTTAGGTCAAGGGTCAGAGGACAAGTGTTCGAGTCCGGTTCAGGTTTGGGTTTTAGGGTTAGGGTTAGGGTTAGGGATGGGTGATGGGTTAGAGGTCAGGGGTCAAGAGTTCAGGTTTCAGGGTTAGAGTTAGGGTTTTAGGGTTAGAGTTAGAGTTAGGGGTCAGGGTTGGGGTTAGAGCTACAAATAGGGCTAGTACTAGGGTTAGGGATGAGTCATTGGTTAGGGTCAAGAGTCAGAGATCAACAGTCGGAGCCAAAAGGTCAAGGGCCAAGGGTCAAAGGTCAAACATCAATGGTCAGAGGTTGAAGGTCAAAGATCAGCGCTCAAATTTCAAGGATCAAAGCTTAAAGATCAAGGGTCAGAGGTCAAGTGTTCGGGTTTGGTTTTAGAGTCGGGTTCAGGTTTTAGGGTTAGTGTTCGGATTTTAGGGGTAGGGATTTAGGGTTAGGTGTTAGGGCTAGGGCTAGGTTTAGGTTTAGGGGTTAGGGTTAGGATTAGGGTTAGTATTAGTTGAAGTGGAAAAAGTGGCTTAGGGTGAGGGTGAATGGAGAGGTGGGAAGTAGGGGTGGGGTGGGGGTGAGGTGAAGGTGAGGGTTTAGGCATTAGGGTTTAGAGATTAGGGTTAGAGTTAGGATTAGGGTTAGAGGGTTAGGGTGGGGGTGGGGGTGAGGGTGAGGGTCAGAAGTGGAAAAGGTGAATTTGCTTTGGAAATAGTGAATTTGCTTTGCAAAAGGTGAATTTGTTTTGCAAAAGATACTTTGCTTTGCAAAAGGTGAATTTGAAGTAAAAAAATGGAATTTGAAGTGGAAAACATAAATTTGCTCTTCAAAAGTCTAATTTGCTGTGCAAAATGTGAATTTGAAGTGAAAAAGGTGATTTTGCTTTTCAAAAGTTGAATTTGCTTGGCAAAAGATAAATTTGAAGTGGAAAAGTTGAAGTGGAAAAGGTGGATTTGCTTTGCAAAAGATGAATTTCAGATCTGACACATTCTAGAAGGTGCCTGGGAAAAACCTGTTTGAAAGGAGACTCTGGACGAGGTTGGACCTGAAATGAGTTGTTCTTACCTGTTGGCTTTCGGGGGCTACTGGACTGGCTCATCCCCGAACCACCACTTTATGTCATTGCCGGGTCGGTGCTAGCCACCCCCCCAAATGTCTTCTTTTCCCCATCACTATATTAAGAAGCAGTCTATGGTGGGTAGACATGTCCTAGGTGGTATATTCCCTGACAAAGATCAACTTTGGTCTTAACTGAGACTATTGTCTTTTTTGCATCTGATAACATGTCAGGGTAACTTGTAACTTCCCTTCTTCTGGATCCCTCAGGGCACAACCAGTGCATCAGGGCAGAGACCACAATTTCCCTCATTGTTATTGTTATCCTGTTAATTGTTGACTGTTAACTCTCCTGCACCACCCAAGTAAAAGAGCCTGTGTCTATCATTTTACTTTTACCCAATTGCAGAGTTTTCCCCTCTTTGCTGTCTCCCACCTCCCCAATCTATCACCAATGGATTTCATGTAACTCACTCATATCTACTCCTTTGTTGGTAATTTATAGAACTTGGTGAAAAACCTCCGTTCTCCATCAATTCATTGAGATTCTGCTTCCTGCCAATTGTTGACAACAGCAACTGGGACTTGAGATGACAAGCTGGGCCAGGACCCACAGTCCTCAGTCCACACATCAGGAGAGCAATGAGGTGGACATAAGGTGAAGTGTGTCCATGCAAGTGGAGGGCCTGATTGTGAGACCAAACATGAGGTGAGCTGGGGCGGGGGAGCAGGTACAGCCAGCCTGTGAGGGCCAGAAAAGTGTGCCTGGACTGTGTCTGGGGTACAAGTCTCAGGTGCCAATTTAAGTGAGGAATTCTTGTGGGACCACCTTTCCGTGAGCACAACCCCTAGACTGGACACGGGTCTTAGGAGTGTACAGTTTTGGTCCCAGTTTACTTGGGCATTTCGAGGGCCAACCTCACAGGCTCTCAGGAGCAGAGCCGGGTCTGAAGCTTAGGTCTTTCAACAATGAATGTGGTAGCTATAAAAATGATAAATTTATTAGTGATAAAAAAAGCCCCAAAGAGGTTTGTTCTGTGTCCAAAAGAACATTGCTTGTAAATGCAGACCCAGGCTCAGATCAATTTTAGAGAATTTCCTCTATCAGAACTGCTGCAATTATACATGAAGAAGTCCAAACGAGAAAAGGAGCGAATTTGGTCTAAAACGTTTGTAATAATTTCCCCCCTCTGTCACGAGACCTGTTAACGTAAAAAAAAAAAAGAAACCGGTAAAGAATTTTTGTGAGTTTATTTGAGCCAGACTGTCATCATGTGCCGGGAAGCAGAACCTCAATGAATTTAGATAATGCTCCGGAGAATGGCGGGTCGCACCCGTATTTATACATCCAATCAAAGGAAAGGGACGTGGTTAGTTACATGAAATCCATTGGTGATAGACTAGGGAGGCGGGAGAAAGCAAAGGGGGGGGGGACCCTGGGATTGGATAAAAAGTAAAACAATGGACACATTCTTAGGTGGGTGCAGGAACAATTAACATGATAATAATGAAGGAATTTGTGGTCTCTGTCCTGGTGCCCAGGCACATTAGGTTAATCCCCAAGGGGTCCAGAAAAGTTACAGGTTACCCAGACATGTCAAGGGTATGCTATCATAGATTCAAAAAGACAATAGGCTCAGTTAAGGTAAAGGTTGACTTTGTCAGTGAAGATACTGGCCTAGGAGGTGCCTACCCACCACAACTGCTTTTAGTTAAAGTTTAATTTCAGACCATTCTTTGTGGTGACTTTAGGTCTCTTGAGTCTGCAAGACTGCCATGCAGGCCTCCCCTGAGCTTGTCAGGTTAGCACGTGGCCCCTTTCGTCCACAGACCAAACTGAGTGACCAAAGGAAAGGCCTGTGGGGTCTGTGGTGTTCTCACCACAGCAATCTAGGTTCTTATACTTTTTTTAACTATCCCATGTTTTCCTCTTGTACTTTTTTTCTAAAATGAAAATGGCTTTGTTTGTTGCAGCTTACTTACACTATTTAGAATAATACAGTTAATTCAGAATCCTGCCACAAGAGGTAAAAACTGCTTTCATTTTAAGTACATACCTTTCCAGACAACTCTACATGTGCAGTTCCTTTCTTTTACTTTCTGTGGATTTAATTTACTCTTCTAGATTCCAAGAAGGGTATAAAACTTGTAAATAGTCAGCTTGTCTCTTTCCCTAATTTGTGCACTTATGACTGCACATTTTTCTGTAAGTCTTGTAATGTAGTATTTTTATTATTATTCAGTTCTAATTATCTTCTAACCCTTGGGCCCCTGGTCTGGGGCCTGTGATTCAGCTCCTGTGTCTGGCATCTGGTAGGTGGTGTCTGGTGTCCAGTGCCTATTTAGGGATCTGGGTTCCTAAACACAGATCTGAGTTCCAACTATAGTGTCTGTGGTTTCAAGTCGCATTGTATTTGGCCCTTTGTCTGGATTCTGGATTCTGTTTGGGTGTGGCTGGTTTCCTGCAATCCTGTGTGGGGTCCATGTGCAGTATGACATCAGGTCCTGATGGAAGGTGTCCTGTGTCATTCTCGGGCATCTAGTGTCTGGCATTCGTGGTCTAGGTTCTGGCTTTATGTCTGAGGTTTAGCTTCTGGTTTGTGGTCTGCTGTGGGGACTGGGGTCTGTTTCTGGGGTCCTGATCCTGGCTGTGCTGTCTGGTGTCTGTTAACTGATGGTCCTTGTCTTTAGCTGAACGCCAACTGGAGTCCTTAAGTTGGGGTGCGGTGAAGAGGGAGACTTAATTCAGTGCAAATAGGTCAATGGTGACACAGCATGACTGTGAGAACATCATGGCTGTTGAGAAGTTCAGTGTTGTTACAGGAGAAGCATGAGGCTGCACCGCTGTGGGAGCAGGTCTATTGTGCTACTTAATTAAGAAGCATCATGGCTTTGAGGAAGCTCTGGGGTCAGGCTGCCCTGACTGAGTTCCCTTCCAGGCCACACAACTCAGCTCCGCTCTGTTCCAATCTTTGTGTTCTGGTCTGGTCCTGCCATCTCTTCTTTGCTCAGTCCAGATGTCTTTATCAGTCAGTTCGATGTTGGAGGAACTTTGCAGGTCACTCCCTCCTGAATTGAGGTTTGTGTGAGAAACCCCTGTGTAGAAATGAACATGAGGCTCTGTTTTTTTTTCTGTTCCTTTATTATTATTATTATTATTATTATT
>NW_005355028.1:0-3601 GCF_000412655.1 Myotis brandtii | reverse complement strand
GCTTGCGAGCCGCAGTTTGCCAACCACTGGTCTAGAGCGAAAAACAAAGTTCACCGGATAGGTAGGGAAAATTCACCAGATAGGTGGGGAAAAAATCACCAAAAAGGTGGGGGAAAATTCACCACATACAAAACCCATGCCAGCTTCAGAAATCGAGATCTATAAGTATGGTGGGAACGTCTTTTTTAGCCAGGCAAATGGGGCAGAATTCAGTTAAAAAGAAAGAAACTTATTGTAGACTTTTGGCTTGTGTGCTCAAGGATAAAGGAATTAAAGTGTCAGAAGGTATTCTCTTACAGTTTTTGCATATTATTATAGAACATAATCCTTGGTTTCCTGAGGAGGGTACATTAGATGTTGAATGTTGGGAAAGAGTGGGTCAGAACTTGAAAAAAGCTCAGCAGCAGGGGAAAAATTTGCCTCCGAATTGTTTGTTCCTTGTGGAACATAGCATTGCATTTGCTAGAACCTTTTAGAGTGGCAAAAGAGGATAAACCTCCTCCCCTTGCATCCTCTATCTCCTAAGGAGACGAGGAGCAGAAAGAAAAAATTGGAAGAGTGGTCTTTATGCCCCCCTCCACCTCCATGTCCTGATCCTGAAACATTTAATTCACTCCTAATACAATCACCTGTGCAAAGAGCTATCCGAGAAGGATTAAAGGACATGATGGTAGAGGAGAGACTTGGTTTTCCTATTATACAGGTAGCTGACCCACATTTCCCAAATCAAATAATAAGCAGTGACTTGCAGAACCAGCTACATTATGCTCAACAAGCTTATGAGCAAATTAGACTTTGTGGAAAAACAGGACATTTAAAAAAAGTAATGTAGGCAACCAAAAAGGACACAAGGTGGCACTCAAGGGAAAGGTGCAAGCATTTTGCCTCCATTGTGAAAAGGCTCAACAGCTAGAGAAAATGGGACAGGCAGATTTTAGCGAAAATAACTTTGGATACCAGTCAATGCCATGGAGAGCAGAGTATGAAAAAGTCTGTGAACTGGGCACTTGTCTATGTGTACTGTTTATTGTTAGTTTATTAAGCATGACTTTAATTTAATAGGAAAGAAACAGTAGATGGCCAGGCCATTACTAAATTTTCCCAGAGCAAACAGAATGTGGGAATGGGGAGAAAGAATATGAGCGGTACACGTGGCTGATAACACAGGTTTTAAGAAAATCCAGACAATGGGAAGTAATTTAAAAATTACTAGGTATTTTGGTGATCCTGTAAAATGGACACCCACTCGAGAGTGTTATTAGAAGTCTAATTTTCACCATGTTTTTTATTTCCCAGTCTGTCATTTAAAATTTGGCGGAATTAAGGGGTGCATCTGGGATTTCTGTACTTGTGAAGAGAAAAAGGTTGGCTTAAGAGAAAGGCACCCAGCCCGATTTTGAGTGGCTCTTGGCTGAGCCGCAATCTCTTCAAGGATGTTATAGACTAAACCCAAGACTGTTTTTTTCTTTAAAAGATGGCAAAAATGACACAAGGAAAATATACAGGCTGTTTGGGCAAAAGAATTAATATAATAATGGTAATTTTTGAATAATAATGTACTGCATTCCAAGGTTGCCTCCCAAATCTTGGGGGCACTCCTGTTTTAAAAAAATAAAAATAAAATAATACTTTAACATTAAAGACACTGAAAGTCAATGTTATCTCTGTTACAAAATTTGCCAAAAGAAAATGCCTTGGATAGTAATTGGCTTTAAAATCTCAAAGTTGTTAAAACATAAATAAATAGATGTAACTAAAATGAAGAATTTGTGGTGAAGCTTTCCAGTAATAATTATAAATATATTAATGATGAGGTTCCAGTCGCTCGGGAGAGGGCTGCCTGTTAAAGGAAAGAGCCAGTCGCTCTTCTCCCTGTAAAAGCAGAGAACCCGGCGGGCAGCAGGAACCTTAGGTATTATCTCTAAGGAAGAATGTGGTGGTTTTAAAATTCAAGCAGGCCTGCTCTTTCCTCCCCCTGCCTTTTTGCCAGAAACATAGTTTTCCAAAGTCTTTGGTAACTTAAAACTTTAGAACATTAAATAATAAAAATTATTAAATATCTAGGTATTTTAAAATGACAAAAATACTGAAATATTAATCTGAGTTTGCCTCATATAAAAAAATCTAGAGGACAGAATTGAATCTATTAATTAAATATGCCTTGAATTTTATTTGAAATATATCCTTAAAAATGTAAAAGTATTACTAATTTGAGAAATGCTAAGTATTTAACTTGCCACCTAAAATTTGAGGCTTCTAAAAGTTTAAAGTTCAAATGAAGTTATATGGTTGTGATAACAAAATGCATAAAGTATAGAAAATCATTTTTGAGAAAAATAATTCTTATATTTTCTCTGGAAAAATTAGTAGTTCAAAATATATCGTAGTCCTCATGTGTACATGTAGTAAAATTTCAACATAGGATATAATATTTTATTGGCCTAATTAAAAAAAGGGGGATTAATTCTATGGTCTGAACCAAATTTTTAATATAAAAACTGGTTTAAATTTATGTCTTTCAGAATAATTACAAAATATGTGTTGATAAATGTCAATCTAAAAAATGCTGGCTGTTTACTTTTAATTATCATTGGAAAATTATGGTTTAAATATTGTATAGTTTTAATAATAGAAGGCAGGACATACATTTTAAAGAAAAAGGAGGAAAAAGTTTTATACAAATAGCTAATGGTATATACAAGTTAATGACAGAAAGAAAGGATATTAGAGTAAAAATGCATTTTTAAAGGACATAAAAAGGTTTGAAGGGTAATTTAAAAGTATAAAATTTGTGAAGGTTATGTATATAGTGAGAAGGAAAAAAGGAATTTTGAAAGAGAGAAATAAATTCTAAAGTTAACTATTTGCAAAAGTTGTAAAAGGGTCATAAAATCTCAGGGAAGTTTAAACAAAGACTAGACCACTACCCTTATCAAGTTACATATGCAAATGAGCACTAGCCAAAAAGAATGCTGTTGAAAAGTAAATTTTAAGCTCAATAAAATGGAGAAATTTTAAAATCTCTTCTGCTGCAATTCACAAAGTAAACTAAAAGTTATTGTTCAAGCATTAAATCTCACTATTAATGAGACACCATAAGTAAAAAGAGAGTTACTTAAAATATATGCATGGCAGTATTGGCTAGCATCTGAAAAGCAACGAAGTTGTTACTCTGTTTAAAAGAAAGAAAAAAGATTTTAAAAGAGGCTCCCTAAATATAGTTTAAAGGTCATTCTGGGAGGAAATACAGGGAAATGCCCTTCAAATATTTAGAAACTGTAATTGAAAGTTAATATATTAGGCCTTAGAAAGTAGAAATACAAAAAGAATTGCCTTGAAACCTTAAATAACTTTTTAGAAGTTATTAAAGGACATTAGTTGGTTAAGACATTATCTAATAATCTCTATGGAAGAAATGACAAATTTGTTAATTAAAATGACTCAATGACACAAGCTGTCATTTCCAGCAATTTTGTAAAAAGTGGAGAATCAGCACACTGCAGGATTTCCAAAAGCCTCTTAATATTATTTAAAACAAAACAGGGGGGATTATGGAGATATCGCCTGTAAGTAGACTACACCAAGCCTTAATTATTTTAAA
>NW_005355027.1:0-473 GCF_000412655.1 Myotis brandtii | reverse complement strand
GGTCTAGGTGGGACGCTGCTCCCTGATGAGGAGACAAGGACGCCCACAAGCCATGTCTTTATTTTATAGCAGATGCAAGGCAAAGAGTAGGGGCGTGATCACGTTGTTTACAGCATTCTCGTGAGTTTCAACCCTACTCAACTACATGCACCTGAACTCTATCACCAGGCACGTGGGGCTACGTGTTCGGACCATAGGTTCAAGCTTACCACCCACAGCCGTTGGCTATAATTGTGCTGGGAGGGCCCTGCCCTCCAGCTGGGACTTGCACTTGGCAAGGAGAGGACCCTGTCCTTTCATTAGTCCGAGGCTTGGACCTGGCCAAAACACCATAACCGCGCCCCACATCTCCCCCTTTACTTTTGTTTTTAAACACGCCTATCTACATTATTCAAAAAACTCAATAAATTATTCAACATAATCAAAACATCAAAACAACAAAACCATAAACAGCAATGTTAACAAGAGAACAA
>NW_005355026.1:0-497 GCF_000412655.1 Myotis brandtii | reverse complement strand
GGTCTGGCTCCATTATTTACTTCAATATTAACCTAGATAAATTACCTAATTTCTGAAAATTCAGTTGCTATCATCTACTAAATGACTAAAATAATGTTATCTCCCTCAGAGTGCTGCTTTGAGAATTAAGTGGGATAATTTAATAAAGGAATTTACACAATTTCTAGTAAATAATATTTGCTACTATAAATTTCTTTGATCATACTCATACCTCCTCTAAATTCATATTTGACCGAAATTGAACATTCATTATTATCACAATCAGGTAAAAAAAAAATCAGCTATTTAAAAGAAAAATTGCAAAGACATGCCCTGAATAAATGATATTTTTCATTTTATCTAATTCTACATATTTTCAAAACTTATGCATTTGAAATGCCTTATTGTAATCATTGAAATATTTCTTTAAAAATGTTTAAATTAAAAAGACAATGGGTGTGTAGATATTAGAACTCTCATGATTGTTGGTGGGAATGTATACTATAGGAAAATAGTTG
>NW_005355025.1:0-978 GCF_000412655.1 Myotis brandtii | reverse complement strand
GAGAGGGTGCAGGCTGGGCTGAGGGACACTCCTCCAGCTCTAGTTATCTAATAAGAAATTGAAACGAAAGAAGTTATCTAAATAAAAATGGGTCCTGGTGGAAAAATCCTATATAACAAAAGGGTAATATGCAAATTGACTGTCACACAGTCACAAGATGGCTGCCTATGACCAGGCCGGCAGGGGTGTTAGTGAGGGATGACCAAATGACTGAACAAGCAGGCTGCGTGGGGTGACCAGGCCGGCGGTGGAGGCAGTTGGGGGCAACCAGGCCAGCAGGGGGGGCAGTAAGAGGTGACCAGGCCAGCGGGGGGGGGCAGTTAGGGGCAACCAGGCTGGCAGGGGGGTGCAGTTAGGGGCGACCAGGCCAGCAGAGGTTGGCAGTTGGGGGCAACCAGGCCGGCAGGGGTGGGCAGTAAGGGGTGACCAGACCAGCAGGGAGGGGGTAGTTGGGGGTGACCAGGCTGGCAGGGGGTGTAGTTAGGGGTGATCACACTGGCATGCAGAGGCAGTGAGGGGTGATCGGCTGGTGGGGGGAGCGGGGAGGGACAGTTAGGGTGACCAGGCAGGCAGGCAGGTAAGCGATTAGGAGCCAGCGGTCCAGGATTGAGAGAGGGATGTCTGACCGGGGATTGGGCCTAAACCAGCAGTTGGAGAGCCCCTGATGGGTCCAGGATTGGAGAGGGTGCAGGCTGGGCTGAGGGGACCCTCCCCCACTGTGCACGAATTTCTTGCACCAGACCTCTAGTATAAAAATATTAGACTATGTTTATGCACCATGATTGTTTTTTGAGATGTTAATTTATTAATTGTACCAATGTGTTTTGCTCACCATATCATTTCTCAGCCTCCACACAACCTCACCCCACCCTACTCTACACAGGTCCTTTGTATCTAGGTCTTTTGTAACTCCTTTCCTGGGATTTTTTTTTGCAAGAGGGAAGGCCAAAAGCATTTAAAACCAAATGCTCTTCTGTT
>NW_005355024.1:0-445 GCF_000412655.1 Myotis brandtii | reverse complement strand
AATTTAATTGATATTAAGATAATTATAAAAGGTATAAACAGCTAATGGGATTTCTGCTTGTCTGCAATATATTGTTGGCCATCTATCTTTTAGGGGTTTTGGTTTGCTCTATCAAAGAACAGTGTAGACAGCTGCCCCTTTGAGCTGCCTGACTTGGCAGCCGCCATGTTGGCCACATGGCTTAACGCGCCCCTGGGGGCCGCCATGTTGAAACAGCAAAGGCCCCTCCCTCTGACTTAGCCAATCACAAAAGGAATGTCTGCTCACTGAGGCAGGATGGGATTTCAGAGGTGGAGTTTTAAGGCGGAGTTTTACTACGGAAATGCAGATGGGGCAGAAAGTGTGCTTGCCTAGCAGATTTATTTAATACTATTCTTAAGAAGATATCTTTAATGCTTAATAAATTAACAATCACGGTCTTAATATAATTTTAGTGGTATGATAG
>NW_005355023.1:0-542 GCF_000412655.1 Myotis brandtii | reverse complement strand
GATCTTTAGATTAAGAAGATGTGCCATACTGAGTCTATGTGTGATCTTTTAACACATATGCTTGCTAGCAGAGGAGTTAAGGTTACTCCCAGTCAGACGAAATGTTTTATACAAGAAGTATGTCCATGCTTTTCTGAGGAAGGAAAGGTGCCGGAAAGGTAAATGTAGAGGCATGGGAAAAGGTAGGCCCACGGAGCCTTATCCTTAACCCCACTACAGCCTTTCCACCCCGGGAAAGTGCAGGATTGGCAAGCTCTCCCTGGGGTGATACATCAGGACTCAGGTAATAGCGGAAAGCGCCAACCCTACTCTTAAAATGGATACAAGAGAGCATTTGGGGTTTTTCTTTTTAATGCCTGCCTTGGACTGAGTAAATGCATTACGTGCGTCACCACAATGGACCCAGAGAAGCTCCTTGTCCCATTGTTCCAAAGACTTAGAGTTGCCCCAATGACAGAAAAACAGAAAAAAGAAGAAAGGCTATGCAAGGGACTGAGGTGCCAATATGGGGTCAGCTGAAGAAGTTAACAACTGAGGCCCAA
>NW_005355022.1:0-1686 GCF_000412655.1 Myotis brandtii | reverse complement strand
TATTTGCCCTTCAGTGTCCTATATAACAGTTTAGTGCAAGTTGAGAAGAACATATGTAAAATGTTAGTGCAATACCTGGCATGTAGTTATTTATTACAGCATTGCCAAATGCAGCTCTGATCCTGGGGTAGAGACAGAACTGAGAGGGATGGCCCAGAGAGGTGTAGGCTGTTGGGTGCTTTAAAGGTATGAAGAAACGTGGAGGAGAGGCAGGGAAAGGAGTTGGCAGAAACCGAACACAAATGCCAGTATCATTTGTATGATAGTGTCTTAATATTGTCTTACCTCCCAAACAGAGGGAATCCCAGTTTGTCATTGCAGCTTATTAATAACTTGCACCCGAAGTTGCTTTGCTTGGTTGGGATGCACACTCTCAATCTCAGTGCAGTAAAGAGCCCCCTTCCCCAGGACAGCACTGTTCTGATTCTAAACCTCTGGAAACTATTACAGGTACGATGACTCCTACTGGCACCAATTTTACAAAGTAAATAAATTACATGGTTTTTTAAACACATATTTATTGCGTCCTCCCCTGTGGGGGGCACTGGTAAGACAGGAAAGAGTGGGATGATCAGGCGGGTTCCTGGCCTCGTGGAGCTCACTAGGAGACCACAA
Organism: Myotis brandtii; assembly: GCF_000412655.1. Classification (NCBI taxonomy): domain Eukaryota; kingdom Metazoa; phylum Chordata; class Mammalia; order Chiroptera; family Vespertilionidae; genus Myotis; species Myotis brandtii. Next base: position 1,071 of record NW_005355022.1, on the reverse strand, counting down.
TAAGCAAATAAAATAATTCTGGATGGTCATTTGTGCTGGAAATGAAACAAATCAGGTGCTGGGTTCAAAGAATGGCCTAGGGATCAGACTTTAATATTCAGGAAAGGCCGCTTGGAGGTGGCGGCATTTAAGCTGAAACATGAAAGATGAGGAGGATGTGGGGGAAGTGAATTCTAGGGGACAGGCCATCCAGGAGGAGGAAGCAGTGAGCACATCGTCCTCCATAGACGTCTTGTTCTGGACTCCCTCACAGTCCTGTGAAGTGGGCACTTCCGACATGGCCCCCAATGACCCCCACCTTGGTGTCCATACCCTTGTGTAATTCCTCCATCTTGTGTGAGGTCTGGACCTAGTGTCTTCCTTCTCACAAATCAAACAGCCAAAGCCACAGCATGTCACTCCATGATCACATTAGTAAAGATTACAACTCCTGTCTTCCTAGCAGACTTTCTCTCTGGCTGGTACAAGCTGCCATGCTGGACAGTCCCACGTGGCAAGGATGTGAAGCCTCAGTCCCACAGCCTTCAAGGACTGAATCCTTCCAACAACCACTGAGTGCGTTTAGAAGCAGATCCAGCTCTCGTTGGGAAGATTGTGCTTCCAGTTAATACCTTAACTGTAGCCTGTGAGAGACCCTGGAACAGGGGGCCCACCTAAACTCTGCCCAGCTTTCTGACTCTCAGGAACTATCCTATCTAATAATGGACAAACATGGTAATTGACCATACCTTTGCTACCCCTCCCAGTGGCTAATCAGCACGATATGCAAATTAACCGCCAACAAAGATGGCAGCTAATTTGCATATACCGGCTGGGAGTGAAGACTGAAGACACTGTAGAAGGAAGCCAAGCAACGGAGCTGAGGTAGTGAAAATGGGCGGGAGAGAAGCGGCAGAGACAGGCGGGGTAGCAGCGGCAGAGAAGGGAAGGGTAGCAGCAGCAGAGACGGGCGGGGTAGCAGTGGCAGAGAGGGGCGGGGTAGCAGTAGCAGAGAGGGGCAGGGTAGCAGCGGCAGAGACGGGCGGGGTAGCAGTGGCAGAGACTGGAGCGAAGCCCTATTCTTGCAGGAAT
>NW_005355021.1:0-3262 GCF_000412655.1 Myotis brandtii | reverse complement strand
CAGTGCACGAATTTCGTGCACCAGGCCCCTAGTATAAACTATAAAACACTATTGAAAAAAAAAAACAACACGAAGAAAAGAACTGTGAGTCCTATAAATGGAAATATCCCATATTCATGGATTGAAAGACATAATATGGTAACTATGTCCAATCTCACCAAACAGAGCAATAACATAAATATGATTCAATAACTTAAAAAAATGTATGTGCATATACATGTGTATGTAATTGAGAAGTTGGGTTTTAAATGAGTCTGTGACTATGACTCATAAAATGTGTTTCTGGGTGGGTCCATGGAGAGGTCAGTGATGTTTCCAAAGGGGGAGAAGACCCCATGGAGGAGGGTGGGCGTCATGTCTTCCCCGAACACATAGAGAGTGTTCCCCTTCCGAGGGGCCCGGCGTTCAGGGAACGAGTCCGACCTGCGGAAAGGGCCCTCTCGGTCTCGGTCCCAGTCTCTGTCTCGGTCCCAGTCTTGCTCTCGGTCTCTGTCTCGGTTCCGGTCCCGGTCTCTGTCCCGGTTCCGCTCAGGACAGCGGTCCCGGCTGCGGCTTCGGGGAGGGGAGACTGAGGAGCGCGCGTTACCACGTGCTTCGGAGCCCCATCCAGAGCTTCGGGGAGGGCCATCGCCAGCCCCCGGGCCCTCTGCCTCCTTCCCGTCTGGCCCCGGGTCCCGAAGCCGGCACTGGCAGACACAAAGCTCTCGTACAGAGATGTCCTTTGGGGACGTCTGGGCGACTCCTGCAGATGGTCATCAGCAGATAGGCTCCCCTGGAGCGGCTGGGAAGTGGGGACCGGCCCCTTCTCAGGGTCTTTGAACTTTCCCTCTAGGGTTCGAGAACGCTTGAAGCCCGAGTTCTTGGTCTCAGCCTTGACGGCACTGATGGCTCCCGACTTCACCAGCTGCTTTGCCTGCTCCGTGGCGGTGGCTGGGTCCAGCACGGGCTGCGCTGGCAGAGAGCGTTTCACACGCCTTGGCTGGCTATGCTGCTGCTGCTTTGCTTCTTCAGAGCCAGCAGTGCCTTTTTCTTTTTCTTCAGTTCGTTGAATTTCTTCTGCAGAGCCTCCTCCTCCTCGCTCAGTCCGGGGGGTATCACCAACATGGTGCCTCCTGAGGGGCGTCAGCCGGGCCCTGGGTCTCACCTCCCTTTCAATACCAAACCTGTCGAAACATAAATGACAACAGTTTACATTCACAAACCCATCTCCTCATCTCTACACCCCGAGAGGCAGCCTGTGCTCTCCTCACCTTCCTTATGGAGGAGTCCATGGAGCCAGCTTGCCTTCCTCTCCTGCTCTACAGCTGTCACCACCCACATGAGACCTTTAAGTTCTACAAGTGACAAGATTACCAGTGTCACGTGATAGGCTCCCATCTCATCCTGGTTTTCTTTTAATCTCAGATCTTCTACAACCCCCTGGCAATGTCGAGGAGTCATCTGATTGGTGGGGTAGCTCTTACATCAGTCAGGGCAAAGCAGAGGTATAATCCTCAGTTCATCCTAGCTCGATGCCTATGTCGGTGGTCAGAGCTGTTTCATGCCTGGGACATATAAAAGAATTCTACAATGATTTCACTATAAATTCTTTATGTGTTTTTCTGGAATACATAATCAAATATTTCATTCTTTCTATCTGAAAACTTAATCTGAAGAAATGAAAAAAAAAGTGAAACAGTTTAGAGGAGCTAGATATGAGAAACTTACAAACCATGTAAGGGCCTTTCCCCTAAGAAATAATAACATGCTGCCCAGCCAGCGTGGCTCAGTGGTTGAGCATCAACCTATGAACCGGGAGGTCACGGTTCGATCCCCAGTAAGGACACATGCCCAGGTTGTGAGCTCGATCTCCAATGTGGGGGGTGCAGAAGGCAGCCAATCAATGATTCTCATCATTGATGTTTCTATCTCTCTCTTCTTCTCCCTTCCTCTCTGTAAAAAATCAGTAAAATATATTGTTTTAAAATGCATTTTAAGGATTTTACCTTTCTTTAATTTGCAGCTACACAATGGGGGGTAACAACTTTAATAAAACATAAGTAAAATTACAAATAACCCACCTTGGCGGCGTGGCTCAGTCGTTGAGCATTGACCCATGAACCAGGAGGTCCTCTGGTTCCATTCCCAGTCAGGGCACATGTCTGGGTTGCGGGCTCCATCACCAATGGGGTCATGCAGCCAATCGATGTTTCTCCTTCATGAATGTTTCTATCTCTCTATCCCTCTCCTTTTCTTTCTCTCTAAAATCAATGAAAACAAATTATTTTAAAAATTACAGATATCCCTGAGGCAGTACTGGCTGAAAGACTCATTGGTAAATGGTGTCGTTTCAGCCTGAGCAGAGGCCTGAGCAGTGGCCTTGGAGAAGATGTGTCGGAGCAGCAGGAAAGAGAGAAGCTCCTGAGCTCAATTCTGGCTGAGCATGTCTAGTGGAAACTAGGGTCCAGTCTTAATAATCTGTAGAACTAGTCATTTGGAAATTAATACCAACTTCCAAAGACATCCACAGGAATGTGAGCTCTCCTTTCTTAGCTGGCTCCACACCATTAGCAAACTAACAGTTCTATCATTCTATCTATCTATCTATCTATCTATCTATCTATCTATCTATCTATCTATCATCTATCTATCTATCTCCTGCTGTACTTTAGTTTAGAACACCTGAGAATGTTCTTCTTACCAAGGCACACCATGGCAGGCGAGAGATCCTGAAGGTGATATCAAAACCAGCCGTGTCCATGGCATCTAGGAGTGGGCTGAGAATGCCTGAGAGGTACCACAGCATTCTAGGGCAGCGGCCCCGATGGGGAGGTCCATTTGGCAAGCAACTGGGAGCCCTGCTTGTCATAGTAGTAGAAACATCTGGCAGCTTAAGAAATGCGTCTTTTCTAGGAGATAAAGCATCTTGACTGTGGACAGGGCCAGCCCAGATTGCTGCTTGGCTGGGAGGTGCTGTGTTCCCAGGGTTGAGGGTCAGATACAGCCATATTTGGCTAAATCTTCATCAGTGATAGGCTCAAAGATGGAAGACCACCCATTGCCAGGGAACGTGTCCCAGGACTCCAGAGAGGCAGCTGCCTCTAGCTTTAGCTCCAGGGATTTACAGTCAGGGGTCCAGGACATTTGGGCAACTGTGGAGGAGGCCTGGACCATGGAGGCATAAGAGTGGTCCATCCTTACAAGCTCAGAGAGGCTCACAGCCCTGTGGTTTCCAGCAGGGTCTCCCATAGAATCAACATCATTAAAATGTCCATACTATCCA
>NW_005355020.1:119347-212928 GCF_000412655.1 Myotis brandtii | reverse complement strand
AAAATATAACAGACATTTTTCTTCCCACCTCCTCTTTCCCCTAACAGCAAGAATCCTAGAAAATGTTTGAGACTGAAAAATCTTATGATAGCATAACTTAAAAATTAAGAGCAGAAACACAGGAATAAATCAGAACTGGATCAAAATCCACACTCAGCCAGTTACTAAATATGTAATGTGGACATCTCATTTATACTCTAACCCAAGCTTGTGGGGTTTTTTTTAACTTGTAAAGTGGAGATAATAAGAACACTATTCTCTTATTTTGATATAAGATGAAAGTGAGAAAATTAACATCATATGTTCAGTGTTTTAGAGCTCCACAATGGATTTTGGCAAACCTTAGTTTGAAGCCCAATTTACAGTTTATTCTCAGTGTGACCTTGAGCAGCTAACTTAACCTTCCCATGACTCAGTGTGTCCATTTGTAAACTAAGGGAAACACTAAGACAAAAAGAGTAATAGTAAGTAATGTACCAAAAAACTAAGCATCAATTTCTACAGAGCCTAGGTTATAGTTTAGATCCACAAATTCTTCCTGTACTGATGTTTCTGTTTCACTACGGGGAAGAGAGTAAAACCAAGGCTGATCTAGGGGGAGCCATAAAAAAGAATTGAGTTGTAGCTCTGCCAATGTGAGTCTGAGAAAACAGGAACCTCTGGAGAAATGGCAGTCTCTGTGTGTCCGACTTCACTCTGGGTTTACTCTGGGGTTGGGGGGTGGGGGTGGGCACATGTTTTGAATGAAAGTGAGACATTGGTTTTAGAAAGTTGAAAAATAGAAAAATATGAATAAGGATGATAAAGGATATGGACATTTCTTGAAAATTATACTAATACACAAGTGAGCTCTGTGTTTAAAAACAGAACTCAGAGAGGCTGTTAAATAAAGAGGCAGTGGCTTTAAAATAGCAGATTTGATCTAGAGTCCATGAAGAGAGCAAAGACACAGAGAGGAAGGTCTCAATTAGTGGCCAAGAGATCAGAATAAAATAGTTAAACCCCAACCAGAAGGTGAAAATAATATATAATATAATACAATACAGTAAAATATAGTATCATGTAACATCATGTAGTGAAATATAATAAATTAAATTTGTAAACTAAATTTTAAAAATATGAAATAGGAAGATAAAGTCATAATTAGTATAAAATTTGAATTATGTCCAATCATCAAATTGTTCTTTAGCCCAACTTACTTGGACATAAGATTCACTGATTTGTTATCAATTCTTTATCCTGTAGTTAACCAATGTTGATGTGAAATGGTCCATATAGCTAAAGAATTTAGTGGAACTTCTCTCCTAGAATGGAGAAACAGGAGAATATACAGCTAAGGGAATACAAAGAGCTATGACTATACAACACATGTACAGCATAATAGTGAGATGGCCCCAGAACCTGCATTCTCTTACTATTCACTTTCAAGTCCTCTCTTCATGCACCTTTCTTCAATTTCCCTACAGAAATTCCAAGATTAACAACTTCCTGAAAAGTGAAATATACTTGCTTGTGCCTTTTATTTATTAGTGTCCCTTGCTTCTGCCATGTAGATCAGTAGTTCTCAATCTTGGCAACACATAGTAATCACCTACCAAGTTAAAATCCCACTGCCCAGGTTACACTCCACACCAATTAAATTAGAACCTTTGGATTTGGTATCTAATTATCAATATGTTTTAAAGCTCCCAATGTGAACCCAAAGTTGAGAACCAGTCATTTGGCTCATTTGGTGACATTTCAGTCACTCTATAGTGACAGTATCTATGTATATAAAAGCCCAGCGACCGGTATGGCAGAATGACCAGAACGACCAGTGGCTCTGACGTGCACTGCGGCAGCCAACCGGCCTGATCTGGGCCCTGATTACCCCTCCCCCAGCCGGCCCAGCCTCCGATTGGACCCTAACACCTTTGTTGTGAGCCAAATTAATAAATGCCCACTGACTTGATTAGTAAGTCAACATTCAGGTTGAGTCACCTACTGACTCAGTAAACCTGGCTGGAGGAAGGGGGAGAAGGAAGAAGGGGCAGGGGAAGGAGGCAGTAACAGACACAGCAGCTCAAAGACAGAAGCCCTAAACGTCTGAGTGAGTTTACCATGCCCAAATCAAAAGTGCATGAATGAAGTTAAGGAGTGACAGGAAAACCCAGGTTCAGTCTCAGAAAGTAAAGGTCAAATTAATAGAATCATACCAACCACAGATGGAGCTGCACTCCCCACAGCCTGCCTGCCTCCAATTGGCCCCCAACACCCTGATAGGGGGCGGGGCCGACCAGCCAACCTCCCAAGGTCCCTCCCCGCTACTGGCCCAGCCTGATGGGCTCCCATTGGGGTGGCCAGACCCCACCCATGCACAAATTCGTGCACTGGGCCTGTAGTTTTAGATAAAAAAGTAACTTGCAATTACTCCCTAAGTCTTTTTTTCTTGTTTTTCAGATAGCCTACCTACCCTACTCCTGACCTGCAGTTTAAACATTCTTCTGTGTTTCATTAATTGCTAGATTCTCAGCATCTATGACTTCATACTATTTTATACAGATGTTTTCTATTTTGTTAGAATTATATTTATATCTCTTTTCTCATTGTCATAGTTTGGGCTTGTTTAGGGTTAGACTTGTCCTTAGTTCATTCTTGTCTCCCCAATATTTCATGATTCTAACACAAAGACATGCTCAAGAGATCAGAAGTTAATAAAAGCATGAACATACTGCTCAGAGCCATAAACATTCAGTTCTGGATTCCATACTCCAGATCAGAGTTAAACCAACTGAGAAACACTCAAAGGCAAAGGGTATCGAGTCACTTAAAGAGAGAAGTTAAGGCTCTTTCTTCCCCCACGTTCCCTGTACAAAATGCCCAGTGATGCCTTATAAACTGTGTCTGGTATAGAGCAGGAATTGCCACAGCCTCAGGCTGGGACAGGGTCAAGAACAGAATCTGACAGTCATGCATCAGTACCAGAGCTCGAGGAACAAGATTCCACACAGGCAACCACACAACAAGCCCAGCTGCCAGCAACAGCTGAAATCAATGAAGAACCAGTCAGTAAAGCAATATGGAGCTGAGTAAAAAGAAGGTTCAAAAGGCTATGTCCAAACTAGGTCTTCTAGGTTACAGAGGTTACTAGGTCACTATCGAGACATCTAAGAACGTCCACTTTGTCCTCACAAAACCAGAGGTCTACAAGAGCCCAGCTGCAGTTACCTACATAGTGTTGGGGGAAGCCAAGTTCGAGAATTTATTTCAGCAAGCACAGGTAGCAGCTGATGATACAGTCAAAGTTCAAGGTGAAACTGCCTCCAACATTCCAGAAAACACACAGACTCCAACTGTACAAGAGGAGAGTAAAGAGGAAGCGGCTGATGAAACAGGTGTGGAAGTTAAAGGCATAGAAATGGTCATGTCACGGGCAAATGTGTTAAGAGCAGAGACAGTCTGTACCCTGAAGAACAACAGTAATAATGTTTGTTGTAAATACCATTACGGGATTAACAGTGTAACCATCTAAAAACTGAGAACTTTTTTTTCTTTTTTTGGGTGTTTCTAAAGAGTAATGGCAGCTTGGTTTGAAATTTGTACTGTTTCTATCATTAATAAAATTATGGCTCCTTGTGTGATGAGATAAAAAAGAGCGCTCAAGGAACCAATGATACCTTGTTTTGAGAAAAGGATACCATAGAAGAGATGGAGATGGGGTAGGTGCAAAACATAGTGGGTGATAGATAGAAATCACAGGGTGATAGTCTGGGGCTCAGGTAAGGAAGATTTTTCTGAGTCAAACCTGCACAGGAGATAATATGTTCTGGTCAGTGGAGATTTTCAAACAAAGACTGAAAACCCTTGGACAGCAATGTTTAATTGAGATTAAAGGCCCTTTCAACTCTGCTTCTGCCCTTAGGCCTGATGTTCCAGACTATCAAGGTCTCTCCTATTCTGTGACACTGAGAATATCATGGCTAGGAATCTGTGTGGCCAAAACAGAGGCAAGTGCCTTCCACCCTTAAAGCAGTCCCTGGAAGCCCTGCCTAAAAGTGTTTTGGAGGCTACAAGGGAATTTTCACGAGTAGTATTCTTTTCATAGAAAACCTGCATGAAAATAAAATTCGGAGATTTTTCTACCTCCATCATAGGTTAAACAAATCATAGCTAAAATACAAACACTCACATATATATCAGTAGAAATTCACTCAAAGGTACTGAGACATGAATGAGAATGAAAAAAACACACAGAGGCACAAGCAGAATTGTAATCAGAAGCACACTTTTGTGCATATACTTAGAAGACACAAATTCGTTTAAATTCACCTGAGAAAGCTTTGAGAAGTGCCAGTTGGATTGGAAGAGCTCACAGGGGCTCCAGAATGGGCCTCTGGCAGGCACTAGCCAAAAGAAGAGGCAAACTTTATATTTTTGAATGAGAGCTCCCAGAGGTCAGTGCCTCTAGGGTCCTGTTTTGCCTGAATGTGACGCTGTGCTGGTGATGGGAAAAGGAGGATTAGATCTCACCTTGGGAGCAGGAAGGAAAGAAAAAAGCATGTCTCCTGGAGATAATTCTCTCTCTACACAGACAAAATCAAATTCCAACTCCTTCCTTATGATGAAGAATAGGATGGAAAAAAATTCCTCCAAACTCCATAGCAACATCCCCTTCTAATTGGAATTATCTTTATCCAGTCTCAAAACTGGAACTCTGAGCACAGAACCCAGAGTTTATTTTTCTGAATTTTGGGCTTAAAATCTATATTCTATGAAGAACCTAAAGCTTAGAGCCTGGTGGGAAAATTGCAAGACTCAGAGCCCAGAGAACAAAGCTTAAAACCCAGATCCAGGACTAGGATTTAATCAAGAGAGGATATACCCATGGCTGCCTTTACTCAATATCATTACTGTTCCCTACTTGATTTCCACTCAACCTCCCACCAAATTGCACAAGATTGAAGTGTCTTCCAGGAGAAATATCCCAGGGTACTGAAAGTCACATAGAGGTAGATTTGAGTTTTAACTTTGCCATCTACCAGTTTTATGATTACAGGAGATTAGCATTTCTTCAAACTGGAATCTGATGTGTAGAGAGTATTGCATTTATATACAGAGGGTAGAGATTCAAATGGGGGAAAAAAGCGATATTTTTAATGTAATTGTACCATACATAAGTTTTTCTGGAGGCCCCAGTTTCAGATCCCCCAAATAATTACTTTTCCAAGTACCTAGTCTTCCCATTTCATTTTACCTCTTCCTTATTTCAGTTTCAAATATAGTAAGGGGGTATTGAGAGAAGGAATGGCAGGAGAGAGAGTTCTTTTGCTTTTGTATTAGGTGGTGGAATGTATCCAGGGAAGCAAATAGAAGATGGGCACGAGTAATTATTTTCCTTCCTTTTATGGAACTTTGAAATATCTCAAAGAGGCAGTTTGAGAACTCTCTCTACTTTTCATTATTATAGAGTGACTTTGGAGTGTGGCTAGATGACTCATCAAATTTTCTGGGTTAGCTATTTCTGTGCTATATCTGCACCAACTCATGGAGATAATAGGCTATGAGTGTGCGTTTTCCTTCACCACCAACAGCATATACCTAGAAGTCAGCTTCTCCAAGCTTTACAAACCATTCACAATCTGACTTAGGAAATCTCTCAAGATCTCATTTTCTAAGCTTTGCCATGGAAATCTCTCTGTCTAAACAAAGCTGCTTGAAATTGTCCTAAATATTCTAGTCCGATATTATAGGTTAAAGGTTCTCAACCTTTAATGAATATCTAAGTTACTAGGAGAAGTTATTAAACAAATTGCTGAACTTCGTTCCCTAGAATTTATAGTTCAGGATATATGAGGAAGGGGCTGAGAATGTGCATACATAACAATTTCCCAAGTGATGCTGTTATTACTAGTCTGGGAATCACACTTTGAGAACCACTTTTTCAGACTCTTGTTACTCATGAGTCTTGTTATTATTGTTACACATAAGATCAGCATTACCTGAGTCGTGTTAGAAAAGAGAATCACTGTGCCTCTCAATTTTTAATCATCCAGGAGTCTTATTCAATGCCACTTGAAATCAGTAGATCTTATATGAGGTCTAATATTCTGCTTCTCTAACAGGCTGCCAGATAAACAAAGGCTATTGTTTATTGGGTCACACTTGGACTAGCAACGTTCTATAATTTCTTGCCTAAGTATTTTTTCTTGTATTTATGTCAAACATTATTACCTTCCCTTCCTCCTGCTACCCTGTACAAAGTACTCTAACCACTCTCATCCTTTAAAACTCCTTCACAGAAACAGAACAAAATTTATCCTGCTCTCTGCAAACCAAATGGGCTCTCTCTGTCACATGAAGCACCGAGCTTACATAATTTTTGTTTGTCTCCAGTGTTTATCATTTCCCTCATTCTGGGTGAAAACAGAGTTATTCGTGTTCAAGCTTATTTGGACTGTACAACTTTCATTATTTCCACACATCAAACATTTTTTCAGGGCATCTTTATTCTTTCTTCATGTTTTTCCCTTAATATGTCTATCTCTTACTTAACAATATGTCCTACTCACCATTCTAAAATTTTTAACAACTAGCACAGGGTTTTTCACATAGTAAATATTCAATACACATGTATGTCATTTTATTGAGTCAAATGTTCCTTTATTGGTTCTATATTCACAACTGTCAAGATTCTGGTTCTTCTCCTCCTTGCTTTAAGCATTTCTTAAGTTGGCAAACAAGTCCCAGTTCTTTCTGCAAAGGAGTTCTCTCGGGGTCTGCAGCCTTCCTCAGCTCTAGGATTTATAACAGGCTTTGAGGATCCCTCTGCGTATCTCCTTTGTCTTCACACTGTAGATGATGGGGTTGAGCATGGGGGGTACAAATAGGTAGACATTGGACATCATGACATGAACAACTGGTGGGGCACTTTTCCAGAAGCGGTGGATCATGGAGACAGCAATTATGGGCACATAGAAAGCCAGCACTGCACAGATGTGTGATATGCAGGTGTTGAGTGCCTTGAGCCGCTGCTCCTGGGATGCAATGGCCAGCACAGCTCTCAGAATCAATGCATAGGACAGCAGGATGAAAGTTGAGTCTATGCCATAGGTGAAAATGACCACAAAGAGCCCATAGATGTTGTTAACATGGACATCTCCACATGCCACTTTCATGAGATCTGGATGGAGGCAGTACGAGTGATGTAAAACATTGCCCTTGCAGAAGGGAAGTCGTTTCACCAGGAAGGGGAAAGGCAAGAGAGTAGTGAAGCTCTTGGCAAGGATGCCCAGGCCCATAGCCAAGATGCAGCTGTTGGTGAGCACAGTGGCATAATGTAGTGGGTCACAAATAGCCACAAAACGATCAAAGCTCATTGCCAGCAGTATGCCTGATTCCATAAAAGAGAAAGTGTGGATGAAGAACATCTGAACCAAGCAGGCATCAAAACCAACATGGCGGTAGTTGAAGCAGAAGGTAGCAAGCACAGTTGGGAGTGTTGAGAAAGACACCCCCAGATCATTGAGAGAGAGCATAGAGAGGAAGTAGTACATGGGCTGGTGCAGAGCAGGCTCCAGAACCACCAGAGCAAGGATGCTGAGGTTGCCTGCAATGGAGATCAGGTACAGGATGCAGAAAACCAGGGCAACCCATGCTTGGCCTGTCTGCATCCCAGGAATACCTGTCAGCTGGAGTGTATCTGGCTGGAATGGGGTGCCATTGAGACCCAACATGGCAGGCGGCTGTGAGAATATAGATAGGAATGAGCCCAAGAGGGTGTTTTGAGGAGTTCTTCACTTTCTTTCAGACATCCTGTCTCCAACACAAAAGGTCAGAGATTAAAAGTGTTTGTCATTGTTCCCGCTTCCCCTATTAGCTACGAGCTCGTTAAGAATAGCAACTGGGTTCTACTCATTTCTATATCACCAGTGCCCAGTACCCTGTCTAGGCCATAATAGAAACTCTGTGAAGGTGTGATGATCAAATGAGTGCCCATATCATGGTAAGGCAACAAGGTAGGAGACATGATGAAAAAGCTCCTAATTCTCACCTTTACTTCCCCATCTTACCCCAGATTTTTTTTTTAGAGGTTAACATAGACAGGGAAAGAGAAACATTGCTCACACCTTTGGAAGTCCTTTGGTGGATGCTATAGATGAAGCTTCTACAGCTGTACAATTGCAGTTTTAATAACTTTTACTCAGATTTCACCTCAGCCTCCCAATCTTTTCCCATCAGCCTACCCCTGAATAGGTTGACACCAAAAACTGCTCCACCTTTGAGAATCTTAAATTCCATTTTTTAAACATTCTGACCACATCCTTCTATCTTCCAGCCCTCTTACCTTCTTGTGCCCATGCACTTGCTCTCAAGGTCTTGATAATTCTTCCTTTTTTTTCCTGGTCTGTTTGTCTTTTAGCACTTTCTTCCTTACTTTTTCCTGACCTACTCTCCCACTAGAGCTGGTATCTTCATCTCCTCTTTGCTTCTCTTTCACATTCACACAGCAAACCCCAACTTTCATAAATTCTATAATCAAACTGGATGTGCAGCTGGATAAAACCAACAAAGCAAGTGTTTTGTTGGGGGGGAAAAACCCTGATTATTTACCACTGCCTAAATTTTAAACTTATTTAGATCTTTATCCATTCTTTTCCCCTGGTTCCTGAGAAAGAGATGCCCCTCCTTCTCCAAGGTTAGCACTCCACCTTCAGGATTCCATTTCCTGCATTCTTCTTCAAAGACCTTTTCCATTAGTCCATTGTATGCATCGGCCTCTCCCTTTAGGTCCCTTTCCCTTAAGGCAAAATGCATGTGCAAGACCATCCCATCGTAAAAACAAAAGCTTCCCTTTCTGGCTGCCATTCTATTACCCTTACTCAATTCTTAGTCAAGCTTCTTGAAACACTGTCTCTCCAGATCCGAAGGAAGGGAAGCTTGTTTATGTTTCCATTTCTCCAATTTTATTTTGAAATCCTCACTGCTCAGTGTGTTATAGTGAGGCTTCCACGTTGCATCTTCCCAACTGAAACCAGTTTCTCTATGGTCACCACTGATCACCTTGTTACTAAATCTAATAATAAACATTCTCAATACTCATCCATTTGGCCTTTCTACCCAACTTAACTCTGTTGATTACTCACCTTTTTAGAACTGCCTTCTTACTTTGGAGGCACCATTTCTTCCCATTTTTCTCCTACATTGACATCTCCTTCTCTACCTTCTTTACTGAATCCTATTTCTCTGTTGTTGTCCTTCAACAGCATCAGATTAACTCCAGGAAAAGTAAGCAATATTTAGAACTGTGCAAACCGAGAAACCATATCATAAAGAACTTTTTCTCAGCCTTTGTTCAAAATATCTCTGTAAGTGTATTTCCATGGTACTAGGTATCTCATAGCTAAAGCTCTATTCTGGAAGTTAGCATAATGGTTCTCTTATTCCTTTAACTTTTCCTGGAATTTTCATTCTCTCTTAGTAAATACAGTGAAAGTAGATGGCTACAAAAGCTTGGATAATGCCCAGATATCATTCATAATCCTGAAAGTATGAGCCATGGAAAGGAATTTGTCTATTTGTTTTTTCTCCTTTCCAAATGAAAATTCAAATGAACTCATTAATCAGTAGGATTTATTTTCTGTACTCCACCTCTAAATCTCGCTCTTCCTCCCAAGCCAGGTTTAAAGGCAATGTTCCAAGAATCTTCTTACATCCAGCCTATCCAGATCTACTTTTTTAAATAATCTTCACTCTAAGATTATCTTTAGGTTCTGAAGAAATGTGAGGCACTCAGAGCATCAGCAGATACTAAGGACTCTCCTACAAGATAAATTTACCCCCACTAGTCTTAATCCCTGATATGCAAATTTAAGTATTCCAGAAGGTCATATTTCATCCATGCTCCAGATTTCCCTCAGTATGGGAAACTTTCCCTCCTTTGAAAACTTCTTCCCCCAAAGAGAACATCCTTCACCATTTTTTATTTGCTTTGACTGTGGAGGTGTCAGTTAAGGCTTCCTAAATGTAACTAATTCTAGGATGAAACATTAAGATGATGGAGGCAAACACAAACAATGCCCTTCTTTTATACAGCATGTACATGAGCATGCACACACACAAATGGTCACACAAAGGTACTAACAAATATACACTCTCAGGTTTTTACAGGTATTATCTCACATCAAACAGAGAGAAATTATTGTGCTCTTCCTTGGTCACACATAATACTAGCACAACCACAGAACTTAAGAAGAGTAATACTTACTCATCAGTGTTATACACTGTGTTTCAGTTATTTTTGTTTATAGCAATCTGAACTCATACTTATAAACATACACACAAACATACACACACACTGCCAAAAATGCACAGTATTAACAGACCCACAGTAATACTCCACCAATTATATTCCCATGATCTACTCACTACTGAAAATGCAGTTGAGATTGAAGATCACATTGTTGAATGACTTCAGTTCATTTGGTTCTGTGATTTTTTTCTCTAGCTGCACACCCAAGACTTAGATAAGTGAGGGTATTTTTTAGGGGGAAATCTAAAATACCTTCAAAACAAAATCTAGATCTAATGAATCAGCCCTTTCATAAGGTTATGTGATTTGGTATTAGAATTTTGATTCAGATGGGCATCAGTGTCTGTAATCATGGGTTTTGGAAGAAACAGATTTGTCTCATGTTTGGAGGAGAAATTTGAGGATCAGACTGCAAAATAAGAGTTTTCAAGTTTGGGATAGTTTTAGGTAAGAGGCCCAAGCGGGCAATCTGAGGGAAGGGCACTCACTGGGTGGCAGAAGTTCTTTTCCCTGTAGTTGGATGTACTGCACTGTGGGTCCACCAGGTAGAGTGGCATCAGCTTACTCACTGAAGAACTCATAAATTTATGAATACCCCAAGAGTCCCTAGGATTTGTTTGTGATTGGAGGAGGAGAGTGGAAATAATGGCGAGGGTGGGATCAATCAGTACTGTTGGGCCATAGGAGAATTGGTCCTAGAAGAATACCTTTCTTGGTTCGATTAATCCCTGATGTCATCATCTATATTCATTACTGTGTTAAGCCTCCCTTGATCAGGGAATGCAAACGCTTCTATGCACATAAACATACCTCCTCATTGACATTCTGACAACCCCAAAGATACTCCTTTAGACATATTCAGCTATTTATTTTTTTGCTAGCATTGGCTCTTTCAGATCCATATACATACAATCAGATAAATGTAAATAAGCCCATACAACTGCCCAATAGCTAAGTCACTAATCACATATCTTGATATATCAAACACATACTATAATCTGTACATTCTTATATTTATGAAAGACACTGATCTACATTATAGAGATAATTTTAGAAATAGTTAGAGATTCATCCATATATCTGAAAAAAGAATCAGGTATGCTTCAAATATACTCCCATGTTCACATATCCAAAAGTATATTTTTAAACACATGCCCATATTCTCATTAATAAATCAACAAAATGTCCACAAATTCATATCCCTACATCTCCTCATAGATTCATATATGGAATTTAAATCCATTGTATTTTTTTGGTAAAAATGCATGTTAGCATCTACATAACATGCTTCTTCTGCAAGCATTCTTTTTACTACTCCACTCATAAATTTTACAAACTTAGTTCAGTTCAACTAAGACCAAACAAAAGAATAGAAGAAAAACACATTTTTGAGCATGATTGCACTTCAAGTATTACTCTCAGCACTGATGTTACACAGAGGAATAACGACCCAGCATCTAGTCCTAGCCGGTTTGGCTCAGTGGATAGAGTTTGGCCTGCGGACAGAAGGGTCCTGGGTTTGATTCCAGTCAAGGGCACATGCCCGGGTTGCAGGCTCGAAGTGCAGTAGGGAGCGTGCAGGAGGCAGCCAATCAATGATTCTCTCTCATCATTGATGTTTCTATCTCTTTCTCCCTCTCCTGTCCTCTCTCTGAAATCAATTAAAATACATACATACATACATGCATACATACATACATACAAAGTAAACCCAGCTCCTATTCTTTTTTTAAATATATTTTTATTGATTTCAGAGAGTAAGGAAGAGGGAGAGGGAAATAGAAACATTAATGATAAAAGAGAATCATTGATCTACTGCTTAGGGCAGTGATGGCAAACCTTTTGAGCTCGGCATGTCAGCATTTTGAAAAACCCTAACTTAACTCTGGTGCTGTGTCACATATAGAAATTTTTTGATATTCGCAACCATAGTAAAACAAAGACTTATATTTTTGATATTTATTTTATATGTTTAAATGCAATTTAACAAAGAAAAATCAACCAAAAAAATGAGTCCGCGTGTCACCTCTGACACGTGTGTCATAGGTTCGCTATCACTGGCCTAGGGTCAAGCCCGCAACCCAGGCATGTGCCCTAACCGGGAATGGAACCACCACCTCGAGGTTCATAGATGGACGTTCACCCACTGAGACACACCAGTCTGGCCCAGCACTTATTCTTGTAAGGAAGATAAATATTAAAAAACAGAGCCACTCAACAGTTCAGACACCCTCTAGAGGCAAATATGCCTCCAGATGCTATTCAGAAATATGGCATAAACTTATTTCACAACAAAGCCAATGCTTTAGTATGAACTTATCTAATGTGCATGAACAATCTGTACATTATATGCTTGAAATAAATAAAATAACAATGTGGAGAATTAAACTTCAATTAATTATATGAATGCTGAAATATTTAATAGAAAGTGTATTGATGTTGTAACTTAATTTTGAAACACATTGATAAAGTAAATGGATTGATGGATGAATAGAGGGATGGACACATGGGTAGATATATGCTAAAGATAGCATAATAAGAATCATTAATAGCATGTAAGTTGTGGGTATACTGGTGTTTATTGTAAAATTTTCATCAATTTTCTGTGTGTTTAAAATGTTCATGATAAAATGTTGGAATATGTTAAAAATTTGTTATATAAATATAGTTGGCATAAAATATTACCCTACTTTCAGGTGTAAAAGATAGTGATTCAACATTTATATACTTTATAATGTGATCACCACACTAAATTTAGTTAATTTTTGTGAAGAAAAGAAAAACACAAACAAACAGATGGAGCAGGACATAAACCATTCTTCTAAAAGCACAAAGCATGTTCAAAACTGCAATGAAATTCAACCAAATGCAAATTATCTCAGGGCCTAGTTTAAAACAACCCTGAACATCTTTTGTATGAATTCAGTACAAGTTATGGGATGCATTTCATGTATTTGTCATAATTGATATCTTATCCTATGGTTAAAGACAATCAAACTTCTTCTCAGCTGCATCTTTTTTTCCCAAAGCTAACTGCTTATGATTAAGAAAAAGGCACTCATGTCAATACCTGTGCCCCATCCTAGGGCCATCTGGTTCTTCCCCCAGACTATTCTCTCTCCATTGGAAGCTACAGACCATGCAGAGTCAACATATAATAGAGTGTGATCAGTGCTTTCATGGCAGAAATGAACAATGTTACTAAAATAGAGTCATCAATTCTACTTAAGTGGCTAAGGTTCTAGGAATAAAAGTAGTTTTGGTTGTGTGACAATCTTGAAGAAGTTCCCCCCAAAATCCGGCTATCTCATTGTGTGAGAGATCATTTTACACAACAGGATTTCTACTCCTCAGAAATCAAGTGCAATGACTCTCATTCTCATCTTTCATAGACTACAGTGAGTTACACCTTACGTGGTGCTGGCTATGAAGATCAAAGCCCATGGGAGATTACTTATTTTACAATGCATCACTAGATGCATGAAGGCTGAGGTGAGTGGATGAATTATGCTTCCATTCTGTACCAAGAATATGCCTGAATAAGATCCACTCCTACTCTTCTGAAACTTCTGCATATATCACAGGAGCCAAAGTAGTTCTTGAAAAATATCCCAATCTCCAGTCAGTGGACTTCCAGACAGGTTCAGCTGTTGGGAAACATTGGCAGACAGAGGGTATGTCACTCCCTCCACTTTCCCACCTAAAGCAGGGTCTCTGGCATGGTTTGCATATCATCCATGGTCCCAGCTTCTACTGGTTGAGATCACCTTGGATCCAGCTCCAGCAACACAACCTTTGGCTCTCCAGCCTAGAGGTGGTGGTGGCTTTCTGCTATTGCAAATCTCTATTACCATCTGATATTCAGTTTTTTAGCTCTTTTGATATCCTGTAAAGAATTCCCAGGATTAATCACAGGAGCCAAAGTAGTTCTTGAAAAATATCCCAATCTCCAGTCAGTGGACTTCCAGACAGGTTCAGCTGTTGGGAAACATTGGCAGACAGAGGGTATGTCACTCCCTCCACTTTCCCACCTAAAGCAGGGTCTCTGGCATGGTTTGCATATCATCCATGGTCCCAGCTTCTACTGGTTGAGATCACCTTGGATCCAGCTCCAGCAACACAGCCTTGGGCTCTCCAGCCTAGAGGTGGTGGTGGCTTTCTGCTGTTGTAAATCTCTATTAGCATCTGATAATCAGTTTTTTAGCTCTTTTGATATCGTGTAAAGAATTCCCAGGATTACGTTCATTGTTTCATTGTGTTGGTTATTATATTATCTTCTCTGGGTCTCAATCCCACCTTTTATATTATTAATTGTGATACTGGGGCTGGGCCTCTGAAAACTGTATTTCTCCATTGCCAAAGACCTCCAACAATCTGCAAAGAGGGCAGAGTGGCAGGAGGCTCTAGGAAGCTGAGGCAGGAAGGAGGACTTGCTTTCTGTTGCTGTTAGTGTTACCCAGTAAAACTTACCCAACAACCAGTGGTTAATTCCAGCGGCATTAGTTGGGTCCAGCTTTTCAAAACTCCAGGAAACAGTCTTCCCATGATCTCCTAAAGACCGTAGGACAAGCCAGAGAAGTCCTCAGGTCTTCCCATCTCAGAGGTGTAAGTCTCAGTCATTCAGGGCATTGTATTTTATAAATTCTGTAATGGGGAAATATCAAGGACCCAGAGTCTCACAACAAAGCTCAAGTGATTAGGGAAGAATTACTAGTACATAGCAGAGGAAGCTCATAATGAATATTATACCAGGATTCAC
This sequence comes from Myotis brandtii, assembly GCF_000412655.1. Classification (NCBI taxonomy): domain Eukaryota; kingdom Metazoa; phylum Chordata; class Mammalia; order Chiroptera; family Vespertilionidae; genus Myotis; species Myotis brandtii. The sequence goes on along the minus strand of NW_005355020.1, from coordinate 197,881 downwards.
CAGAAAGAGTGTGTTTTTTAAATTAATTTCTTCAATTATAGTTTACATGCAATGTTATTTTGTATTAATTTAATATGTACAATTTAGTGGTTAGACATACATAGCAGAGGAAGCTCATAATGAATATTATACCAGGATTTACCAGAAAGAGTGTGTTCTTTAAATCAATTTCTTCGATTATAGTTTACATGTAATACTATTTTGTATTAATTTTATATGTACAACTTAGTGGTTAGACAATCATATACTTTACACAATGTTTTCATCATTTCAAGTACCTACCTGCTACCATATGTAGTTATTACAATATTATTGACTATATTCCCTATGCTGTACTTTACACTCCCCTCTCCCTCGGTGACTAGTATTTTGTTACTTCCCATTCTTAATTCTTTCACCTTTTTCACCTAGTCCCCCAACAACTTTCCCTTCTGGCAACCATCAGTCTGTTCTCTATTATTGACTATATTCCCTATGCTATACTTTACATTCTCCTCTCCCCCAGCGACTAGTATTTTGTAACTTCCCATTCTTAATCCTTTCACCTTTTTCACCTAATCCCCAACCACTTTCCTTCTGGCAACCATCAGTCTGTTCCTTCTCTGTATCAATGAGTCTGTTTCTATTTTGTTTGTTTATTCTGTCCTTTAGATTCTACATACAAGTTAAATCATAAGAAAGAGTTTTAAAAGGCATAATTCTCCACACTGGAAAATAATGTAGAGAAAATCACAGAAGCACCAAGTCATGAAATAGAGTGTTTGTTTGAGAATCTGCAGGAGGTCCAGAAAGACAGCAATAAATATTGTGAGGCTTGGAGTGAAGAGAGACCATTGAAAAGGAAAAACAAAGGTTTTATACATATTCAGCAGCTGCAAATCTTGCAAAAGGAATGGTTTGAGAACAGAGAACAGGCAAATCCCAAATTGCATAATTGCAGCTCAGGAAAGAATGGCCTCTTGAGAAGAGAAATGCCAATCTGCTAGGAGTTTGGGTTATACTTGTACATGGAACACAATTTTAAAGTGGATTCTTCATATTTCACAATGGCTAATACATGAAGACAATGGATGCTATAGTCTTAATGGGCAACCACTAGGAAATTTTCAATAAGTTTTTAGAGAACCAGATGGCTGACTTGTAAACTCCTCCTCCGAATTTAGTAGTTCTCAACCGGAAGTGCTTTTGTCCCTCAGGGGACATTTGGTAATGTCTGGAGGCATTTTTGGTTTTTGGTTGTCATAACTGGGGTGGAGCACCTACTAAAGACGAGGGGTGTTGGTAAATATCCTATAATGCACAGAACATCACATCACAACTAAAGATCATTTTGCCCAAAGTGTTAATCGTGCTGAGATTGTGAAATTCTGGCATTTTTGGTTTTTGGTTGTCATAACTGGGGTGGAGCCCCTACTAGGTAAAGACCAGGGGTGTTGGTAAATATCCTATAATGCACAGAACGTCACATCACAACTAAAGATCATTTAGCCCAAAATGTTAATCGTGCTGAGATTGTGAAATTCTACCTTTTTAAATGTTCAACTGAATTATGAATTAGAGAATTTAAATAAAAATCTCTAAAGAGATCCCTTTGAAAGAACTAAGTCTCCCACCCCACACTCAAGAGAAAGGGAAGGGTGGTACATTTCACTTTACCTTGAGTCAGGAGAGAGGGACCTTAAGGATTCTACTCAGGAAACATATGTCCCTGAAATTTGGGGAGAGAGAGTCACAACAGAGTCTTGCCTGGAAATCTAAATGGAGAGATAAAAGTTTCTTTGCTGTTCTGTTGGCAGGAGTGGATGGGAGACTGTTGCTGTTTTGGTTAGGGCATTGATTGCAGTAGAGGAAGGCTTACCATTTCTGGATGGGTTACATGCTAGAAAGACATGGCATGGTGTTGCCTGTCCTGAAGAATGCATGAATCTATAAGGAGGATCTGGGTTTTGGATGGAGTCATAAGCAACCATACAGATTCAAGATTTTTTTTAAAGTTTAAATCAAGTGGAGAAGTAAACTATGGGGAGATGTTTCTTTGAATGATCTCTGAAAGTTCTCAATGCAAGAGTCAGCTTTAAACAGTTAACATACCTGGTAAACATGATAGCAGCTAACTGAAGCACTAATGAATTATGAAGCTTTCACTTCCCCTTCTCCTTCCTCCATGGAGAGCTCAGAAACTATGGTTAGCAAGTGAGGGATGGGAGAATAGCAAAGGCTATAATATGGACACTGGAAAGCTTAACTTACAACCTGAGTTTGGGTATTCTAATTGCTTACCAGAGGATGTTTATTATCTGAATGTGATTAGAAATCTCAGGGAGCTCAATTTTCACACAGGAGTAAATAAATAACTAGCCTTATTCAATACATGTAAAAGGAAAAGAAAAGTAAAAATATCTATTTTATGATTATATCTTATTTGTGAGCTTGGTCAAAATATTAAGTAACCCTGGAATCTCTCATTATAGTGGCTGGACATCCATCACCAGATGGTGTCTTGCATTGGGTATTGAAGTGGCCTGGCAAATTGCTGAGTTATTTGTCAGTTAAAAGAGTGCATGCTTTATTCTCATAAGTCATTAAGGACCTCAAGAGACTAAAACCTTCCTGATGCATTTTCAGACACAACGTCAGCATCAGTCCTCTCTCTCCAGAGGCTTAGAGTGCGATATAAAAGTGGCAGGCATGGATTCATCTTAAGAGACAGAGAGAAGAATGGGCTGTTCTGTGGTATCTCTCATCTGACTTTCTCCTGGTGAGTCCTGAAACCCTGCCACAGTGAGCTAGCTGACTCTCCTGAAGTCTGGTCCAAGAAAGGGTTAAATTGGGACAAGGGTAGGAAGGATGAGGGAGAGACTTGGTCAGGGTTATTTTATAGCAGCATCTTAGAGTGATCAGAACAGGTGGAAAGGTCCTTTGTCTTGGGGTTCTTGTTTGCAAATTGCCACTAACTGATTTTGTAACTATTTATCTGGCTAGCTCACTTTTCAGAGTCAATTACTTGGGATCAGAGCTTCTATGATTTATTAACATTGTTGCAAGATCAGGGAGGTTCAGAAATCCAGGAGCAAAGTGGTCACAACCTATTATTCCATGACTCAAACTAGCAGCTGAGCCAGGACATGAGGTCAAACTGCTCTTGCCTTATAAATTTTGAGATAAAATATGCACAAGTCCCCCAGGAAATTAAAGGAGTAGAATAAATCAGCTAGTCATAAACTTTACATGAACCATAAGTACCTAAGCGTTTCTTTTACTGTGGTCTTTAGAGGAGTCTCTCTCTATACCCCTCCAATCCCATGACTACCTTATTTTGCCTTCTTTCAGCATCCTTTGCAAATTTTCTTAGGCATTCTTTGCTTGACCAAATATTAAAAACTGAAATAAAACACCAGAGACATAAAGGATCTTAGAATATGTTCATAAAGAAAAACAATTACTTATAAACAAGAAGCCTCTGAAAGGAGAATCAATTTTCCCAAGCTCATACACCAGAGCCTGTCGGAGCCAGGGTTAAATCCCAGGCCTCTGGATCCCCAGCCTGAGGCTCATGCCCCTAAATCACTCTGGTTCCATGTGACTTCAGTTAAAGGAAAGGTTATGGATTCCAACATATATATATCAATATATTCCAGCTTTGAAGACAATTACTTTTTGTGTCATTTTATCCACATTTATCTGACTTTAGCATTCCCTTTGTTCAAGGGCACCTAAGACATCTCCATTAAAAAATGTGTACTTGTATTTTCCTTTTCAACTTCTCCAACACCTTAATGATGTCTCAAAGATCTCAGCAAGATATCAGAAAATCTTACAGTTCTTTTTTAAATTGAGATTTTTATCACCGACTTGCCATACACCAGGAGGCAAGCTCACTTCAGTGTCCACACCTAGCAAGGATTAAATGAGTGACTGGCTGCAAAGGTCCTTGCAGAGTGTCTAGGAAATAGCATGTTCTCAATAATGTATTTTTTTCTCACTGTGTTTTTTTCTTCATATGCATCCAAACAAACAAGAAGGTTATTGGTCTAGGTATCCTTGCAGAGTGTCTAGGAAATAGCATGTTCTCAATATGTATTTTTTTCTCACTGTGTTTTTTTCTCCATATGCATCCAAACAAACAAGAAGGTTATTGGCCTTTTTGCCATAAATTCTAAAACTTAGGTTTTTATACCCAGAATGGCTCTGGCCTTGCTCTTCACAGAACCCTGCTTTTATTGAAGCCTACTTCCTTCTCCCTTCTCTTTATATTCCCTTTACATTAGCTCAGTTCTCTTCTGTTTTCTCTGACCACACTATGAGACTCTGTATAAAAAAAATGGGAATTGTAGCCAGGTGGGAGAGACAAGAAACAAACAAGGTCAGTCAGTCCTGGATCCTAAGGAATCGATTCTGGATGGGAGAGAGGCATGCACAGACTGAGCTCCGGGACTAGAAGAGATGCACTCCATCACACAGAGAAGGGGCCACTGACTTTCTGGGACCCACAGGAAGACCTGAGTTCTGTACTGCCAGGGAAAATCCAGAAAAGTGTCCTGGAGTGCTAGCGCTGCATCACATGGCATCTCTGTGGCCTTCAGATGCCAAGGGCTCCCAGGTCCCCCTCCTCCTCCAGCGAGGAATCTGAGATCATGATGTGGCCTTGCGTTGTTAGAGGTGGGAGAGGAAAGAGAAGGGGGAAATAGTGGTATGTATTTCTGGGACTCCTCTTCCAAAAGAGGGTGCCTCACAAGCCTGAAGCATGTCTGCCGGGTGAAAAGCCTCTAGCCGCTCTATTGTCATCTATAATGAGGAAATGAACATGAAAGGGGTTCAAAAACATTCGAGTGAGAGAAGAATAAAATATATAATCACTTTCAAAGGGAAATGGTTGTGAGTTAGCCTCTAGGAATTGAGTATGTAATATGTATAACAAAAACTGTGAGTAAAGGCAGTACATGATGGGGGGGAAAGTGCCTAAATGTGGATGAGTGACTTCACAACTGTGGGCAAGTGAAGTCTACAAATATGCAGTTGGAAGTGTTGTGTGAGTGCATGAACCTATGTGTAACCTGAGTGTTATGCATACATAAATGCTAAGTTTATGTCAGTGTGGAATGAGCAGGGATAGGGCGTGTGAGTAAAATGGCAAGAGATAGAGAGCTGTCAGCAAGTGTTGTAAGAGTATGAACAGGATCCTGTATAAGGCTGGTGTGGAGGGTCATGAGTGTGTCTATGTGAATAATGAACATTTTGAGAGTATATGACTGTGAAAGTCTGTATCCGGAACAATGCCCTTCCATAGGCTGCATGTTAGTGTACCTATAGAATATTGAGGGAAGAATTCACATGTTTTTAAAAAGGATGAACAGCTTTGTGCCTTGCAGAAACATATGGTTTCTTGGTTGCTGTTTTTGCAGCAGCTCTGACAATGAAAAGCTGATGTCCAGAGGCAATCATTTCCTCCACATCCCACTGCCCCTCCCCCTCCCTCTCCCACTCCCTCGGTGACACACATAACTCAAACTAACTCTGAGAGATGCTCTCATTAATCAGTGACACATCTGAATTAAACAACATTTTCAGGAATATATTTAAATAAATACTTCCAAGAGCTATTTTTTTATTTTCTTTATTTTGTTTTATTGCTTAAAGTATTACAAAGAGTATTATATATGTCTCCTTTTTCCCCCCTTTCTTGACATTCCCCTACCCCCCAGTGTCTTATGTCCATTGGTTATGCTTATATGCATGCATACAAGTCCTTCAGTTGATCTCTTACCCCCCCTCCTGACCCCCAACCCTTCCCAGCCTTCCCGCTTTAGTTTGATAGTCTGTTCCATGCTGCTCTGCCTCTGTATCTATTTTTGTTCATCAGTTTATAATGGTCTTTATTATCCATAAATGAGTGAGATCATGTGGTATTTTGATAATTCAAATTCCTGGTGTTCTTTTAACAACTCCCTGTGAATTATAGCTAAAACATTCCCATTCAATTATGCTTATAAGATGTTAAACTTGTGAAAAATACAGTTGAAATATTTTCCTTGTAACTAATTGATATTTTTTAAGTATTTTTCAAATGTCTTTTTTCTTCCATTCAACAGAGGGAAATAGTAGCCCAGCCGGTGTGGCCAGATGAGCCTAAAATGTAAAGAAAGGATGTTTGCCTGCATTTTCCCCAAAACAGTGATTTCATGAATGCATCCATTTCCAACTGAGAAGACATCATCTGCTGTGTCTCTCACTCCTTGGTTTCCTCTCTTCCAGTAAGTGCAACTCTCAGAAATCTCCAGATCAGAAGGTCTCACCTGAAAAGTATCCTGTTTCCTCCTGCCATGGGATTATTCAATGTCACTCGTCCTGCTTCCTTCCTCCTGACTGGTATCCCTGGTCTGGAGAGCTCTCATTCCTGGCTAGCTGGGCCCCTCTGTGTGATGTATGCTGTGGCCCTTGGGGGCAACACAGTGATCCTGCAGGCTGTGCGAGTGGAGCCCAGCCTCCACAAGCCCATGTACTACCTCCTGTCCATGCTGTCCTTCAGTGATGTGGCAATGTCCATGGCCACACTGCCTACTGTGCTCAGAACCTTCTGCCTCAATGCCCGAAACATTGCTTTTGATGCCTGCCTAATCCAGATGTTTCTCATTCATTCCTTCTCCATGATGGAGTCAGGTATTCTCCTGGCCATGAGCTTTGACCGCTATGTGGCCATTTGTGATCCCTTGCATTATGCCACTGTGCTCACCAATGGAGTCATTGTTGGAATGGGTGTAGCTGTAACTGCTCGGAGCTTCATTACCCTCTTTCCTCTTCCCTTCCTTATCATGAGGCTGCCTATTTGCAGGTCCAATGTTCTTTCCCACTCCTACTGCCTGCACCCAGACATGATGAAGCTGGCCTGTGCTGATATCACTATCAACAGCATCTATGGACTCTTTGTTCTTGTATCTACCTTTGGCATGGATCTGTTTTCCATCTTCTTCTCCTATGTGCTCATTCTGCGCTCTGTCATGGCCATTGCTTCCCACGAGGAACGCCTCAAAGCTCTCAACACATGTGTGTCCCATATCCTGGCTGTACTTGCATTTTATGTGCCAATGATTGGAGTCTCCACAGTGCATCGCTTTGGGAAGCATGTCCCACGCTACATACATGTCCTCATGTCCAATGTCTACCTTTTTGTACCTCCTGTGCTCAATCCTCTCATTTATAGCGCCAAGACAAAGGAGATCCGCAGAGCCATTGTCCGCATGTTTCGCCGCATCAAAATGTGACTTTCACATATGGCTTTCAAATATGATGTTTATTGTATCATAATGATCATTGGTATCATCATGATCATTGTCATCATCGTTGTGTCATCATCAAGAATAAATAGATATGTGTCCTGGAGAAAAAGTAAAAGATCAGAAAATAGAATTTCAAAACTTGTAACATATGACAAATAATAGTACTTTCAGCAAGCATGGATGGCATTATTAGAAAGATAAATATTAGAAGCAATTGAGAGATTTGACAAAGTTTTATAGAGGAAAATTAGTCCAAACTAAGAATAATTTTCTACATAATAAATATTACTAATTTATACATTAAGCCTTTAAAATGCCAGGTTCTGTTCCAAATTATTTTTTGTGCATTAATTCACTTATTCTTTATAATAGTCCTATGAGGTACAGAGAATTAAGTAAACTGTTCAGAGAAACACAGATAATATGCCATTCAGAGGAGATTCAATACTAGCCTGGCTCCAGTATTTGTAAGCATTATAAATACTGCCTCTCTAATGGCATCACTATTAACATTACCATTGCTCTCCTTGCTTTCACCACCATTTTCACTCTCCAAAATTCATGAGCTGTTTTAACTTCGCAATGTGAAATTTGATGTACTGTCAGAACTTGCCATAAGATATATGAACAGATGTGATCCAGGAAAACTGATGGAGTTAGCATCTAGAAAAAAATTCTATCTGCCCACCATGTAATCTTCCTCCAAGAGAAGCAATGTTGAATATCTGAACCATAAACTTCTTTTTTGACATTATACTAGACACATGATTTACCTTTATCTTCCTTTTCTGGGATTAAAATTTGCTTCCATACAACGACATGATAATACATGTTAGAAATTATGTATTTCTAGAATTTCTAGCTACAAAAAGGCCTGGGATAGACTGAATAAGGCATTGATGATTTGGACATTAGAAAATAATTCTTTAAGACTTTCTCTTAGATTGATTTTCCTTCCATACTCTTTCCTTGATATCAGAGAAGTAGGATTCAATAAAAATCCCTTGGTAATTTTAGTGGTCTCAAACTAAATTTGGGCTTAATTCTAGACTAAAATAAAGGAGATGCCCTACAGCAGTGATGGCGAACCTTTTGAGCTCGGCGTGTCAGCATTTTGAAAAACCCTAACTTAACTCTGGTGCCGTGTCAGATATAGAAATTTTTGGCATGGATCTGTTTTCCATCTTCTTCTCCTATGTGCTCATTCTGCGCTCTGTCATGGCCATTGCTTCCCACGAGGAACGTCTCAAAGCTCTCAACACATGTGTGTCCCATATCCTGGCTGTACTTGCATTTTATGTGCCAATGATTGGAGTCTCCACAGTGCATCGCTTTGGGAAGCATGTCCCACGCTACATACATGTCCTCATGTCCAATGTCTACCTTTTTGTACCTCCTGTGCTCAATCCTCTCATTTATAGCGCCAAGACAAAGGAGATCCGCAGAGCCATTGTCCGCATGTTTCGCCGCATCAAAATGTGACTTTCACATATGGCTTTCAAATATGATGTTTATTGTATCATAATGATCATTGGTATCATCATGATCATTGTCATCATCGTTGTGTCATCATCAAGAATAAATAGATATGTGTCCTGGAGAAAAAGTAAAAGATCAGAAAATAGAATTTCAAAACTTGTAACATATGACAAATAATAGTACTTTCAGCAAGCATGGATGGCATTATTAGAAAGATAAATATTAGAAGCAATTGAGAGATTTGACAAAGTTTTATAGAGGAAAATTAGTCCAAACTAAGAATAATTTTCTACATAATAAATATTACTAATTTATACATTAAGCCTTTAAAATGCCAGGTTCTGTTCCAAATTATTTTTTGTGCATTAATTCGCTTATTCTTTATAATAGTCCTATGAGGTACAGAGAATTAAGTAAACTATTCAGAGAAACACAGATAATATGCCATTCAGAGGATATTCAATACTAGTCTGGCTCCAGTATTTATAAGCATTATAAATACTGCCTCTCTAATGGCATCACTATTAGCATTACCATTGCTCTCCTTGCTTTCACCACCATTCTCACTCTCCAAAATTATGAGCTGTTTTAACTTCGCAATGTGAAATTTGATGTACTGTCAGAACTTGCCATAAAATATATGAACAGATGTGATCCAGGAAAACTGATGGAGTTAGCATCTAGAAAACAATTCTATCTGTCCACCATGTAATCTTCCTCCAAGAGAAGCAATGTTGAATATCTGAACCATAAACTTCTTTTTTGACATTATACTAGACACATGATTTACCTTTATCTTCCTTTTCTGGGATTAAAATTTGCTTCCATACAACGACATGATAATACATGTTAGAAATTATGTATTTCTAGAATTTCTAGCTACAAAAAGGCCTGGGATAGACTGAATAAGGCATTGATGATTTGGACATTAGAAAATAATTCTTTAAGACTTTCTCTTAGATTGATTTTCCTTCCATACTCTTTCCTTGATATCAGAGAAGTAGGATTCAATAAAAATCCCTTGGTAATTTTAGTGGTCCAAATTAAATTTGGGCTTAATTCTAGACTAAAATAAAGGAGATGCCCTACAGAGTCTAACCTAACTCACCAGCAAAACTGGGCAAGAGACCCATACCAACAGAGCATACAGTCATCTAGAGTTTTCTTCTCTATAAAATGCTCTGCTGAGAAAATATCAAGAAGTGCCTGGTGCCTGAAGGAAGGAACTATTTCTGAATGGAGATAATGTAAATATTCAGGATCCAGTGTTTCCCACCAAAAAAATGTTCACAAATTTAACAAGAGAATCACAATATATATGTGGTTGTCCACTAAAGAAATCATTTTGGAGAGCATAATTGAATAACATAACTCAGCATATATATGACAAATAATTGAGGTATTAAATTTCTTGAGTCAGAATATGGTCTTACTTTCTAATTCATGCAAGAAACGATTGCAACATAAAATAATAATAATTAATAAATAATAGTAATAATAATAATACTTTATAATACCTTGAAAATTTAGTTTTAAATGAATATATAGATGCAAAGGCAAGGCTTGGGATAGCTACTATATGAAAGCAAGGGAAACACTTCCTTCCCAAGGAAAGAAGGGAGGACGTCCTTTTGACCACAGGACAAACTTTGAAACCCAATGGTAAAACAGGAAAAAAGAAGGAACAAGGTAATATGAGCCTCCTAAAAGACCCTTTGGCTCCTGTCCACTGTACAGTGGGGCCTTGACTCACGAGTTTAAGGAGCTCGTTAACTCAAATTACTCTATCAATTCAATGCAAAAAATCGGCCAAGAGACAACTGGTATCTCAAAAAACTCATTAGTCGGGACCTTATTATGAGGCAGGGGCTATAAGAAAGCTTTAGAATCACTCCTGCAATTTCCATTTTAAGAAGGTCTCAGGTAAGTCCTGTTTGTTTTTTTTGTTTGTTTTAAGTAAAAACTTCTTTTAACTTTCTTTAAGTAAGAGGATTTTCTTTGAAGTCAACATTTTCCCCTATTGATAGTAAAATACTTAGACTTTGGCCTAATAAATGAAGAAAAGAAATTCTTTATCATTATTATTATTTTTTTTTATTTATTTATTTGTTTGTTTGTTTGTTTATTTATTTATTTATTTACTAGTGTCCTGGTGCATGGATTCATGCACATTGAAAGGAAATTAATTAGAAGAAATATTTTAATATCACTATTCACCCTTTCTCTATAATAGAAGTGTTAACCAAATTCATGATCGACAATGACAGATGGAAACATACATGAGATTGGCGCCAGTGAGAGCTTTATAAGCATGCGTGAGTCAACTTAGCCCTTTATAGATATAGAATAAACTTGCTTACTAGTAATTAGACCTGCTTTCTGATTTAGCTAAACTTTCTCCAGCCCAGGGAAGCACCCCAACTTCTCTTTCAGGTAATTGTCGGCAACATAGCAGTAAATATCAACACGAAGCAGATTATTATTGTAGATCACACAGAGAGAACAAAGGGTAAAATATTTAACTGCAGCAGTGTTTGACTATATTCTTCACAGTGAGTGAGAAAACCTGAAGTCATTTTCAAGTTCCACCATTTCTTCTTTTCAGTCGGGCCAAGTTTCTAAACTTTCTAAATCTCTGGTTTCCAGCTAATGAAAAGAAAATAGGATTCTACCAAGTCTCCTATCTGCCTACTCCAGGACTTCTGTAAAGATCAAATGATATGAGGCACATGAAAAAGCTTCACAAACATTTGGTTAAACTGTAAAATGTTTGTACCTGGCTATAAAGGAAGTCATGTTCCTGGGCTGAAGAAACTCCAAGGATGCTAGTCGCTAGGGAGAGGAAGCCAGGCATTGCTATGTGACGTCATTACCTGGTGCCCACAGCCACTGTTTCCAGGCTGGGCTGAGCTGTGGGACACATTTTGCGCCATGGGGTCTCAGCTGCATTGGCTGTGATTTGGTGGGGTGTCTCTTCAGGGTGGTGGCGGGGCCTGTGTCCCACTTGGGGGAAGCTGAGGACTTGGTGCCATTTATTTTTAAATGGCCAGTGTGTGTTATGCAGCTCCTGCATTGAGCGTCTGCCCCCTGGTGGTCAGTGTGTGTCATAGCTACTGGTCGGACAGACAGACACTTAGCCTTTTATATATATAGATTGTTTAAAGTATTACATATCTCTCCTTTTCCCCCAATTAACCCTTTCCCCCCAGAAAAGAAATTCTTATACTTCTTTTATTTTGAGCCCCATAAGCCTACCTCTAAACTAAGAAAATGACATGCTGAACATGGTTCAGCTATGCCTGTGAAGGGACTATTTTGAAGTTTATGGGGGTGGAGAAATCTCTGCATAAGAAAGGTCATTATGTCATCTTTCCTTGTCATGGGAGCATATCTCATGCTCTAGGCCCATGCTGGGTAGGTTGATGGAGAGAGAAGAACCTAGAATAATACTTTTGGTAAGATAGAACACATGATCTCTGTGACTCACTGTAAAACTCATAGAAAAGTTAATATAAACAAAATGGGATAAAGAATTGAAAAAACACAAATCCATATTATGTGGACTTACATGAAATTAATTTCTGTGTGAGCTCAGAAAGTGGGAGAAACTTCACAAAAGAGAGCATGGTAGAAGAGAGTAGCACACAGGCCCTGGGCGTGGCTGACACTCAGTCTTACTTTCTGAGTACCGGTCCTGCCTCACGAAGCCATCTCCAGACCTGATCAGATCTCCGGACAGACAGACACTTAGCCTTTTATATATATAGATTGTTTAAAGTATTACATATCTCTCCTTTTCCCCCAATTAACCCTTTCCCCCCAGAAAAGAAATTCTTATACTTCTTTTATTTTGAGCCCCATAAGCCTACCTCTAAACTAAGAAAATGACATGCTGAACATGGTTCAGCTATGCCTGTGAAGGGACTATTTTGAAGTTTATGGGGGTGGAGAAATCTCTGCATAAGAAAGGTCATTATGTCATCTTTCCTTGTCATGGGAGCATATCTCATGCTCTAGGCCCATGCTGGGTAGGTTGATGGAGAGAGAAGAACCTAGAATAATACTTTTGGTAAGATAGAACACATGATCTCTGTGACTCACTGTAAAACTCATAGAAAAGTTAATATAAACAAAATGGGATAAAGAATTGAGAAAACACAAATTCATATTATGTGGACTTATATGAAATTAATTTCTGTGTGAGCTCAGGAAGTGGGAGAAACTTCATAAAAGAGAGCATGGTAGAAGAAAGTAGCACACAGGCCCTGGGCGTGGCTGACCCTCAGTCTTACTTTCTGAGTACCGGTCCTGCCTCATGAAGCCATCTCCAGACCTGATCAGATCTGCTCAGACAAGGCCACTATGCTGCTGCAGGTACAATTCAGTGCGACAAGATGTGCACTTCACCCAGAAACTGTTTTTGAAAAAATAAATAGGAGCAGAGCACAGAGGGTCTATCTTCTGAATAACATAACTCAGCATATATATGACAAATAATTGAGGTATTAAATTTCTTGAGTCAGAATATGGTCTTACTTTCTAATTCATGCAAGAAACGATTGCAACATAAAATAATAATAATTAATAAATAATAGTAATAATAATAATACTTTATAATACCTTGAAAATTTAGTTTTAAATGAATATATAGATGCAAAGGCAAGGCTTGGGATAGCTACTATATGAAAGCAAGGGAAACACTTCCTTCCCAAGGAAAGAAGGGAGGACGTCCTTTTGACCACAGGACAAACTTTGAAACCCAATGGTAAAACAGGAAAAAAGAAGGAACAAGGTAATATGAGCCTCCTAAAAGACCCTTTGGCTCCTGTCCACTGTACAGTGGGGCCTTGACTCACGAGTTTAAGGAGCTCGTTAACTCAAATTACTCTATCAATTCAATGCAAAAAATCGGCCAAGAGACAACTGGTATCTCAAAAAACTCATTAGTCGGGACACTCGTAAGTCAAGGCCCCACTGTATTTCCTTTCTTTTTGCTCCATCATTAATTAGAAATGCTGCTTGTCTATAGAGGATAAAGGAAAAAGGCAATTTTAGGTTTTGTCTCTTATTATGAGGCAGGGGCTATAAGAAAGCTTTAGAATCACTCCTGCAATTTCCATTTTAAGAAGGTCTCAGGTAAGTCCTGTTTGTTTTTTTTGTTTGTTTTAAGTAAAAACTTCTTTTAACTTTCTTTAAGTAAGAGGATTTTCTTTGAAGTCAACATTTTCCCCTATTGATAGTAAAATACTTAGACTTTGGCCTAATAAATGAAGAAAAGAAATTCTTTATCATTATTATTATTTTTTTTTATTTATTTATTTGTTTGTTTGTTTGTTTATTTATTTATTTATTTACTAGTGTCCTGGTGCATGGATTCATGCACATTGAAAGGAAATTAATTAGAAGAAATATTTTAATATCACTATTCACCCTTTCTCTATAATAGAAGTGTTAACCAAATTCATGATCGACAATGACAGATGGAAACATACATGAGATTGGCGCCAGTGAGAGCTTTATAAGCATGCGTGAGTCAACTTAGCCCTTTATAGATATAGAATAAACTTGCTTACTAGTAATTAGACCTGCTTTCTGATTTAGCTAAACTTTCTCCAGCCCAGGGAAGCACCCCAACTTCTCTTTCAGGTAATTGTCGGCAACATAGCAGTAAATATCAACACGAAGCAGATTATTATTGTAGATCACACAGAGAGAACAAAGGGTAAAATATTTAACTGCAGCAGTGTTTGACTATATTCTTCACAGTGAGTGAGAAAACCTGAAGTCATTTTCAAGTTCCACCATTTCTTCTTTTCAGTCGGGCCAAGTTTCTAAACTTTCTAAATCTCTGGTTTCCAGCTAATGAAAAGAAAATAGGATTCTACCAAGTCTCCTATCTGCCTACTCCAGGACTTCTGTAAAGATCAAATGATATGAGGCACATGAAAAAGCTTCACAAACATTTGGTTAAACTGTAAAATGTTTGTACCTGGCTATAAAGGAAGTCATGTTCCTGGGCTGAAGAAACTCCAAGGATGCTAGTCGCTAGGGAGAGGAAGCCAGGCATTGCTATGTGACGTCATTACCTGGTGCCCACAGCCACTGTTTCCAGGCTGGGCTGAGCTGTGGGACACATTTTGCGCCATGGGGTCTCAGCTGCATTGGCTGTGATTTGGTGGGGTGTCTCTTCAGGGTGGTGGCGGGGCCTGTGTCCCACTTGGGGGAAGCTGAGGACTTGGTGCCATTTATTTTTAAATGGCCAGTGTGTGTTATGCAGCTCCTGCATTGAGCGTCTGCCCCCTGGTGGTCAGTGTGTGTCATAGCTACTGGTCGGACAGACAGACACTTAGCCTTTTATATATATAGATTGTTTAAAGTATTACATATCTCTCCTTTTCCCCCAATTAACCCTTTCCCCCCAGAAAAGAAATTCTTATACTTCTTTTATTTTGAGCCCCATAAGCCTACCTCTAAACTAAGAAAATGACATGCTGAACATGGTTCAGCTATGCCTGTGAAGGGACTATTTTGAAGTTTATGGGGGTGGAGAAATCTCTGCATAAGAAAGGTCATTATGTCATCTTTCCTTGTCATGGGAGCATATCTCATGCTCTAGGCCCATGCTGGGTAGGTTGATGGAGAGAGAAGAACCTAGAATAATACTTTTGGTAAGATAGAACACATGATCTCTGTGACTCACTGTAAAACTCATAGAAAAGTTAATATAAACAAAATGGGATAAAGAATTGAGAAAACACAAATTCATATTATGTGGACTTATATGAAATTAATTTCTGTGTGAGCTCAGGAAGTGGGAGAAACTTCATAAAAGAGAGCATGGTAGAAGAAAGTAGCACACAGGCCCTGGGCGTGGCTGACCCTCAGTCTTACTTTCTGAGTACCGGTCCTGCCTCATGAAGCCATCTCCAGACCTGATCAGATCTGCTCAGACAAGGCCACTATGCTGCTGCAGGTACAATTCAGTGCGACAAGATGTGCACTTCACCCAGAAACTGTTTTTGAAAAAATAAATAGGAGCAGGGCACAGAGGGTCTATCTTCTGAGTTAGGGTGTTCATGGATTTGTCAAAGTAGGAGTGGGTGCATGTGATTTGTGTTCATATTTATAAATTGTTTTTTTCTTCTATTATCCATGAAAAACCTGTTTATCAACTATATTAAATACATACAAGATATAAATTACCATTAATTATTTTATTAGTTTTTTTGCACATGTGTAACTCAGAGGTCAGTTGGTACCAGCTAAATATTTGATATTTCACTGAAAATTGCATGAACTTCCAATACTCTTCAAATGGAAAATATAATCCCCTTTCAAAACTTTTATAAATTTCTGGTTATGTTTCACTTTCCTAAAGCACTGGTGTGTGACAGGCTTTATTAAACGTTTAGATGACAAAGAGATCTCAGCTAATATAAATGCAAAAAACACACCAGAATTAGTTATTAGACAATCTTGATGTTACATCATTTACTGCCAGCCATTTTGCTTAGAACATTTGTCTCCAAACTGTTTTTCAGCCTTCATCCCTCCTAGCAGAGATATGTAGTTACTGTCCTTGTCTCAACCCCAGGTCTAAAAAAAAATGTGGAGAATTTTGGAGGGGAAAAGATACAGTTTTGGTGGAAAACTATTTTTCTTACAAGCTTCTTTGTTTGCTTATAATAAACATAACAGCTCATTTATTTACTTATTTATTTATTCACTCAATATTTATTGAAACCTAAAAGGTGGCAAGCATGGTATTAGGTCTGAGGGCTCAGTGATTATGGAGTATAGTCACTAGGTTGTATGAGAGAAAGCTATCTGAAGACAGATGGCAGGGGTATATCAAAGGCTCCTGAGATGTGTTCAATAGGTCCATATTTCTTTTCAGTACCTCTTGCAAAGCTGCACTGTGTTTTGAGTGGGTGATCTGTATGGAGGAGTGTTACTGCTGGAAATGGAGTACCCATCCATGTGAACTATTTAAAGGCTACAGATTTAAGGTAAACCTCCCATATTACTGGGCTAGGAGAAATGAGCTTCCTGCATGGCAATCTGCATTTTTACAATGAAAGACAAACTCTAAACAACCATGGATCAGAGTCAACTTTAATTATTAGTTTCAATAGTGACAGAGACAAATTATTCTGTAAATCTTAAACAGTTTAGAACTGATAGATGATAAGTGGCTTTTTCTGTATTTGACATGACATTATGAAACAAATCTTTTGTATAACATTAATACAAAAAATCTGAGTCACCAATTTAATAAACAAATCCTTGTCTAAGCGTAAAAGAGGCAAGTAAAATAAATCTGAAATTCAAATAAAGAAACTCTTTAAACAGATCCAAACCTTATATAATTAGAAACACTAGACTGGAAATATTTTCTATGTCAATTACTCAGCTTAGGAATGGAGACTGATGTTACATTCAATAGGAAATATCACACAACATTTAGAATCCAAATATCTACAAGAACATGTTTACAGATGAAGTAGAAAAATAAGTTCAGGGTTATTAGGGGAAAAGAGATTTATAAGACACAAGTCAGGTATACATTGCACAATTGGGTACTATTTTTAAATCCATCCTGATTTATATTCAATGTAATTTCTTAAAGAGCCCCCTTTGCCTTCAGTTCACACAAAAATATTATAAACAGGTTTATAATTTATCATTTACTTAAATGTCAGTATACTACTTGAATACTATTTGACCAGTTTGAACAAATACAATTTATCTTTAAAAAAACTTTATTTCTGTCTGTCAATTTTCTTTAAATTGTCAATATTTATTAGTCAATAATAAAATATACTTGTATATATACATACACATGTATAATGGATTTTTTTCATATTAAGAAAATAACAGCTTATAATTTTCTGTCTGATCAACATACTAGTATATCTCTATAATGTATAT
Organism: Myotis brandtii; assembly: GCF_000412655.1. Lineage (NCBI taxonomy): Eukaryota > Metazoa > Chordata > Mammalia > Chiroptera > Vespertilionidae > Myotis > Myotis brandtii. The sequence continues at coordinate 180,197 of NW_005355020.1, read as the reverse complement.
TCCATATAAACAGGTTATACGTACTGGGGGTGGGGGGGCACACACACACACCCCAGCAGTCTTTTTCCAACTACCAACTGGAGGGTGAGTCCTCTGTTAACACTGAAATAAATTTTTATCACAGTTTTGTGCAGTGATTCCTTATTTATTCAGAGCTAAGCTCACACATTTGTATTCAACTGGTGAGACACACAAAGAAAATCTCCCAAAGTCACATGCCCTTTGTTATCAGGAGCCAGGCTCAATCTATCTCCACATCCCCAGTGCTCAGCACAGAGCTGGGCCCATGTTCGTCATCCCATGTATGTTTGCTACATGAATCAATAAGGGAGCACTGCACAAAATGCTGACAGAAGTACTTACCGTGTCACTCTGGTACTCACTCTTCCCATCCTCATGCTTTATTCTGTGACTCCTCAATTCTGTTATTGAGATTGAGATGTATTTTTTAAAAAATAAACCTAAAAAATACTGAAGTCAGCTATGTGGTTTCTAATATTCAGGCATAGAAACTGAAGCATGAGGATATAAAAAGATCTTTTCTTAAAGAAGGAAGATTCACATAGTAAGCACGACTCTTAAGGGCTGTGGGTCCATTTTTGTCCTTGATTTTTTTCATTTATGTTTGTTCAGAACTGTGTACAGAGTTAGTTTACATCCGATTTTTGTCCCCATATTTAAGCAAGGATCGTTTTCCAAGGTGACTGGGGAGAGGATTCTCTGGACTGAGAGGGGACGGCAGGGTAACTTTTCCAGCTCCTCGGCTTTAGGGCTCCCTCAGCTGTTGTGCGAATATGCAAAGTAGCCCTTCTCCTCGAGGCCACTTCTGTGTCTCAGAGCTAAGTCTGTTTGTAGAGGATGCTTGGCTCCCTCCTTCTGTTCTAGCCCTAGAGCTCTACAGGCCTTTCTTCCAAGCAATACAAGCAGCTTGAGAAGTTTATGTAGCTGAAGCCACATTTTCTTGCATCTTCTTCCTCTATAGACTTTCCACCTGTCATCAGAACCTTCTTTCCATCTTACTCAAGAGATATTTATGTTTCATGTGATTTCCTTCAGGCTGAGGTGACAGCTTTTCAGAAAAGCTTCTGTGCTGAACATTTATGAGGTTCTCAAGTGCTTATGACCACAGCTGCATTGCTTGATTCACTCAAGTGCAACAGGACTTGGACCTGGTAAATACTGTTCCCCATTTCACTAGTCAATTTCAAAGCCAACTGCCCAACTTTCTGTTTAGTCCTTTCCTATTGGAGGTGAGGGTTGTGATTTGTTGTTGTTTTAGTTTAAATTTGCTGTAGAAGTAAGTTTTGTTATTACCTTGACTACACTGCATCCCACAACATAATTTCTAATCTTGACTATACCTACCTTCTTCAAGAATACTTAAGGTGTTCCTATTATGTGATACTAGAGACCTGGTGAATGAATTCATGCACGAGTGGGGTCTGGTCAGCCTGCCCTGATGGGGGCCGATCTGGGCTTGTCAGGCCGGGGGGAGGGGCCAAGGGAGGTTGGCCGCTGGCTCCAACCCTGATCAGGGTGGGAAGCCAATTGGAAGCGAGGCCGGTGGGTAGGAGGGGATGTGGGAGGTTGGGGGAGGCAATTGGGGCCCTGATCAGGCCGGTTGGCCACTGCAGTGCATGTCATAGCCACTGGTCATTCCAGTCGTTCTGGTCACTTGGCTTTTATATATATAGATTGTTGGATATGTTATCTCTAGGTTTCTAGTCTGTTTTTTTGTGTGTGTTTTTGTTGTTGTTGTGGTTAATTTGGCATTCATGAGGTATTTAGAGGAGATTCATAGTTATATTTCTGCTATGTTTAGGGCATCATCATGTCACTCAATTCCTATGTCTTTATTTTAGAAAAGTTATTTTATGATACTATGAGGGGAAAAAAAAACATGGAAAGAAATGTTTATTAAAAAAAAAAAAGATAACTTTTATCCCAGTGTCTGCTTTCCCCAATCATCCAATGAAGTTGAATTATCATGGCCTGTCACTGCCCAGGGAAAGTCCCCACATCATGTGCTTACCCTTTCAAGTGTCTACATGCCTGAATGGTCTGTGTTGTGTCTGCTTTGCATGAATTATCAGAGGATTCCTCTTTCTTTATGACTTGCTCTCCAGAGATTATATTTTGTGAATTTCCTGATATCCTTCAGCCACCTCTCCTCTGCTCTAGTTTATGCTGAAGACTCCGGGCTTAGATTCACTAAAGGCCATGAAAGTCTATATTCCAGCAAATCATGGGTCAAACCCCCAATGCCTCTTGAGCAGACACACCTTGCCATCAGTAAGTAGTATTTATTAGCCTTCCTTTTGGAATGTCTACTAGCTCCCTAGAAGAAATGTAATCTTCCCCCTAGTCATGCCTGAGGGATGGAAACATATGATTTTTTTTCACAAAACTTTTCTTCCAGTTTTAAGCTTATTAATTTCAGGTAATTCATAATCAATATGACAAAGACATAAGTTTCATTTTATAGGACTCTTGAATGCTCTTATTTCAAAAGTGTAAAGTTAGTCATAGCTATCATATGTCTTTAATTTTTAAAGTTTAAAAGTTACTAAAAATATTATTACTTTAAAAAGTATTGGGTAATACCTATGATCTCAAATAACATAATAATGCCCAGCCATTCTATGGTTGATATGTATGCATTAGTTTTTGAAATGTATTTGACTAAAAAAATTGGCAACCTGAGACATTTCATTACAATGTAAGACAGCTGATATTTTGAGTTATGGGTTTTAGCCAGACTATACCATACAACTAATGGCAGGTACCCAATCACAGGTCCATGCATAGCAGGAGATAGAAATCCTCCAAAAGAATAGCAGAGTATACACACACACACACACACACACACACACACACCCACACACACACAGCAATAATAAAACAAAAAAAAAACCAAAAAACATAGTGTACATGAATTTCCAGAAGCTTTCTTCCTGATCACAGCTTAGATCCCAATAACATTTTACGTAACCTCTTACGAATCTCCTTAGTCTTAATGGAATAAATAATTGGGTTGAGCATTGGAGGCACAAAGAGATAAACCAGGGACATGAACTTGTGCACAAGCTCAGAGGAGTGTTTCCCAAATCGGTGAATCATGGACACACTAACCATGGGCACATAAAAGATAAGCACAGCACAGATGTGTGACACACAAGTGTTGAGTGTCTTAAGCCTTTCTTCCCGGAGGCAATGGCCAACACAGAGTGCAGTATGAGAACGTAGGAGAGAACAATGAGCACTGAGTCTACACCAAAGGCAGAGATGACAATGAACAGGCCATACATGCTATTGATGGTGGTATCTCCACAAGGCAAGCGGATGAGGTCTGGGTGCAAGCAGTAGGAATGGGTCAGCATGTTGGCCTCACAGAACGGCAGCCTCCTCAGAAGAAAAGGCAGTGGGAAGACCATGCAGAAGCTGCGGATGATGATGGATAGGCCCATGTGAACCACACGGATATCAGTGAGCACCGATGAATAACGCAAGGGGTTACAGATGGCCACATACCGGTCAAAACTCATAGCCAGCAGGATCCCAGACTCTGTCCAGGAAAAAAAGTGGATGAAGAACATCTGGGTCAGGCAGGCATCAAAGGCAATCTCTGGGGCATGGAAGCACAAGACAGCCAGTACAGTGGGCAATGTAGAAAAGGACACACCCAAGTCATTGACAGATAACAGAGACAGGAAGTAGTACATTGGCTGGTGCAAGCTCTGCTCCTCCTTTATGATGAAGAGAATTAGAATGTTGCCCAGGACAGAGATAGCATAAAGCAGCAAGATGCAGGCAGTTAACCAGTGCTCCAGGCCCTCCATCTCTGGGAAGGCTGTTAGTGTGAAGCTGGTAATGCTTGAGATGTTAGTCCCAAAACTTTTCATGAGGTCCATGAGTAGCTTTTAAGGAAATACAACCAGAGTGAAGTGAGGTCAGACAGTGAAGGATGTTAAGACCAAGAGTGGTCACTGTTCTCAAGATGGAAGGGACAATGACATTTATATTTGATACCAAAGATCATGAAAGGGTAAGAAAGAATTAGATTAGGGGTCAATGGCTCTAGCTCAGACATTCCGCAGTCTGATCATATCCACAAATGGGTCATGGACTCCAATTCCTTCCTCACAAAAATCCTTTGACTTTTTTTTCTTTTGGACATTATCTCTTACTCTTCTTTCTCTGCCTTTTGTATAGAACGACTCAAATCTTTTCCAGTGTTAGAAATTGTTTTTGTCCTTTTTCTCTACCAAGTGTTATCCACCATATTCTTCAAGAAGCAAGATACAGCCCTAACTGGTTTGCTCAGTGGTTAGAGTGTTGGCCCTCAGACTTAAGGGTCGTGGGTTTGATTCCAGTCAAGGGCATGTACCTCAGTTGCAGACTCCAGTCAGGGTGTGTGGGGGTGGCAACCAATTAAGGTGCCTCTCTCACATTGATGCTTCTCTCCGTCCCTCCCTTCCATTCTCTCTAAAAAAAATCAATGGAAAAAATAGGCTTAGGTGAGGATTAACAAAACAAAAAAATGAAGCAAGATACCATGAGTCCTCCATGAAGTTCTTTCTTTAATACTCTCTACTTACTAATGCATTTCCTCTGGAACAGGTGAGAACATTTTTGTCTATATTCTGAGCTGAGTCTCCTCTCTTGCTTGCACTAAAGCATCACTCCTCATCCTCTCTTTGTTGCCTGAGACCTTCACTTATTCACCAAGGGTCCAGAACCTCATGCTCCTTCACTTCTGATTGCTCATGGTTATTCTCTCTGACATGTTTACATCAATTTGCTCTGTTTAGATTAAATATTCTCAAATTGTGCTGCATGTTGGAATCACTTGAGGAAGTTTAAAATATATATAGTCATGTTTTTTTCTGTTTGTTTGTTTTTTTGCTGGAGCCTTGCTCGTACCAGTTAAACCAGAAACTCTAGCAGTGGAACTCAAGAATCAGTATTTTTTTTTAACTTCTCAAGTGATTCCAATAGGCAGGAAAATTTGAAAACTAGAGGTTTAGATAATTTCTAAGAGCTTCACATATGTCCTACCTCACAGCAATTTCTTTATTGAGAATTAATTTCAGGATTTACTATCATAGAAAACAAGGAATAACAAAAAGCCTCTTATTGCCCTCACATGTTCTTCTAGTAATCACTCATTTCTCTGCTCTCTTTATAACTAATATCTTCAAAAATACTTTCCACTCATAATGTCCTTTTAATCTCTTCTCTGTGTGGCAATGATCCCAAATGTATGTCTCTAGCTCAGACTTCTCTTCTAGCTCTAGACTCAGCATCCATATCGACTTAAATAGCTCATCAGCATCTCTACACAACAAATTCAAAGTTGAACTTTTTAGTTATCACCATACTTAATCCTCTCAAATATATAGCATCTTATAAAAATCCATCACCAAGCCAGAAAAACCTCATTTTCTCTCATGCCCAGATATAATTACTCTATTACCACCTTTTGAAAATATACTTAACACTGCTTTTCTCTCTATTTCATTTCCAACTGTAATTTATCACTAAGCATCTTTTACCAGGATTTCCTCAAGACCTTCCTTGGTGATTGACCAACTTAATGTCATGCCCCTCTCTAATGCATTATTCACAAAACAGTCAAATTATTTGTTTATAATATAAGTAAAAAGATGTTATACTCCTACTGAAAAATCTTCCAATGGCTTCTCTTTCCTTCTGAAATAAAATTCAAATAGAATTCAAGCATCTTTACTATGGCATACAGCAGCATTAACACTACCTGAAAACTTACCTTCCAATTATTCTAATCATCCATTATACCTCTGCTCATGGTCATATGTCCCTGTTGTATGTCCTCAGAAATATTTTTATTCATGAATTTTATGACACTTTAGAATTACAATAGATTATTATATATGTTTGGTTATTTAATTAGTATCTTTCTCCCACAATAAATTATAAATTCCCATAATTGTCTGTTTTCCTTCTTATTTTATCCTCAATGCTTATCCATGTCACTGTGCATAGAGCCCTGGAATAGGACTCAGGAATTACCAGTTCTAGTTCTAATCAATAAATACTGATTACACAAATAAATTATTTTAGAAAGAAGGTATTATGAGCTTCTTCAAATATTTGTACCTTAATCACTCAGAACTTTGAAGCTATGAATGAGATTTCTACAGACCTCCGTGAGGGAAGAGCTAAAATCCCCATTTACCTCTGCAGGGCAGCTCTGGTAGATGGGAGGAGAGAGGCAGGTGAAGTGTCTGCTAGAAAAGAAACACTAAGAGCTCTGACACTGCACCCAACCTCCCTGGCAACCTCCACCCCCTCCATGCCCTGAGCTATAAAACTGCCTCTCAAGAGTCCCCTGAGCCCAGTATATCCCATGGCTCAGAGATGGCTGGGGCAAGAGGGAATACAAAAATTAGGGGTGGATGGCTCCTCTGTGACCTGACATTTCTTTGAAATTGTGAGGTTTTAAAGAAACTAAGAGTTAGAACTGGGTTGTTCTTCATTTTACAGAGGAGGATATGATGCCCAGAAATAATCCATTCAGTAGGTGAAAACCAGAGCTGGATTGAATCCCAGGTCCTCTGACTCTCACAGCAAGTTTGAAAGAAAAGCAGTTTCTGTCATATCTTTCAATTCACTTTCCAGATTACAAAAATACTCCAAATTACATCATATCATTTCCATTACCAGTATGATAAAGTTCTAACTTTTATATGGGCCTGTGCTATGACACTGCCTTCCTTTCAAATTTTATCTTGAGCCATTTCCCCTTTGTTTTTTGTTTTTTTCTATTGGAACCATAATCATCTTTCAGTTCCTTGACTATGCAAGGCTTACTCCTTCCTCGTGGCCTTGGCAAATCTACTTCCCATGTCTTGGAAGCTTTTCCCCATTTATCTTCCCTTCTCCTGGCTAGCATCTTATCCATTAGCTAGCTCTTAGCTTAAACTGCCCTATTTAAGATTCCCATAACCTCTTAGCCTAATAAATATTTACACTATATTCTCCATTGGTCTTTTCTAGCACCTGCAGAGTTGTGATTATTGATTTAATGCAAACAATAAATTATGTATCCAATGCCTCTCTCCTACATTACTATGTAAATTCCATGAAAGATGAGACTATGTCTTTCTTATTCTTTAATAGACTCAAAGCACTCAGCATAGGGTTTAGAAAATAGTAAGCATTCAAGTAATATTTTTGCCATAATTCACACTATCAGTATAATAGCATCAGCCTTCTTTCCATCTGGAAAATGGGTTGCCATGGTATTTGGTGAATCATGTTTTAGGGTACAAAGGACATGAATACATCTGTTTAATTTATGCTGTTTTGTCAGTGTATCTAGATTCCTATCAGCTCCACAGTGCAGAACGACCTGCACTTGGTTGTTTACTTTTAAAAAATTATGTATTTTTGCCCAATCTAAACCATCTATTCATTTCTAGAGAGAATCTTTATAAAGTAACGGTATCACTTCCTACCTTAATTAATCTAAGCCAGTGTGCACCAGAGAAACCTTTGACCCTACAGGCTATGTGAACATGTCCCTTCTCTGGCCTACCACATAAAGTAATCATGGCATCTTACCTCACTAGGTGATAACTATTTGCATCCATGTATACTAATTGAGCAGTTTATGTGTTGGTCAGCCCCTGTGCCTTATGAAATGGATACCACTGTTTTGCCTATAAGAAAACTGAGACACACGGACTTAAAAAAACTTTTCCAAAAAGTGTAAGCGGCAGAACTGGCATTTAAATCTAGGCACTCTTTCTATTTTGTTTGTTAGTTTATTTTGTTCATTTGATTCCACTTAACAAGTAAAATCACTTATGCTTATTTCACTTAGCACAATACTCCACAGGCCCATCCATGCTGTTGCAAAAAGTAAGATCCCTTTCTTTTTTATAGCTGAGTAGTACTCCATTATGTAAGTATACCATGGCTTTTTTATCCACTCATCTACTGATGGGCACTTAGGTTGCTTCCAAATCTTGGCTATTGTAAATAATGCTGTAATCAACATAGGGGTGCAAATATTCTTTCAAAATAGTGTAGCAGTTTTCTTTGAAGTATAAATCCTGGGTCATAAGGTAGTTCCATTTTTATTTTTGTGAGGGAACTCCATACTATTTTCCACAGTGGCAGTACCAATCTGCATTTTCACCAACAGTGCTTGAGTATACCCTTTTCTCCACATCACCAGCACTTGTGTGTTGATTTATTGATGGTAGCCATTCTGGCAAGTGTGAGGTGATATCTCATTGTAATTTTAATTTGCATTTCTCTGATGATTAGTGACTTTGAGCACCTTTCCTTATGTCTATTGGTCATCTGTTAGTCCTCTTTGGAGACTTGCCTATTCAGGTCCTTTGCCCATTTATTAATTGGATTTTTGGGGGGTTTTTATAAGTATTTTCCTCATTGAGAACTTATATCTCAAGCAATGTACTAACCATCTTACTTACATAATTTCTAAACTATAAAAAACACAACAAGCTGGTTATTTTTGTAGTAAGTTACAAATGAGTAAAGTAAGGCTCAGAGAGATTGGGCTTTTTCCAAGGTTTTCATTGATCTTGGACAAAATTCACGCTCTTTTTAATATAAACAAACAATCCATTTTTTCAAGAAGCTTATGATTCAAATAGGGAATTACATACAGAGAAGGACAGAATCATATCTAGGTGCTGTGGTCTAATGCTACACAAATACATTAGAAGTGAATAAAAATAACAAAACATCTGTTTTTCCACTGTTGGAGGTGAGGGACCAGGTAGATGGAGGGCAGGTAGTAAAGAAAGTGATGGAAATGCTGAGTCAGTGTCTGTTTTGATAAATATTTAGAATGATCTGTAGTTTCAAGCATATAAAAATTGACAAGATATTTCAAGTAAAGGCTACCAAAACAAAAATACAGAGGCATAAAGCAACTTGTTGGCCTAACAATCACATGTAGTTCCACATAGTTGGAGCAAATTTTTATTTTGGGGGCATAGGGAAATAGTTAAGAGGAATAAGACATAAGAAATGGACACAGTGGTCATATTATTAAAGTACATTTTAAAGGAATTTGGACTTTATCCTTAATCAAAACAGCCATTTAAGGCTATGAATGACTTAAGGCTAAGAATTTATAATCAGATAAATTCTTTAGGGAGATCGTTCTGGCTGAAGCTTGGAAAAGTAAGAGAAAAGAATGGTGAACATGTGGGAGATATTGCAAGAGTGAAGTGAGGGGTAATATTGAAGGCCCAGAATAAGCTAACAACAATGTTGACGTAGCAGCAAAGATTGGATATGCCAAAGTATAATTAGAATTTTCAGAACTTGGTACCCAATTACAAATAAAGGAATAAAATAAAATAGTTCATTTCTCTCTCAAGGTTTGTTACATTACTAAAAGATTTCTCTAAAAAAGTAGTAAATAGCAAAGTCCCAAAATGGCAAAATTGTTTCCCCTCATTTTAACCAGAAGACAATTTAACACATTAAGTAAATATACAGATATTGTTGTTGTTTTTTAGAGAGGACAGACTTTTGGTTTCATTAGATACCTTTTCTGAAATCTATTGTTTACTTATTTTTTCATTATCTTACTCATTAACATAATGAACTATATTGAGGGATTTTTGAAAAATGTGTCCCTTTTTTAATCCTAGGATGTGTCAACTATTATTTGTCTATATTGCTTAATTGCATTTACAACTTTTAGTATTTATACATATGTTTTCATTATATGCTTAATCTATAAAAATTTTCTGATATATTTTTCTGTATCTCTTTATCAAAACTATATTTGAGCTTTTACATAGCTTTCAAATTTTATTTTTGATTTAAAATGTATAAGGAGAATAATCTATTTCTTAAAATTTGGGGGGAAAGTAAAGAAAAAGTTATTGTACTATAGTATGTTGGAGATGGTGGGAGTATAGCTGTCAACTTTCATTCTTTTTTCTCAATTATGACTTAATTATTTATTTATTTACATTTTATAATTGTCCTCAAAATACCAATTTGTTCAAAATTTTGAATTACTTACAGAATGTTCTACTGTCATTTAAAAAATAAATCTAATTTACTTATATATATATTATATTATTAAGTTTATTTTCCATTTGATTTGAATTTCCAGTTGTTGGTATATTCTGTCAGCTTCTTAAAGAATTAGTTATTGGATTACTTTCACTCTTGCCCATTCACATTTATTCGCTTCTTTTATTTTAATTATTTTTAATTACTTTATAAAGTATTTTATTCTTTTATAATGTTCTTAATTATTCCAGAGGTTGGTATATTCTGTCAGCTTCTTAAAGAATTAGTTATTGGATTACTTTCACTCTTGCCCATTCACATTTATTCGCTTCTTTTATTTTAATTATTTTTAATTACTTTATAAAGTATTTTATTCTTTTATAATGTTCTTAATTAAAGGCTTCATTTCTTAACTTTTATTCTTTTGTTTTTTATAAAAATACTACCCAAATTTACCAAATTTAATTATTATTGAAATTTATAATATTTAATACAATTTATATGTGATTACATTTATTTCATCCTAAAAGCTGGGTGGACAGTGTGTGTCATTGAAATAAATATTGACATGCATAGCTATAGCTATTATAGCATATATACTAGTATTATTTTAACCAATATTATTTTGACATAGTTACTTTATTTTATTGTGATAAGGACACAACATGAGAGCTATTCTCTTAACAAATTTTAAGTGTGCAACACATTATTGTTAACTATAGGTACAATGTTCCACAGTAGATCTCTACAGCTTATTCACCTTGCTTAACTAAATCTTTATGCCCATTGATTAGCAACTAACTCCTTATTTCCCACTTCCCAAGCCCCTGATAACCATTATTTCACTCTTTGATTCTATCAATTGGACCATTTTCTTTACTTCATATAAGTGAAATCATGCAGTATTTATCTTTCTGTGACTGGGTTATTTCACTTAGCATTATATCCTCAAAGTCACCCATGTTGTTACATATTGCAGAATTTTATTTTTAAAGGCTGGACTAGTATTCCATTGTATACATATAGCACATTTTCTTTATGTGTCTATTGGTTGATGGATATTTAGGTTGTTTCCACACCTTGAATATTGCAAATAGTACCACATTGAACATGGAAGTGCTAGTAGTTCCTTGAGATCCTATTTCAATTATTTTGGATAAATATATCATATGGTTATGACACCAAAAGTACAGCAACAAAAACAAAAATAAACAAGTGGCCTACATCAAACTAAAAAGCTTACATACAATAAATAGAATAATCAAATAGTATAAAGGTAACCTATGAAATGGAAGAAAACATTTACCAACCATATATCTGACAAAGGGTTAATCTAAATATATAAGAAATGTACAATTCAATAGTAAACAAATAAATGGGCTAAGGAGTTGAATAGTCATTTTTCAAATAAGACATACAAATGCCCAAAAGGTATATGAAAAATGTCCAATGTCCCTAATTATAAAGAAAATGAATATTGAAACCACAAAAAAATCATTTTACACTGGTCAAGATGGCTTTTAGCAAAAAAACAAAAGATAACAAGTCTTGGCAGGGTTGTGGAGGGGTCTGGACCTTACGCACTGATGAGAATGTAAAATAGTGCATCTGCTATAGAAAATGTGATGAAATTTCCTCAAAGAATTAAAACTAGAACTATCTTTGCCATCATACTAGGGGAAAGAATCCTTCACCCATTGTGGCACTATTTCCACAGTAATAAGTAGTTTTCTTTGTGATGATTCACTTTAAACAATTATAATAAAATATATATTGTGACAAATTTGGGGGCTGATTATGAGAATGTACATTTTTTAATTAAAAAAGAAAAACTGAGCAACATTTTTTGCTAAATGATAACCCAGTTTACCTTGCCAAAACATGTTAATTAGCATCTTAACTAGTGCCAGGATATCATTAAGCATCTGGTGGCAGAAATTCTAATAGGTTAGTGCCCAAAAGCAAATTTAAAAAGTCTCGTCAAAATAAGTCTGGAAAACTCAAATTTGTTGAGTAACAGTAAATATCTTCTGAGTCTTTGCCTTTCACCATGATTCCTGCTTAAAACTTGGTTCCCAGTAGTATTTTGAAAAGCCTCTGACGAATCTCCTTGGTTTTGATGGAATAGATGACAGGGTTGAGCATTGGAGGAACAAAAAGATAAATAAGGGACATCAGTGTGTGCACATACTGTGGAGCATGCCTCCCATAGCGAGCTGCCATGGACACACCAACCATGGGCACATAGAAGATGAGCACAGCACACATGTGTGATACACACGTGTTGAGTGTCTTTAACCGCTCCTCCCAAGAGGCAATGGCAAGTACAGAGCGTAGTATAAGCACATAGGAGATGAGAATTAGTGCAGAGTCCAGACCAAAGGTAGAGATGACAATGAATAGGCCAAAAATATTATTGATGGTGATGTCGCCACATGGCAGGCGGATAAGATCTGGATGCAGGCAGTAGGCATGAGAGAGTACATTAGCCTTGCAGAAAGGCAACCTCTTCAGAAGGAAGGGCAATGGGAAAACCATACAGAAACTTCGAATGATAACAGACATGCCCATGCGTGCTACACGGGCATCAGTGAGCACTGTGGCATAGCGCAGTGGGTTACAGATGGCCACATAGCGGTCAAAGCTCATAACCAGCAGGATTCCAGACTCTGTGAAGGAGAAGAAATGGATAAAGAACATTTGAGCCATGCAAGAATCAAAGCTGATCTTCCTTAAGTGAAAGCAAAAGGTGGCCAGTACTGTGGGCAGTGTGGAAAAAGACACACCCAGGTCATTCACTGACAGCAGGGACAGGAAATAGTACATAGGCTGATGCAAGCTCTGCTTCTCCTTGATAATAAAAAGGATAAGGGCATTGCCCACAATGGAGACAGTATAGAGGGTGCCAAGGAGCAGAAACATCCAGTGTTGGGAGGTCTCCAGCCCTGGAAGACCAGTCAGGGTGAAAGGAGGAAACTCTGAGCTGTTGAGGGGGTGACCTCCCATGCTGGAGCTATTTCTTAGATTCTATGACCACTCTCCTGTAAAGAAAGGAAAATATACAATTTTATCAATGGCCTAAGCCTAATATTTTAAGACTCTTATATACCATCCAGCTGCTCACTTAATGACATTAGTCAGTTTTGTTCACCAAATCACTCATTCTTGTCTCTCATTGTCACCAACATTTCTGAAATTGTCTGAGTTTTCTCATTTTTTTCTAGCTGGCTAAAAAGATTATGTTGCCTTTTCTTTACAGCTGTGCCTATTGCCACTTTGCTCTTCTTCACATTTAAAGCTATAAACTCTTTATGGGCATAACTCTGTTCAAGATCTGAGGCGAAACTATTCTGCCTTCTTCCTGAGCATTCCATGTATTCATCGAACCATTACGTTTTCTTATTTCCACTCTCTTAGGTTACTGAACATTTACTACCTTATTATGACTCCCCAGATTTTCTACTCCTTTGCAGTCTCTCAGTTCTTCCATATATTTGTTCAGACAGAAAGTGGGTGGAGAAAAAAAATATCCATGCATAGAGATAACCTTCCAGACATTCATCAAATGCACTTGACTCCCATATATCCACTCATCTTTTCATTCTTCTATCATTCATCTTACAATATTAATTTTCTCCCTGAATAACTTAATTTGTTGAAAATCTTTTAAAAAATATTTTAGGACTGAATAATCATTCAATCATAGTTCATAACCATTAAGTATTAATATTTATTAATAAATAATTAATAATAATTTTTCTATACCATGGAATTACTTCTCATCCGTGTTCTCCATCTCTTTAAATAATAACATCATTGTGACTAAGATTAAAACTCAAAACCCAAACATCACTGACTCTTTCCTTTATGTTCTACATTAAACTGGGTAAAAACTGATGAAAATACTGACCCCAAACTGCCTCTCTGCCAGTACCTTTTTTCATTTCCTTTGACCTTCACTTCATAATTCAGACCCAAGAAAATTCATTCTTTTACCATAATAACAGCTCCTAATAAATCTCATGCCTCTCTTTATTTCATTCTCTAATCTGGAAGACTAATATTTTAAAAAAGCAAGTATAAAAATATCATTGTTCTGATTAGAAACCTTACATGTCCCCTCATTGCCAAGGGATCAAATCCAAACTCATTAGCCTAGAATTAAAGTTCCTCTATGATCAGTACTAAGTCAATATTTCTGGTCTCAAATCTCAGAATTTCCTCCCTTATTCCTCAAGATACCCAGATAGGTCTATTTGCTGTTATACAAATGTGAGCCACAGCTCCTCAACTCCCAGAGGTTGCCCAGAACATACTTACACATTCAAACCATCATCCAGGCCCCAGGATCAATGATGCCCTTCTTCATGAACACTTGGCTGGTCACTGTCAGTGGAGGAAACTTCTCCTATCATTTTCACAATTCTAATTTACATCTCCTTCTGTACTTGTTTCTCTCCTTGTCTTGCATTATAGCTGTGTAAGTCCTATCTTTTCTACTGACTCACCAGCTGCAAGAACTCAGCCCTAACTCTTGTTTGGTGTTTCAGTCCAGGCCATGTTGAGTGCAAGGTCTTGACAAGGAGATGTACTAAATTCTCTGATCCCTTCTTGGTTCTGGCTGTCTTTGTTGTAAATTGCAGATGCTAAGAAATTTAGCTAAAGAGGTTGTATAGGTCCAAGGGGTGGATGGCTGTGAAAACTCTTAGGAACCAAGAGTTGCATCTCTGAGTTCTAAAGCTTGACCTGCATCCTCACCTCCAGCTTTTCACCTGCCTTTGCTCCTTCATATGCATCAGGACTTCTCTGTCCTTTCTTGTCAGATGCAATATTTTCTCCATTCCATATTCTTAAGACCCCTTTGCTTTTCCTACCTGATAACAATTACTAAACATTTTTGGTTGCCTCTGTGTACAATATGCAGACACCTTCAATTTGGAGTCTTTTAGGACTAAGTAAAGTCCTTCCAAGCGTCTTCCAAAGCAGCCAGTGTCTTTTTATATACCTCCCACACCAGGTTATTCTGAAAAATGTGTGGAGGTACTTATTCACTCCAGGGCATCTATATCCAAAGTACAGCCTAATAGAGTGTCTCTGCTAAGAAAATGGCTTGAAGCAGAAAGCATGGCAGGATTTCAGAGCAACAGATAGAAAATATAGAACTGGGAAGGTGATGAAAGTGAAAACATGCAGGAAAAGAAACAAAAACTAAGACCTGACTCAGATTAGGGACAGCCTTTCCTCCTTTATACTGTCATATTCTAACACTCAGTATTTCTAAACTGGAGGCAGAGTGCCTTAGGCCTGAGTCTAGAGGGTCTTGTGCCCCAATTTACCTACCTGGCATAGCTCCATGCATGGAAGGCTCAGAGGAAGGGAGACCAGTAGTGGGGGTCCTGCATGCCCTGCCCATAGCTTCCAGTTACCTCTGCCACCTGCCTGGCCTGAGCAATATAAGTCGGCCTCCAGGAAATCTCTTGAGCTTATAGCAGCTGAGGAGCTCATGGGCCACTGGGAATATGGAATATCCGCAGTGCTCCACAACTCTCTGACTTAGCATTTCATCGCTCATAGAGAGGAGTAGGAATGATCAGAACTAAGGGACCTGCAATAATATTTTATGTAGCCCCTCATTTTAGATAAGGGATCGTTAGAGCCTAGAAAGAAAAAGAGACATCTCAAATTTATAAGGCTTGTCAGTGGCAGAATGTTTAAACCTGGGTCTTCTAACTTAGCGTTTTTACTCTGTAACTATGATCAATATCCATAAGAAATACTGAATCCTGTAAAGAGTTAAGCCACATATAAATTAATTTCAGCATCTGAATGTATGAGAACATGTGAAATTCTAACCTGGATCATCCATAAAATTGATCCCAAGCATGATAAGAAGCACTGGTACACTGTGGCTGACCACACACACACAGTATAATTACAAGTCAAATAACAGAAAGTGTTTGCCCAGGTTAAGAAGGTGTTGAAAACACTGCAGTATGCTGCCTTCTTCATTTTTTATTAATTGGACACTATGTTTTTTTATTTAAATGCAATACTTTTTCCTCTCTTTTTCCAACTGTTTGTAGAGAAACTTCCCTGGGCCATACACTTGGCTAAGCACCCTAAAGATCTGATACCAATTTCCCTGTATGTGTTTTGGAGGGATGGTGGTGAGTGGGGAGAGGGAGAGATAGTTTTCCCATTCTCTGACACTAATTGAGTGTCCTCCAATTCAAATAAATTCGGATACTACCTACCCAGAGATAACATCAGATCCCACTGCTTAAGGGCTCTGTCCCACAAGACTGCCCTCCTCTGATCAATGGAGGGGCTATGGTAAGCCATAATATTACCCCCTGTTGGGAATTGGCTCCTCATAGTGAGAGCCGAGGGGATGCCTCTTGCTATCAATTCCCATGTGCGATTGAGACCTGTTTGAAGAGGCAAGGCAGCACCTCTTCTCCTCTCCTTCCACCTGAGCAGGGCCCACCTGCCCCTATACCATGTTTTCCGGCTCCTGAGATCCTATCAAGGATGGGTCCTAAGAAACCTCTCCCAGATGAGGAATGTGAATGCCAAGGATTCCAGTGCTAGTAAATAGTAAACCAGGAATAAAATTCATTCTTCTTTTTTTAAAAATATTTTATTAATTTTTTACAGAGAGGAAGGGAGAAGGATAGAAACATCGATGAGAGAGAAACATCGGTCAGCTGCCTCCTGCACACCTCCCACTGGGGATGTGCCCGCAACCAAGGCACATGCCCTTGACCAGAATCGAACCTGGGACCCTTGAGTCTGCAGGCCAGTGCTCTATCCATTGAGGCAAACCGGTTAGGGCAAAATTCATTCTTCTTGACCTTCAGCTCCAGGGTTTCTTTACTCCCAAGCCAAGTCCCCAATCCAGGGCCCTCTACTTAGGGGACTTACAGAAGCCAAAATGTAGGGTTGGCTAGAGTTGAAGGCAATAGAAATATAATCATTAATGATACTCAGTATTCACAATGTTTCCTCAATTTCAAGAATTCTGTGGTCATTGTCTCTTTCAAATCAACCAAATTTAGAGAGAAACACTCTCTACCCATTTTACAGATAAGAAAAATAAGTGCCCAGAAGGTCAAGTTAGATTCAGAGGTATACCACTGAGTGGCAGAGCTGCATTCTGACATAAACCATTCATTTACTCAACATCGTCAGAAAACCTAATAATTTTTATCCAACAAAGACCCTGGAGCATACCTCATCTATTTGTTAATCATTATCACCTCTACCTTTTTTTCTGTTTATGCTATCTTTACTATTTGATTGTCTCTCTGTCTTTACCTCTCTTTCTCCAAACTCCCTCAAAAATAAAGAAGCCCTGGCTTGAGTAGCTCAGTTTGTTAGAACACTGTCCCCATAGGCCAAAGTTGCAGATTCAATCCCAGGCAGTCAGGGCACATACAAGAATTAACCAATGAATGCATAAATAAGTGGAACAACAAATCAAAGTTTCTCCCTCTCTGTTTTTTTCTTTCTCTCCCTCCTCCTCTTTCTCTAAAAGCAATAAATTAAAAACTAAAGAAAGGAAGAAAAAAAAGGAAAGAAAGGTAGCTAAAATCAGTCTCACTCATCTGTGGCCACCTGTTAGATCTGAGAGATAAACCTGACCCCTTCCTCTGTACCCCACTCAGATCCAGTGCTTGTATCAGCTTCATCTGTAGTGCTGCAGAGACTTTTCAGTTTTAATGATTACATAATTCCATTGTTTATTTATTTATTTACTTACTTACTTACTTGTTTCAAAGAATAATCCATTGATTTTATAGAGGGAGAGGTAGGGAGAAGGAAGATCCTTGTGAGAGCTCAACACCTATCTGCCTCCTGCACACCACCTACTGGCAATCTAGCCTGCAACCTCTCCATGCACAGAATGACACCCAACCAACTGAGTCACACCAGCCAGGGCCAGAATTCTATTATTTTTTTTAATTGGTCATTTATAATAATTCACATACCATAAAATTTAATTAAGTGTACAATTCAGTGGGTTTTAGTATATTTATAATGTTGTGCAACCATTATCAATATCTAATTTTAGAACATTTTCATCACTCTAAAAATAAGCTCCATAGAATACAATTAAAAAACTTAGGTGGCAGTTTTATTTTAAAATATCAATATTTACAAAGACTAAACATAATATCCTTTTCTACTATTTAGATAGTAAAAGACATTTTTAAGTGTCAACATTTTTGAGAGAGCATATACTATTTCAAAATTTTAGAAAGTACCTAAGCAAAATTTGTGAAGACCATTGTTTTGGAAAAATATGAGAAGATATAGGTATAGTAGTCCCCTTTTTGCCTTCCATTGTTTCAGTTATCTCTGGTTAACCATAGTCTGAAAATATTAAATGGAAAAATTCCAGAAATAAGAAATTTATAAGTTTAAAATTGCACCATTCTGAGTAGTGTCACAAAACATTGCACCGTCTTATGGGGGACCTGAATTAGACCTTTGTACAGCATGTCCACACTGTATGCACTCCCTGCCCATTGACCACTTAGTAGCCATCTCAGTTATCAGACTGACTGTTGCATTTTCACAGTGCTTGTGTTCAAGTCATCCTTATTTTACTTTGTAATGGCTCCAAAGCTCAAGAGTAGTTTAAACTTATCACAGGTACATATGTATAGAAAAAAGTGTAGTATGTATAGAGTTTTGGTATTAGATGTGGTTTCAGGCATCCACTGAGATCTTGGAACGTATCACCCATGAATAAGGGAGGGAACTACCTTATGTACAAGGGAAAGTTATATAGCACTTTGAAGGCTTTGATTAAAGGAATCCTTGGCACAAAAACTTGATGTATGGCTAATGTCAAAGGATATAAAGGGATCTCATTAGGGGACTGATGCTGTTCACTCCCAGGGCTAGCTTTGTGGGCATGACACCTGGACAGTAGCATAAGGCCCATGCTCAGAAGGTTCCTGGGTTTCCTTCAATGCCCTGCTTCCATGCTCTTGAAATTCTTAATTTTGAACTTTTATTTTGTGAAATTAAGTCTAATGGGACAATGGAGCATAAAAAATGTCCACTGCCATTTCTTGTCACCCTATTTGCATATAACATTAGTAATGCCCTACATACACAGACTACCATGGACCTACAATGTATGAAAATGTGAAATTTAGAAGAGAAAAGAGGAGAGAGAAAGTAAGAGAACAGCAGGATACACAGACTACCATGGACCTACAATGTATGAAAATGTAGTGAAATTTAGAAGAGAAAGAGAGGGGAGAGAAAGTAAGAGAACAGCAGGGAAGAGAAATAAAATTACTAAATTTTATTTCCACCTTCCTTGAAATTTCTCTATGGATAGCTTCCCTTCTTCATTTCTTTCTCCCCTTGGCAGCCTCCCCCTCCTTATTCTCTCTCTACAAATTAGCACCATGGCTTAAATCCCTAGAGTAGACCTATTAGAGTAGGTCCCCCTGGGTTTTCATACATGAGTGTCACAAAGTCAATAAATAACCTCGCTTACTAAGACCCTTGACCAGAGGGGGCTGGAACTCAGAGCTAAACTGAAGCCACTCACTGGGCTCACAAAAACTAAGGACAGATTACACATTTCAACCCAGACATATCAACACTCAGACACCATTATCTTCAAATTACACTTGTAAAAACGGTTTTTACAACCTGCACAAAACAGTTTTCACATCCCTAAATGAACCATTTCACTCAGGTATACATCATCTGTACAAGATGTTGCTCCACCACATACCCTCCCACACACTCAGACACCATTATCTTCAAATTACACTTGTAAAAGCAGTTTTTACAACCTGCACAAAAACAGTTTTCACATCCCTAAATGAACCACTTCACTCAGGTATACAGCATCTGTACAAGACGTTACTCCACCACATACCCTCCCACGCAGCCTCACACTCACATATGACACGGGTCACAGCTCCAACCTCAGCATGCTCAACTTGTAAACAAACATCACTCACACAGGTATATTCTTGAAATCAGATTCTTCAAAAATCTGTGTTGAAAGAAAGAACTCAGAGTTCATCTATTGAAGTCTAGGTCTCAGAGGGAGCTCTGAGGAACTCCGCTATCACAGTGACCCAGAGACAAGGCTGAGTGAGACAAATTTGGGGGAATGCCCTATTCCACCCAGGGGGGTACTCTGGCTCTCCATCTTTTCCCCATACATTTCCATGGGAAACAACCTTGCTTGTACCTGATCTTCCTGGTACTCCCATCCATACAGGCTCACGGAGTAGCAGCTTCCTCATAATAACTATTTGCAACCTTCCTTTGCAAGCAAGAATAGGCTAGGGAAAGGGGGAAAAGCAGATATAGTGACTCTAACCCTCCACTCTCCACCACCTAAGCTTCTTTCCTCTCGTGGCTGGAGCTATTTGTGAAAGTCTCCAGGCAAATCAGAGGGATGCTCCACTTTGTCTCTGGAATTCAGATGAGAAAAGTGATTGCAGCATTAGTTACTGATATTAGAGTGCCTTCGCAAAAAAAAAATTTAAAAAAAGTAGCAAATTAAGTGTTGGCCAAACAAATGAATAGTTAAGTGAGATGAAAACACCAAATGTTTAATCATGAGATCTAAGACCTAATTTTAGTTCTGACAGTAACAGGCTTTGTGATCTGGATTATATCAGGTCACTCATCTGAACTTGGACTTCTTGGCAAGACAGAGGTGAGTATGATTATTATATTCTGTATTACTTCCAAGTGCAGCTATAAGACAAAGAGTTTGTAAAAATGTGAAGGGCATTGTTTTTGGTATCCAAACTTTTAAATTTCACTTACTTTACTCTTTCTCAAACACACAAGCTGTGTGAAATAAGTAAGCCAAGTGTTGTCATTCTCAATTTAGAAATGAGAAAATTGAGTTTCAAAAAGTTCATGAGACTTAACCAATACTAAATAATGACTAGTAGAAAAGCTGAGACAAGAATTCCAATGTTCTTGTTTTTCTTATTTTTTTTTCAATTACAGTTTACATTCAATATTATTCTGTATTAGTTTCAGGTGTAGAGCATAGTGGTTAGATAATCATGAACATTACAGAGTGGTCCCTCTGGTATTCCAAGTACCACCTGGCCTCAAAAAGAGTTTTTACAATATTATTGACTATATCCTCTATGCTGTAGTTTACATTTCTGTAACAATTCTGTAGCTACCAAGTTATTGCTTTTTATAAATTGAGATTTCCCAGAAAAGGGGAGGAATTGTTCCAGTCACATACTAGTAACACTCATGTGATAGAATCAGGACTAAAATTCAGGATTCAGGCATCCTACAAAGGATTTTTTTAGGTATATAATATTACTGAGGGAGGATTACATAATACCAGTACATAATTAGTCTCTACAACAAAAAATAATTCATTCTTCCAGGATGTCTACTGTTGGTAAATTCTAGGACATGCCACTCACTCCCTCAATCTGCCTGTGTCATCAATTGACATTTTGGTCATGCCATTAATCCAACCATTGCATTGGTGAGTGTACAGTACAATGAACTGCCTTTATCATAGTTAGCAGTTCTGTCTCCCTAGCTAGCATGTCTGCTACATCTTTTACTTTCCTTCATGGTAACTTCATGCATGATCAAAACACTGTAGTTATTTAATCATGAGGCATTTGAGTATATTCAGGTTGCCTAGCCTCTTTGTAGGCGCTATAAATGAGATATAAAAACAAGCCATTTGGCATATATCTGGGCAGATATGTTACAAACACAGATTAAGTCATTAAAACAGTATGACATTGAGGCAGACATCAATGGTATGTTATTAAGAGTTATCATAATTGAGTCTTTTAGTGAATACTGAGCAAAGTGTCTAGGTACAGATAAAGCCATGTTGTATGAAGGTTGCAATTGTGTAAAGGCATAGTACCAAGCTCAATAGACTTTTGCAGAGTAGTGAATGAATAAAAAATATGAAGAAGACTAAGAACTAAATTAGAGTGGGAAGGCTTCTGGAAGGCCTGCCTGGTACTTTAAAACTAAAAAGGTAATAAAAAATAAAGAAAGGGGGATCCTTGGAATGGAATAGCATACACTAAAAAAAATAAACAAGAAATTTTTTCTAGATGTGGACAAAAGAGAGTAAATGATGTGCAGGATGTGGTAAGAAATAAATCTGGAAAGATTAGACAAAGGAAATGCTTATATTCTTAGCTTGGTGCTTGGAACATAGAATTCAAAACATGAATTTTTAATATAGAAAATGGCAGATGACAAAATGGATTATATGTAATACTATCTGTTAAGATTCTCACATTAATACCAATAAATATTTTTCTCAGACTAAAATGGATTACTCAGAGAAAGATCATCATTTTATGTGAATGAACCAAATACTTTATGTTATAGGACAGGTGCACTATCACCCTCTTTTATTTGCCAGGCAGAATGTCAACTTCCAACATTAGTGATGACAGTCTCCCAGCCATGCTTTTTCTGACGGGGATCCCAGGTCTGGAGCGGGCCCACATCTGGATTGCCATCCCCTTTTGTGCCATGTATCTGGTAGCACTGGCTGGGAATGCTTCCCTCATCTTGGTGATTGCCATGGACAATGTACTGCATGCACCCATGTACCTCTTCCTTTGCCTTCTCTCATTCACTGACCTGGCTCTCAGCTCCACCACTGTGCCCAAAATGCTGGCCATTTTGTGGTTCCATGCTGGTGAGATTTCCTTTGGTGGCTGCCTGGCCCAGATGTTCTGTGTCCATTCTATCTATGCTCTGGAGTCCTTGATTCTTCTTGCCATGGCCTTTGATCGATATGTGGCTATCTGCAACCCACTGAGATACACAGTCATCCTCAACCACACAGTCATAGGCAAAATTGGCCTTGCTGGGATATTTCGTAGTATAGCCATTGTCTCCCCCTTCATCTTTTTATTGAAGCGCCTGCCCTACTGTCAGCACCGTGTCATGGCACACACATACTGTGAGCATATGGGCATTGCTCGACTGGCCTGTGCCAACATCACTGTCAATATTGTCTATGGTCTGACTGTGGCCCTGCTGGCCATGGGCCTGGATTCTATTCTCATTAGTATCTCCTATGGTTTTATACTTCGTGCTGTCTTTCGTCTTCCATCTCGTGATGCCCAGCACAAGGCTCTGAGTACCTGTGGCTCCCATCTTGGGGTCATCCTGGTCTTCTACATTCCTGCCTTCTTCTCCTTCCTTACCCACCGTTTTGGCCAACACCGAGTCCCCAAGCATGTGCATATCTTTCTGGCTAATCTCTATGTGCTGGTGCCTCCTGTGCTCAACCCAGTCATCTATGGGGCTAGGACCAAGGAGATTCGGAGTCGACTTCTGAGACTGCTTCGCTTGAAGAAGATTTCAGTATGAATTCTGAGAAACGGTTGGAAATAAGAAGAATAAATTTGTATGGTAGCTATCTAGATGCATTTGCATGTGCGGAGACCTATGATATGAGAAGAATGTTTTTAAACACTGTTATTTAAATTTATACAAGTATGCTATGCTTTATTATATGTGCATGACCTAAAAAAGAAGAGAAAAGGCCAGGTGAGTTGGAGATATCAATAATCACAAAAAAGTATCTTTTTTCTGAGGCTCCTTGAGCAATTCTGAATAGCCCAGAAAGGTGATTATATTTTTAATTTTGTCTCAAAGGTATCTATGAATTGCTAAAGAGGAAGTCAGTTGCTATTCTGAAAGGAGTTTGGATTTCATTGTGGGGCTATTCTACTGTGAGTTCAAGTAGAAAAAAAAAGAACATTTGAGGTAAATTGAACCTGAGAATTATATTTTGAGTAATTCAGCACACAAGGTCTAAAGTCAGAATGCCTGGATTTGAATCCTGATTCTTTTACTTATTTTGTGGCCTTGAGCATATTGTTAAATCTTTCTATGCCTCAGTTTGACAAACTGTTAAATGGAGGTTAATGACAATATCTCTTAATGTTGTGGTGAAGAATAAATAAATTAATGGATGTAAAAAAACTTACAATAGTGCCAAACATGTAACATGCTCAATAAAATAAATATAAGATGAGAAACTTATGTAACCTCTCTAAATATTATTAGCCAAGTTGTAATCATTGAAGGCTTTTCATATTATATCTCTTTATAAGCTCATTATTATAACTATATCGCAACTTTAAAATATTTAGACAGTGCTTGTGATATGAGTAGTACTCATTAAAACTGCATTTTTCTCTACTGATCTTCCATTTTGAGATCCCTTCCTTTTCAACCATGGAGTAATTTCTTATTAAGAACTCAAGGAAGATGGCTCAGGGTCCAAGTGCCTTTTAAACTATTTTTTATTGCTTAATAACCTCAATTCTAAAATGCACAAGTCCACAGATACTTCTCCCAGTGGCTCAAAATTATGTTGTTATTTTATGCATTTTAAATTAAGAGCCTGTGATGTAGAGAGGCTAATAGCCTGAAGGTTATGCATTTGTACTGACATCTCATATATTACCCAGTGTTTTATAATAGAAATAAATGTGATGTGTGGATACAGATAAACTTGAACTTAAATCTGACTTTCTTATCTACTAGCAGGTGCATAAATTAGGGCATACCATTTAACTAACCCCAGCATTAGGAATGTGTTCATCATTGTGCCTGACATAAATTAAGCTCTCCATAAAAATTGGTGATAGTTGATAGTATTTGGTGGGGCTCAGTGTCTGTGTCAACCCATGAACCGGGAGGTCTTGGTTTTGGTTCCTGGTTGGGGCACATGCCCAGGTTGTGGTCTCGAATCCTACCATGTTGGATATTCTTGTTTCTTTTTGCCCGGAGTCTAGCTCTTTCAGTGTTTGCTGCGGAGACTTTGAACTGGACATTGATTCAGCCTTGATGAGATCCTGAACAATTACCCTGCTGAGTTCTCCCCAGTGTCATAGCCCATCCCCAGCACTAGACTTCACCACTCCACCCCCCCAACTCCTGTCAGTCTACATGTATCTCTTACAACACACACACACACACACACGCACACACACACATATACACACACACTTTCTTGTATAAGTACGATTTAAAAAGAAAAACAAATCCTTTCCTCTGAGCCCTGATGAAACTCTCCCTACTCCCTCTTTCTGCCGCCTCCTTGACTGCCACATTATTTTATCTTATTTGTGCTTATTTGAAGTAAGCATGGGTAATTTTATCCTTGTGATTTGGATTATTCTCTGAGCTTTTCCTCTCTAAATGCGTTTCTAAACTCCTAAAGAATGGGAAACCTAAGTTGTTCCTTCCTCTGTGCCAGGGCCACACAGAAAACACTTCCTGCTCACTGACTGCATGGGAACAGATTGATCCTGGCTCTGGGACAGTGTAAAGCTAAGAACACGAACTCTGGAATCAACAAGCTTGGGTTTCTTTATCCCTGTCAATCACAAACTGTGTGACCTTGAGAAAATTACAAATCAAATAAGGCATGCTGCCTACACCGTAAGTCACCTCACTAATAGAGCAGAGGTTTACAGAAGATAATGGGTGGATTGGGAGAGTACTGATGGCTCAGTAAGATACTGGGACCACAGAATTTAGAAGTCATGGAGCTGAAGGAACCTAGGCCTCTGGTTCCCCCATCAATCTCAGAAGAGCAGGATCCTGGCACAGGAAGATATAAAAGGAAGAGCCCTAGCTGAGAGGAAAGTTAAACATCTTTTCTGTAATACCAGGAGACCGGACCTAAAGACAGAGAACTATGGTCAAAGATTGGGTGGCTTCCAGAGGTTGTAAAGAGAGCCATGGCTTCCTGGGGGACCAAAAGCCAGGACTTCTTCCGAGTCACTCAAGTTGGAATAGAGGTGGCTCACAGTGATGATGGTCATGTTGGTGAGGAGCTGTGTTGCCAACTGAGCAGGAGAAAAAAATACTGGGAAAAAAATGCAATTTCCCCACTTCGTTTTCAAATTTGGAAAATACTCTGAGATTAAGGATATGAGAAGATAAAGCCCAAACCCAAGACCATTTAACATGGTCATTTCCTCCCCCAAACAACATTCTCTTTGCCCACCTATCTCAAAACGGACATCACACAGGTGATCCAAGCAATCTTTTTAATGTAGAACAGGCTTGGGGAGTGAGGGAAGGACTGTTCCCATGTGCACATGATCTGAATAGGAGGAATTCCCAAAATAAGCTACTTCCTTTCCCTTCCCCTTTTCCTTTCTCCACCTCCCTCTCCATGGGGTGGCAAGGTGAGCATCAGCTGAAGGGACCTAGACCTCTGGTTCCCCCAGCAGCCTCTCAATGGCAGCATGGATGTCTCCATCTGTGGCCATCAGGGCCTGCAGGTTGGCATCACGATTAGCAAAGCCCATGGCCTTCAGATGCTCCAGTTCTTGCTGGTACCTGCTTTCAGTGGGGAGGGTTGAGGATTGTGAGGATTGGGTAGATTGGGAGCAGGCATTGGCCAGTGCATGGAGAAGCTGGAGAACAGCCATAGTGGGTTGCACAGGGTCTGTTCTGTGACCCTGTCCTGCACCCTTCATTTCAGGGGCTCCTGTAGTCCCATGGGGTCTACCAGGGCCCAGACTGGGCACCTCCCTAGACAGTATCTGCAGGCCCTTTTCTATCTGTATCAATGCTTGCAGTGCTCGTGGGTTGGTGAGGATGGGAAGTAGTGGTATATGATGTCGCAGGGGGCTGCCAGTGGCCAGCTGGCGTAGCAGAGCTGGATTTTGTTGAAGGACATGCATGGCTCTACGCAAAACAGAGGGTGAGGGTCTCAGCTGACTGGTTAGAGTGGCTTTCCCTGTGGGCTGCTGGCCATCCTGGGAGGAAATATCATGGCCTGAGTATGAGTCCTGCATACCGGCCCTATACCCTGAATTGGCCTGGGTGGAGACCATGCCCCTGGCCTGGGCAACTGCTCCTGCACTGACCTCCTGTGCCAATGGCCTGGCAGGCGCAGAGGCAGTGGTGGTGTCAGTACTGCTGTGAGCATTGGCCTCCCCTCTGCAAAGCCCTGGACCTGGGTTTTGGCCTCTGGAAGCAACCAATGGGGCCAGAGTGAAGAGCATGAGCTGCTGGATGTCAGAGTAGACGGGACGCATAGCATTATCACCACCTGACACTGCCTTCAAGGCCTCTAGCCCTTGCTTGTCTAGAGCTGGCTCGGGTTTCTGTACTGGCCTTGAGGATTCAGGAACATGGCTAGTATTGGCTGGTTTCTCACTTGCCAGGCCTTGAACCAGAGGGTCTTCCAAGAACTGCACCACAGGCTCAGGCGCAGCCAACAGGAGTTGAGCCAGCTGGCCAAAGAAGTCAGCCAGATCAGGTGAGCTCCGGGCTAGCCAGAGCAGCCTGGCCACCATTCCAGCACTCTCTGAGGTGGAGGGTTCAGAACCACGGGTACAGTTGCCGGTGGGGTCTGGCAGAGTTCCTGGACTGGACAGAGTTCCTTTCAGACGGGTCCTCACCACCAAGTGGACTGTAGTTCCATCAAGGATGCCACGTTGGCTCAGAATATCTTGATCCCGGAGGATCTTTCCAGTGAAGATGAGCACCAGCCGGTCAATGTTACAGTGAAGGCGCTTGGAGATCTGTTTCTTAAAGTGACGGACACTGCTATTTTCTGCCAGCATAAATTCCTGACAGTCCTGCGGGGTCTTGACAGACACTCTGATGATACGCGATGGCTCTCGACCAGACACCAGGTGGCTGTCGCCTGCTTCTTCCCTAGCCTGTGCCATATTTCCTCAAGAGAAGATGCAGGGCTACTTGAGGAACTTGTAGAATCCTAGATGTAGCACTGAGCACACCTGGGGGCAGGGACCAGTAGGTGTCCCGTGATGTCCTCTCACCCACGTCCTACAAACAGCACCTCCCAGTTTACCCCTGCAGCCACCTGGCTCCCCTAGGGGTGGCAGCTGCCCTTCTCCAGAGCCTCCAGAGCCAGCCTTAGGGGATAATGATGTCAGTGATGAGGTCACAGTTGAGGCTTGAATGGGGGAAGGGCAGAAGTCTCTACCACCTGCCTTAGGTTGGCTCTCTTTATGATTTTGATAGGGGCAGAAATAGGATATTGGGGACCAGCTATAATTGTAAGACATATTAATCATGCTCTGTTAACTGTGATTGTTTTGTTCTGACCAAAGAAGGCATATTCTTTTTTTATTTTATTTTTATTTTCCAACTTCCTCCCCGCCCCCGCACACTCATGCTCCCATCCCCCTGTTGTCCAAGTCCATTGGTTTGGCTTATATATGTATATACAAGTCCTTTGGTTGATCGCTTCCCCTTACCCCCGCCCTCCCCTACTTTCCTTCTGGGGATTGATAGCCTGAACTTGGCTGGGTGTGGTGCGGGACCTGAGAGCTCACCTGGAAATGCAGCTCATCAGGGAGCTGCCTATTATCATGGAAAGATTACCAAAAATGCTGGCCCTTTGAAGACTCCCAGCCTTTGCATACCCGCAGGCCTTTACAAATATCCGGACCTGTAAACTGCCCATTTGGAATACCCTTTGCCTACTTCCCCTTGTAATTTTTGTCTTCTACCCAATAGAAGCAGTTAGCTTATTATGGTGGGGTGCAGAGCAGATTTTTTGTGGATGACCTGCTGCTCTCCCATACTGACATCAGTAATGGAATAAACACTCATATGATTCAACTCTGTCTCTGCTTAATTGGCTCAAGTAGTGACAGCAGCATGGACCCATAGATTGTCTGGTTACAATTTGAATTCAATAGCAATATGAAAAAAGTAATGTTTCTTTTTAGAAACATGTTTTGCCCCAGCCTGTTTTACTGTTGAAAACCATATCAATTGAGTTGGATCAACAAATATAGCTGAGTAGAAAAGGCAACTATAGAACCAGCTTAACAAATACTGATTATAGTCACCTATCCTCACTAAATGACTATCTACTGACCATGAACTAGTCAAGACCACAGGTTCCCATTTCTATATGAACAGAATGAAGACATGTATAACTAGTCCATCCAGCCTCAATTTGGGGTCTTGAGAGCAGCTTGCGTTTTTGAGAACTACAAAGCTGAGTAACCCATCTACCTGGTTCTAAGAAAGACAGCATCATGTTCCCCAAGAACAAAAGATAAATTATGATTTCAACGCTCACAGGATCAAAACTGAAACAAGAAAAATTGTGAGACAGTAACAGTTTGATTTCCAGTCTTTATGACTTAACAATTAGATTTAAGGTATATGTGAGGAGGAGATTTGTCACTGGGGAGGGTACATATTTGGCTCTCAGAAAACAGGGATTCTCTCAGGCACTGTTTTGACCACTCCAGGCAGGTGGGCCCTAGGGTAAAGTTTCGAATCCCTGCAGCAATTATATATTTTTTACTATAAAAATGAATACATCAGGCTGTTTAGATGTTTTCCACTATAAATAGAGCTGCCATCCCAGGGGAACTGCCTGGTATATCTTACTCCTCAAACCTTTGGAATCTTTGAAATGGGCACAATAACCTTTGGACTGGAACACACACACACACACACACACACACACACACACACACACACACACAGACAACGCAGTGTCTCCCAAAGAAAAGCTAACAGGAAAGAGACACCCTGAAAATAGTACTGAAAATGAAAGGCATTCTTTGGAATTAGCACCTCCAGGTATAGCTAAAGAATAGCTTATCTTAATTGCACTTATAGAAATTTCTTCCTTGACTTATTAACACCAACAGAAATTTGTTCTTTTATTTATGTAATTATTCCCTTTCCCTTTCTCATTAATACCCTTGTCTTCACCTCCTAATGGATTAGTGCTTCCCAGAATTGCAATTCTTTTTTATCTTAAATAAACCCTTGTTGCCTCTCACTTTGGCCTTTTATTTTTAGGTTATTTTTATTTATGGATGTGGAGCAAGCACATATTAGAATCCTTTGCTGTCATGATAAGTAAAATAATATATACCAGTGAGCGAGCTCTTGACTCTCTCCTCACAAACCCGTTTCTTCCATAGTCTTCTGTATTGAAGCTAAGTTCACAGCCAAGACAGTTAATGTCAGAATAGAATCTCAGATTTGCCTTTCCCTCCAGTCCCTTTCCCTCTTCAAATAAGATGATCATTCAACTAGTTGTTCAGGCCCAAAACACAGGAATCATCCTTGATTGTTCTATTTCCACGTCTAATTTATCTGCAAACATTACAAGCTTTTTCTTCAAAATATATCCTGAATCCGATTACCTCAATGCTTTCAATACTGCAATAGTCTCCCAGCTGGTGTCCCTGCCTCCTTTCTTGGCCCTCAGTTTTGTATTGGCCTCAACCTATCAATCACCAACATTGTGGCTGGATGGGCCCTGTGGTTCTTTTTTTAAATATATTTTTATTTATTTCAGAGAGGAAGAGGGAGAGATAGAAACATTAATGATGAGAGTGTATCATTGATCAGCTGCCTCCTGCACTCCCCCGACTGCAACCTGAGCATGTGCCCTTGACTGGAATCAAACCCGGGACCTTCCAGTCCGCAGTCCAATGCTCTATCCACTGCGCCAAACTAGGTAGGGTGGGCCCTGTAGTTCTTATTATGATTGCAATGTGATGTCCCTTTGACCTGGGAACTCTTGCTCCTGATCTTAATTTAGATAACTGCCTTTGTTCATCACATATCTGCTTAAGTGGTGTTCTTCCTGATGACCAACCAAAGAGAGTCCACCTGTGGATCTCTGTTTCTTACTCTCCTTACTTTCTTCTTAACCTCTCCCTTTACTTGAGATTATGTTGATTGCTTGGTGCCTGTCCCCTCTGTGTTGGCTTTGTGAAGGCAGGACTTTGTGTCTAGAATGTCTCCCTTCTCCAGCACCTACCACAGGGCGTTCAATTAATATTAGCTGAATAGATAAAACCTCAAGTCTCCCTTCCCTTAAGTTTGCACATCCAAACTTAACACAAAGTTTTATAAATTCTCTCTCCAAAATATATTTTCAGTTGTCCACTTCTTCATGGACATACACCCTTGTGGAAAACCCAAATCGTAGGGCAACACTATCTCTAGCTAGAATGACTGCACAGGTCTTCCAACTGGACTTGGCTTCCACCCTTGCCACTCTCTCATTCACGCTCCACATGAGTTAAGAATAAAATCTACATTTGTACATGGCAATAAAGGCCTGGGTGAACTTGCACTCCACTGTCTTTCCCACCTCACCTTGACACACTTTTTTTGTTGTTGTTGTTAATCTTCGCCTGAGGATATTTTTCCATTTATTTTTAGGGGAAGTGGAAGAGAGAGGGAAAGAGAGAGAAACATTGATGTGAGAGAAACATCAATTGGTTGCCTCCTGCAGGAGCCCTGACCAGGGCCCGAACCTGCAAGGAGCCTGCAACCAAGGTACTTGCCCTTGACCAGAATTGAACCTGGGACCCTTTGGTTCACAGCCCGATGCTCTATCCACTGAGCCAAACCAGCCAGTGCGACACACTTTCCCTCTTATTCTTTACACTCTGGACACTGAGGGGAAGAAGTTTTTCACCCCAAATGTATTTTTAAGGGTATTTATTATTTTAAGCTGGCTAATTTTAAGAAACAAAAGACTCAGAAAGAACTGAAGGAATTCCTGCTTGAAGAAACGAAGCTATCACCTTAACATAATATGAACTGTGTGAGACAGAGAGGAATCACACAAAGTTGGTTGGACCCCATGTTCCAATGTTTGGGTCCAGCGAGACTGTTGACTATGCTTGTTCTTTCTCATCTGCCTGTGAGTTGACTACTTTCCCTTGGAAATCCCAGACTTTTGCTAAGTCCTTCTCCTTAGTTCAGAATGGCATATAAGCCTCAACTGCCCAATGTGTCTTCAGGCCCCTATTCTGAGGGAACCCACATATGTACTTATGTAATAAATTTGGTCATTTTCTCCTGTTTATCTGTCTCATGTTAATTTATTAGTCCAGCCAGAAGAATTCAGAAGGGTAGAGAGAAAATTATTTGTTCCCCTTGAAACACATTAGCCTTTTTTTCCTTTTTCTTCCAATGTGTCAAACTCTATCCAAACTCAAGGTCTTTTTTATACTTTCCCATATGCTTGAAACATTCTTCACCCAGCTCTTTGAGTTCCTGGCTTCCTCTTACCCTTCAAATTTTGGCATAAATACTCCCTCCAGAGAGATACACTCTGACCACCCCTCTAAAAATATATCCCCCTCCCCTAATATATACTAGAAATATATCTTGCTTATTTTCTGCATGAAATCCATATAATTATAATTCAATTTTTATGTAATAGAAAGTGATATAGAAGAGTGTGGCCTCTAGAGACACTGGCTCAAATCCAAGCTCTGGGTCCATCATTTACTAGCTGTGTAACGTAAGAATAGACACTTGACATTATTATTCTTTACTTTACTCATCTGTAAAATGGGTTTAATAATAGTACCTACCTGCCTACCTGGTGTAGCTCATTGGTGAGCATCAACCAATGAACCAGGAGGTCAGGGTTTGATTTCTGATCAGGCACATGCCTGCGTTGCTGCTTGATTCCCAGTAGGGGGCATGAAGGAGGCAACTGACTAATGATTCTTTCTCATTATTGATGGCTCTCTCTCTCTCTCCCCCTCTCCCTATTGATAAACGTTATCAATAACAACATATTTTTAAAAATAATAATAGTACCTACCTTGTAGGATTCTTTTAAGAACTGAGTATGTTAATATGCATAAACTTAAAGAATAGTGTCTAATTCTTGGTGAGTGCTCTGTGTTAGCTGTTACTTCTATTTCTTGTTTGTTTGTTTGAGGTCTGTTATCTCTACTATATTATAAGCTCCTTAGGACAAGAACCATATCTATCTTGTTCACCATTGTATTCCTACCACCGAGCACAGTTTCTGACATATGAAAATTGTTCAGGAAATATTTATCAAATTAATGAACTATAAAAGGCTACTTAATAAGTTGGAAAAAAGATTTATGCTAGGTGATCAAGTTGAAAGGAAGACTATAAAACACTATGTACAATATAATCACAGTTTTGTAAAATATGTAAAAGGAAACCACCATGGTATTAGCAGTATCATCTAGGTAGTGGAACTCTTGCTGATTTTTGTATTCTTATTTTATTTATCAATGTTATCTAAATATTTTTTTAAATATTAAAACTTTTAAATTGAGCAAACAAGTCAAATTATGTTTTTAGAAAAGAAGAGGTTTAACTATTAGAATAATGGGGGTTTTATGACTATTTATCAAGGAAACATTTTGTTGCTGCAAGAGAATCAATGAAAAATCTCTCTGAAATAAAGATCAAAATGTAACTGGTAACAGCACAGTTTCATCACAGCAATATCTAATCTGAAAACATAATGAAAATAATTTTACTCCAAATAACCAAAATAATGTAATGTTTAAATAAAGCCAAATATGTAGAAGTTATATAAATAAACTACAGTTATTTATAAACAAATAAAACTTAAATGGAAATATTTTCTATTCTAAAAGAAAAGACTGTCTCTGATACATTTCTCTAATTTTTAAATGTAAAGGAAAGCACCTAAAATGTCATGTGTCTTTTTCTGAATTTTAACATCTATTATAAAGTGTATTAAGAAAAATCAACAAAATTAGACAATGGGATTTTGCAAAGAAATAATGACTCAAACATTGATCTTTTATTAAATATTTCATTAAATATTTTATTAAATAATTGAAGAAGTTCAATACAGAGAACAGACTGATGGTTGCCAGAGGGGAGGGGTTGAGGGACTGGGTAAAAAAAGATGAAGGAGTTAAAAACTGCAAATTGGTAGTCACAAAATAGTCCAGGGATGTAAAGTACAGCACAGGGAATACAGTCAATAATAGTGTAAAAACTATGTACAGTGCCAAACAGGTACTGAAAATACCAGAGGGACTGCTTTGTAAGGTACATGTTTGTCTAACCTCTATAATGTACACTTGAAACTAACATAAAACAGTATTGAATGTAAACTGTGATTGAAAAAAAAATTTAAAGAAAAAACCCAGTTAAATAAATAAAATAATTGAAGAAGTGTGGTACTAGTAGATTAACATTTTAAAAATAGATAGAGATTTATTCATATGAGGAACATGGTAAAGAAGATATTTCAGTCCAGTGTAGATAATTGCAAGAGTCCAGGGTGCAAAATTTCAATGAAATACCACAAACTCTGCCCCTTTCACTTTGTTCAAGTAAAGTTTAAAGCATTAACCTCATTCAGTGCAGTGTTTAAGAGTGTGGGCTCTGGAAATAGGTCATCTAATTTCAAATCCTGGCTCTACTATGCAGAAGCTGTATAACTTTAAAAGGTATGCACTTCCCCTCTTCCTATGCCTCAGTTTTCCTCATCTGAAAAATATGGATAATAATATGACCTGCATTAAAGAACCATCGTGTGGCTTCAGATGTAAAAAGCTTGGAACAGCCCTAGCTGGTTGGGCTTAGTGGATAGAACATCAGCCTGTGGACAGAGGGGTTCCAGTTTCGATTCCTGTCAAGGGCACATGCTCTGGTTGCGGGCTCGATCCCTGGTTGGGGGCACGCAAGAGGCAGCCAATCAATGATCCGCTCTCATCATTGATGTTTCTATCTCTCTCTCCCTCTCCTTTCCTCTCTGAAATAACCTCATTCAGTGCAGTGTTTAAGAGTGTGGGCTCTGGAAATAGGTCATCTAATTTCAAATCCTGGCTCTACTATGCAGAAGCTGTATAACTTTAAAAGGTATGCACTTCCCCTCTTCCTATGCCTCAGTTTTCCTCATCTGAAAAATATGGATAATAATATGACCTGCATTAAAGAACCATCGTGTGGCTTCAGATGTAAAAAGCTTGGAACAGCCCTAGCTGGTTGGGCTTAGTGGATAGAACATCAGCCTGTGGACAGAGGGGTTCCAGTTTCGATTCCTGTCAAGGGCACATGCTCTGGTTGCGGGCTCGATCCCTGGTTGGGGGCACGCAAGAGGCAGCCAATCAATGATCCGCTCTCATCATTGATGTTTCTATCTCTCTCTCCCTCTCCTTTCCTCTCTGAAATCAATAAAAATATATTTTTTTAAAAAAAGAAGAAAAGTTTGGAACAGAACCCAGCATGTAGGAAAACCTCAAAAAGTGTTAACTTTTATTAAAATTAAATGTAATTATTGCAACCCTAAAATATCTATGGAAATGTGGAGATATATTTATAACAGATATTAGAGAAATATCTAAAAAAAATAAAGAACACAGATGTCAAAAATTACTTTCCGTTGTTTGGATAGTGCCTTTCTCTTAAAATGCCATACACCTACCTGGCTGGCTATCTATAATACAAATCATCAGGCTTCACCATTTTATTTTTTACTTTCTAGCAAACCTCTTTGTTTAAAGAAAGGGCACATTTTGTGAGGGTCCAGGCATCAGGCCAACTATGACCAGACCCTTTTTCTATTCCTCACCCACACTGGATCCTTCCAAGGAACATATATTTACTTGGAGCACTGAGAATCAGAACTGGGAGTGCACATGGGACGTCTCCGGAGGCCTTTTCTTTCAGTAACATCAGCCCACAGAAATCTCTCTTCCCAAACCCCAACAGTGTTTATTTCCCCAGCACAATCTCCAGCCCTGCGATATGCTCTATTTGACTCATATCTAGCTGGTCTCCTCAACTACTTTCTCATTCAGTTGCTCATTTCCTCACTCCCCATTCAATGTGTCTCAATGAATGATTTACTGACTGCTTTCCTATGCACCAAACCCTATGTTAGCTGCTAATGGGGAACAGTGTCTGTGCCTGCCACAGGAACCTCCTCCTCCTGGAAGTTCACCGCCTTCACCATGGAGCAGGGCATGGGGCTGATGAGTTCAGTCACTGATGAGGCTATAGCAAGGATTCTCACCATCTCATCAACTGTAGAGGGCGCTCCAGAGGATAGAGACAAAAATGAGTCCACTTCCCAGGACTTTTAGACGCAGATTCCCACCTGCTGCCTGCCCTATTAAGCTCACTTTCCTTCATATGAACCCTTATGCTTCTCTTTCCCATAGATAGATAAGAACAGCAACATTTATTTCCCTCCACACACACACACTTTTTTTTCTCATACCTAACTGGTTTCCCAGGATGGAAATTAGAGATTGTGCATGCACATCTTCCCCACTCAGAGGCAGCCCCAGAGCACTATTTGGCTTGTTACTTTCAGGAAACAGAGAGGCAAGATTTTTATCTTTGTTTCCCCAGAACCATCTTAAACTACAGTTCCTTCCATCTGGACAAGAACTCCCCCACTGATACAGAGCAAAGTGAGTGATAAAGGGGGTTCTGAAATTTGGTGCTCCCCCTAGAGATTGAACCCTAGAACAGTGTACCCAAACGTTCTTTTTATCTCCAAGCTAAAAAGTAAAGAGTTTGGTTCAAGTATCCTGAGTTCCAGGCAGAAGTTCTGTTTCTCCCAATCCCTGAAAAGACCTCCAACAGTGAGTCTCTGACATTTCAATACACCATGGCCGTTTGTACCGTAGTGGTGTCCTCTACCAAAGACACTTTTCTTTCCTTGTCATAATTTTTTAAATCCCTTTCTGTGGTATAACTCTAACAAACTGTGTTGTGTGTGTGTACTTATACACATGAACATAGGCATGCCTGTGTGAAGATGTATTTACCTGTGAGTATGCACTACGTGTTGGGACATTTCTCCGTAGTGTGCTTACCAGTGTGTATGGGGACTGGAAGGCATGATTCACTCGCTTGATTTATGAATTGTAACACTTTCACCCTAGAAGTACATGGGCAACAGGAAGCATTCCTGAGTGTAAATTAAAATTTAGCCCAAGATTCCTTGGGTCCTTCCCATGTATGACACACATTCTACCTCAGTGCCTTTGTATATAATGACTCCTCTGCTGGAATACTCCTCTCCCCTCTCAAATCTTTACCTACTTCATTCTTACTTTCCAGGTAGTAGCTTAGAGCACATACTCACAGCAGTCTTCTTCGTCTCCCAGAATAGATCAAACCCGTTATGCTATTTCACACTCTCATTCTCTTCCTTCATAGCATTTATCATAGTTTGTAATTACAAATGAGCACTCTTCAAATATTCCCAATTTGAATAGTTCCTGCTACCAGATGATAAACTCATGAGGGCAAGATCATATTTCTTACTCACATTGAATTCCTAATAGTGAATGCTACGGGCCAGGATAGGTATTCAGTTTCAGAGCTAAGAGTTGCAAGAAAGACAAAAATGCAGGGCACACATAGTCTGTGTCAATGACAGTAACTCTCTGAATCTGGTCATTAGGGACGGTAACTCTTGTAAACCTGGTGAGATGAAGTGTGCTTAGCCACAATCCTGCTCTATCTCTGTCCACTCAAGGATCAGCATTGAATTCAGAAAATGAGAGCCACCCATGGGATAGTCTTCAGCAGCAATAAAA
The DNA here is from genome assembly GCF_000412655.1 of Myotis brandtii. Lineage (NCBI taxonomy): Eukaryota > Metazoa > Chordata > Mammalia > Chiroptera > Vespertilionidae > Myotis > Myotis brandtii. The sequence continues at coordinate 142,758 of NW_005355020.1, read as the reverse complement.
ATAAGAAACTGTGCCACTTTCTTCAGACAGATTGGTGGTAGAGGCACCAAAGAACAGAGTACATGGTGGCAGCTCCTACAGGACACAAAATTTGAGGCACCACTGGAAGGACACCAAGAAAATTGCCTCAGCTCTCCATGCTCTATTCTCTATGCCTCTGAATTTTCTAGCTTCAAACATTCAGTTTCCCTTCATGCCCTCGTCTCCATGCAGACAGAGCTCTAATCATCCCCTCTTCTCCCACAAGTTCCCCTTTTCTCAGTGCCCACAAAGAATCAGACTCAGGCAGCAGCTGGAGATTGGATGTAATTGCATCTCAAGACAAGCATTTGCAGAGCTCACACTGGGGCCCCATCATTGTGCAGTGGCATGGATGGTTGGGTCACTCAAAGCACCCCCACCCTGTTTGTGGCCCTCTTTCTTCCTCATTGACTCTGGAATGATATTGTCTCCGCAGTAAAGGGCATAATAGTAAATTCAGTTCATAGTGCGACTGCATTCAAGAATGGGGGAGTTGGGTAGGGAATATGGGGAAAGGGGCACAGAGGAAAAGATACGGTCTGAACTTGGGCTCCTATGACTGCCTCAGCTTCTCTACCGCAGCATCCACATCACCTCCCGTGGCAATGAGGGCCTGGAGGTTGGCTTCGGGATTCAGAAAGCCCATGGCCCGCAGTTGCTCTAGCTGCACCCGGAAGTGAGTCTCGGGCTGCAGCTGCTGGGGATTGGTACCGGCTAGGGCTTGCAGTATCTGGAGGAAGGGACTGGAATGGAGGCCTAGCTCCGCAGAACCCTGTTCTGGGGAAACCTCAGGAGCTGGGGCTGGTGGGGGAGCCTCAGGCATAAGGGTGCCCTCTCCAGGCTCTGCCTCTCCTGCCATATTTCCCAGCCCTGCTAGGCAAGGCATGAACCAGAGTAGGAGGTGAGGTGCCTCAGTCGCTAGGACCTGCAGACCCTGCTCAATCTGAAGCAGGGCACGCATGGCACGAGGGTTTGCCATGGCTGCCTGAAGATGCAGCAGCAAGGGCAGCTGCCGGCGTATCTCATCCTGTAATTGTGGGGCCTGATTCACGCTATCTGGTCGCAGAGATCTTGGATAAGCTAGTGGTGGCAGCCATGAATGTTCAGGGATTCCTGAGGTAGCTACCATTGGAGATGGTGGTGAAGGACCAAATGGGGCCCTGTTGGCAGCAGCCCCCAGCCCTGAGATAAGATCGGGCATGCTGGTGCTGTGACCAGTGGAGCCATTCCCTGAACGATCTTGGCTTCCGTTTTGCCTAGGACTACTGTCTGTGGGGTATCTCAAGAATGCTGGGCAAGAGGATTTGCCTTTGATTGCTACTGACTCCTTGGGGCGTGGATGGCCTGACTCAGGTTTCTGGGATGAAGTTGGTGGAACTCGAGATGAGGTTGGGGGAACTCGGTTTCCTGGTGGCGGTGCCTCTTGGCTTGGACTGAGGGTGGATGCAGTCCCCTGCAGGTAGGTTCCCAGGGACAGCGGGGTCTCATGTAATTGCTGGAGGTAGTCATAGAGCCCTAAACTACCCAGAATGTTAGGAGCTCTATTTCTAATTTCAGATATGTCCTGGTCCCCAGGCCACCTGCCCCGCCTGCCACCTGAGCTTCCATTTGTGGAAGCCCAGGGGTTGGGAAGAGGGTCACAGTTCTCCATCCTCGAAGGTTGGCTGTTGTTAGTGGTAGCATTAGCAGTAGTGGTAGCAGCAAAGGGATTGCCACCAAACTGCTCCTGTACTGCATTAAGCATTGGGTCCATAATATCTGTGTACATAGTCCGAAGCACATTGTAGCCACCGGGAATGCTCTCCAGGTTACTGAGGGCCCGGTCCTGGCTACGCATCATCTCTTGCATCATGGCAGGGTTGCGTAGAAACTCCAGTGTCTGCCGCATGATTTCGGGATTGTTGAGAATATGCCCGATCTCAGGGTTATGCTGGATCAGCTGCTGCATATGGGGGTTGTCATGAACCAGCTGACGCACCAGGCCTGTGTTGGACAGCAGACCCTGGATGAAAGGCTCATCAATGATCTGAGCCACAAACTCAGGCACAGATACATTCTGCCACATCAGTGAGCTTGGCTGGTCGGGGAAACTACCAGAAGTCAGGCCCAGCCCACTGAGGCCTGTGAGGACACCTAAGCTAAAGGTGGATGGCCCGTCTGTTGGGAAAATGGAGCTTGGCTGAGGGAGCAATCCAGGGGCTGGACTAGGGACTGAAGCATCTGGAGACTCAGTGCCCATGGTACGGCGCTGCATCTTGATGACCAGGTGGACAGTGAGGCCATCTCTCACTCCACACTGTGCCAGTGAGTCAGGATCCTTGAGGATTTTGCCAGCAAAGATTAAGACCAGCTGATCAGGGTGAGCCTTAAAGCGCTGAGATATCTCTTTCTTCAGCTGCTGGATGGTGCAAGTGTCTATGACTGAGAAATCCTCCTTGTCCTTGGGTGTCTTCACTGTCACTTTGATGAGGTGGGGATTCTGGACTGGTGCTGGACAGCCCTGTGGCAGGGCCTCTCCGCTTTTGGCCATGGTGGGCAGCAGAAGGCCCAGGTCTGTGGGGACACAGCTGGGGGATGGGAATGGGAGACCAAGATCATCTTTTGGAGCAGTGGAAAAGGTAGGAAAGTGAGCAAAAAGAGGACCTGGAATGTCAAGATGGGAAAACTAGAGGGTCCACATAGAAGGGTCAATGAGGTCTCTGGGGTAGGATGCTTTGGGAGGGTTATGGGTTTGAGAGATGTTGGTATCAGGGAAGGAACACCTGAAGTCATGGGAAAGAGAGCTACAATGGATGAGTAAATGGGCAAGGAAAAAGGATCCAATTTGGGGAATACATACCAATCAGCTGTGACCCCGTCCTTCCTCTTATACAGGGCTCCAAACCGCCCTCATCTTGCTGAACAGCCACCCCTGAAGCTTTCTGGGCTGGAACCCACTCTATCAGGTCACCTCTGTGACCTCACCACTGACATCACAGCCTCATAAAATGGATTTTGAGATTTCTCCAAGGTACTCTGGATCCCTGGGAACTCTCTCTCTCAACCTTTAACTTTTCCATTTCCTTATCTCAATTACCCTTTTCAGAGTGAGGGGCCTTAGCTGACCCTCTTTCTGAGTCTAAGAGTCCTGATTCCACAAGCCCTGGTATGTGGCATGTGGAGACTCCTTACTGCTCACCTGCCCGCCTGCCTGATCGCCCCTAACCACTCTGCCTGCCTGCCTGATTGCCCCTAACCACTCACCTACCTGCCTGATTCTCCCTAACCACTTGCCTGCCTGCTGAATCACCTCTAACCACTCTGCCTGCCTGCCTGATTGCCCCTAACCACTCACCTGCCTGCCTGATCGCCCCAAACTGCCTCTGCTTCGGCCCCCGCCGCCGCATCTTCATCTGGAAGGACATCCAGAATGACGTTCGGAAGGTCGTTTGGCTATCCTGTCTAATTAGCAACTAAGAAAGACTCTTTAATCCTCTGTGTCCCCATAAAGACTCAAATTCAGCTAATCCCCAGTCAACCTTCTTCCTGGCATTTTATGTTCCAGTCTTTTCTCTGATTCAACATTAGCTACAAATTATTTATATTTTCAAAGTATTGACTTTTTGGTAGGCGGAAACTAAAATATGAGAAGGAAATAATCATTATTATCCTACAGAAGAACTCAAAGAATTGACTGCCTATTTATTGAGATTAGAAAAAAAGGAGGAAATATGATTGTTACACAGAAAATTAAATAAGAGTTCAGTTTTACCTATATCTGAGATATCTATTTTATATACAAGTGCAAATGTAGGGAGATAATTCAATATCATGAATCTAGAGTTCATCCACATTGACAAAGTATTTAGAATCATAAACTTTGTGTATCTAGGAAAAGAGATAGAGGTAAAAAGACTGAGTTATAGGCCCTACAATATTTAGAAGTCTGGAAGATTAAGTGAATTCAACAAAGAATATTTAGAAGAAATAAAACATTAAGTCAAAAAAGCAGAGAAAGATAAAGTGAAGAGTTTTAAAAAGTAGAGAGTAACCAAAGGTGTCAAATGATGCTGGTGAATTAGTAGAAGGAGAACTGAGAATTGATAATGGATTTGATAAAAGAAAATTAGGACCATGATGAAACAAGTTTTGGAAAAGTGTTGGGTACAGAAAATCTGATGGACTGGGTTTAAAAGCAAATAAATTTTTCAATAAGTGGATCCACTAAAAACATTGTCAATAAGAAAAAAAAAGGAAGGTGGCTATTTAGAATGTGACAATAAAGGTTTTTTTTCCCTTAAGATAAGAATATTACATCATGTTTTTATTTTGATGGAGGCAATACAATGAGAAAAAAATGAAGCATGAGAAAGAAAAACTAATTTCAAGAATAAATTGTTGAGTAGATAAATGGAGAGTTTGATTTAAGAGCACGGGCAGTTTATTCAATACAACATGATGAAGAGCAAAGTGTATGAGTACAGATGCAAATTAGTTGGTCGATTTATGATAGACACAGGTATAAGTCAGTTCTGATCACTTTTGTCTTCTTGTTGAAATGAGCAAATAATAAGATAGTGTATTGATTAAGGGCATTGGTTCCAAGTGTGGTTCCCCAGACCAGTAGCATCAGCATCAACTGAGGCTCCGATCGATCTACTAAATCAGAACCTCTTGGGATGGAGCTCAGAAATTCATGTTTTGACACACTCTCCAAGTTATACTAATGCAGATTCTGAAGTAATATTGAAGTATCACTAACAGACCAATTAAGGCCTTTGGTAATACTAGAGGCCCCATGCATGAATTCGTGCAAGGGGTGGGTTCCCTAGGCCTGGCTGGTGATCAGGGCTGATCAGGGTTGGGCTGATTGGGGCCAGCTGATCGCTGATCGGGGCCTGCCAGACGGGGGGAGGGATGAGAGAGGATGGGACCACGGGAGGTTGACTGGCTGAGGGAGGTTGGCTGTGGGAGCACACTGACCACCAGGGGGGAGCTCCTGTGTTGAACGTCTGCCCCCTGGTGGTCAGTGCTTATAGCAACTGGTCAATCGGTAGTTCCGGTCGTTCAGTCATAATGCTCACTTAGGCTTTTATATATATAGATACTTAGATGACATTAGTCTGCACAGTTGTCTGCTTTCCTTTGCCTAAACAGAGATTAGGCAGAGTTGGATAGACCATGGTGAGTTTGGTAGGTGAGTGCTATGCCAGAATGATTATATTGACAGATATGGACTAGTTTTGAAGCTACAGAATTGGGGGCAGAAAGCAAAAGATGATGCAAGAAGGACACCTATCCCACTTCTGAGTCCATAGGGAATAAAACAAGCAACCAGCACTGCTGGAGAAGCAATGTCCTCAGTGGAAAGCCAGAATTCCATTACAGCAAAAAAGGTAAGGGAACATTTGAAAAGTTGTAGGTATAAGGACTTTGCTGTTGCTAAATTATGAGGTCTAAAGATAGGGTGGAAAGGTTTGGAGAACTGATGATGAGTGGAATATTGAGTAAGATGAGAGACAGTCAATCATATTGGGATGAGACTTAGAAAGATGAGCTGGAGAACCTGGGCTTTTTATGTAAACAGAGTCAAGCAAGGTATACGGCATAATTGGATTAATAGAGTTGTCCTATTTGGGGAGATAAAGCATCAGTTTTAGCTATAATTTCTTTCTTGAGATGTATTTTTTTGGTATGTTGTGGTGGTGGAGTAGGAATTTTTAGCATTTGGAGTGCTAGATGCCTTTGGAGCTTTATGGGCCTGTCCTTTGCTCTTGCTGATGATGTCAAAGCTGGAGGATGGGTGGCCTGTGGGCAGCACAGACACCTCTGTGGATCCAATTTTCAGTCCAGAATCAGAAAACTCTCACCACCTCCACCACTTTCACCCTAAATTCAGACACTATCATCTTTAATCTGCTTTATCACAAAAACACCTAGCAGTGGTTTTTGTTTGTTTGTTGTTTTTTAGTATTTTTATTGATTTCAGAGAGGAAGGAAAAGGGAGAAAGAGAGAAACATCAATGATGAGAGAGAATCATTGATCCATTGCCCCCTGCATGCACCACACTGGGGATTGCCCCACACTGGGGATCCAGGCCTCAATCCGGGCACATGCCCTGACCAGGAATTGAACCGTGATCTCCTGGTTCATAGGTCACCGCTCAACCACTGAGCCATGCCAGCTGGGTATGGTTTTCATAGTAAAATCCAAAGTCCTCACCAGACCTACAAATCTCTTCATGACTTCTCTGATGTCCTTCCCTGACCCCATTTTCTTATTCACTCCAGCTACACGATCGCCTTATTATTTTTTAAACACAAGGACACTCCTACCTGATGATTTTTATTATACAGCCTTCTCTACCTGGAACATACTTCTCGCAGGGAATTGCATGTTTAAGTCTCGATTTTTTTCTGACTCCTGCTCAACTGTCACCTTTACAGAAGTTTATTGCTTTTGTTAACCATGTGGACAGAGTTGGAGCTTAGAAGAGAAAATGGACAAGAACAAAGTCCTTAACTTCTTCAGAAAAGTGGTATTATAAAAAAGGATCTCAAGTTTTTCTCTGTGTATAAATTTTGTGAGTCTAGACTTAATTGAAAATGTTTCCATAAGATTGGGGGGCATGGGTTGGGTGGAGATTTTCTCTATCCTAGAAGCAGGAGCAGGGCCAGCCAGGGAGACTCCCACTAGGGGCATTCCAAACTAAAGTTTAATGATCTACTCCTTGCAAAGTACTTTTAATTAACTTATTAATTGGTCTTTTCTACATGTTATTATAGCAGAATTCTTAGAATGATTTGTTTCAATGTTCTAGCCTGGTCTTAAATGTCTATCTTTGTGTTGACATTGATGAGAAGGGGCATTAGGGGAAGAGATGTCTGTGAACCAAGAAGTGAGAGTGAAAGTGGTTAACAGTGAAATTCCTAACAACACAGGTTTAGGAAACTAAAAAGCCAGATTCTCAGTTCCATGTAAGGAACTGAGGGTGGTGATTAATTTTTATTCGGATAGCATATGAATTTTCTATTAGTGGATAGGTTAAATGCATATCTATGTCTATGTTAATGTTTGATATGGATGGAAATATTGTTATGTAAACATGATAATGCATATGTCTGATTGGATAAATATTTGTGCATGTATATGTATGAAGTATAGCCATGAGGCAGGGTGTGTGAACTATTCTATTGTCTGTGTAACTGTGAAGACTTCAGGGTCTGAAACATTGAACATTTCATTCACTTGCCTAGTGGGTAGGTGCACCATGCAGATAGATGCATCAAGCAAAGAGGCTGGGCCCATATGTTCTCAGTATGTTAAAGATAAGCAAAGAAACTACAGACAGTTGTCTAAGAGACTTCCTGCTATTACACTAAAGGATATTCTTTATTGAGAATTTCTTTACCTCAATCCCAATCCACCCACAGCCCCTTCTCATCACTGGCAAAATATAAGTCCTTCCAGGGACACCAGTATAGGAGAAGTAGGGGTTGTAGGTGGTCCCAGGCAAAGGGTGTTGCAGGCCTGCCTCATGCTCATCTATCATGCACTTCCTAGAGCAGGACTCAGACCTAAGCCCCTCCCCAAATTACACTCAAAAGTGAGACTTATTCAGGAGAGTGAAACATTGATTATCACTCCAAGACACTGTCCCCTTTTTCCCAGGCACCGCACAGGTGGTTGGAGATAAGAAAGGGAACTTATACACCCCACCCTAATGACAAGCTCCCCTGATCTTCTACAGGGGATCAGAAGGCTCTCAATCTGAAATAATTCTAAACCTAACTCAGACAGTTCTACAATTGTAGAAGCTGAACTCACAGTTTTCAATACACAGAATATGAGGTGTGTTTTTTTTAATCCAGCTCCTGCAATTCTAGGATTCTGGTAAAGGGTTGGGGGTAACATTTTCCAGCCCATATTTTGTTTCCCAATCAAACCCCAATAAAATCCACCTAGACCATTATTAAAGAGAACTTTAATGTGCTGATTGAGATATAAAGTATAAAGGACTAACTAGATATAATCAATGCCACCAATCATTAAGGCTAATGGCCATTTTGGGGAATGGTCCACCTGGAGGGTCAAGAGGAGGACACACTTCTACCAATGCTCTTCCCATTGGGCTTAGGATTTATTGGGTTTGACAGCTTTTGCAGGAGCTCAAGCCTCATAGGGCCTTTTGGCTGGTGGTGTTGATAGCTTATGCTTTAGTGGCAGGAAGCTGAGGTCATAATTGACCAGGTAGCCATCATTGTAGACATACAACTTGTGATCTAAGGAGCAGTAATTGATGCCCTGCAGCGTTTCCAGCATCTTATCCAGCAGGATGCTGAGATGGTGCTCCTTCCCAGTGGTAGTATCAAAAGCATAGAAGATCTCCTCTTGGCGGGTGCTCAGAGAGCGTAAGGCATAGAGCATCCCACAGGCCATGAAGGCCCCGGATAGGGCTGGCTTGTACTGGCTGGTGCGCCAGGTTTCTTCCACATCTAGGGTGCTGGGATTGAGGCGACTCACAACCAGGTTGCCCTTACTCTCTTCTGTAGCATAGAGCACCCACAGCCCCTTCTCATCACTGGCAAAATCTAAGTCCTTCCAGGGCACACCAGCATAGGAGAAGCGGTTGTTGTAGGTGGCGCCAGGCAACGGGCGTCGCAGAACCAGGCTGTTGGAAGAAAGGTCCACCTTGGCTATGTCACCTGTGCCGTAGTAGTTAAAGTACATGGAGTTCTTGTACACAGTATTGCCACTGCCATCACCAAAGCCCATCTTCCGCTGCTCATAGTTCTTCAGCAGTACCAGGTCATCATAAGACTTGTGCAGTCGGTAGTAGTCAAAGTACCTAGGCCAAGCACCACACCAGAGTCATCAGGTGACAGGAAGAAGCAGGGTAACAAAGTGCTATTAAAAATGGGCAGGCAGGAAGGTAGGGGAGGGTGGGGGAAAGGGAGAGAGATCAACCAAAGGATTTGTATGCATGCATATAAGCCTAACCAGTGGACACAGACAACAGGGAGGTGAGGGCATGAGTGGGGGTTGGGGAACAAGGGGAGGATAAGGACACATATGTAATACTTTAATTAATAAAGAAATTAAAATTAAATAAATAAATAAAATAGGTTTGTTATTAAAAATGGGCAGGCTGGTGTTCTAACTAATAGTGGGGGACTTTGGACTCAAACAGAATTGATTTTTAATATTTAATTTTTCACTTACAATATGCTATGAGAATGAATAACTGAAAAAAATAACAGTAATAATAACATTAACAGCAACAATGCTTAATTAAATGAGATAATGGAATGTACATGCATTATCTCATTTAATTATAACAAAGTTACTTTTGGATAGGTCTTATCCCTTCAGGCTAGGAGACTATGTCTCAGGAAGGTTAAGTAATTGGCTCCAGGTTAATCAACTCATAAATAAAATTTGTTTAAAAAAATTACCTCCTTGTCAAGAGTAAGATCATGCAAATAACATAATTACTAGAGAATTCATCTCAAAGTAAGCAATCAACAAGTGATAGCTATTACTCTTTCTTCTTTATGGATAATGTCCTTTGCTTATACTTCACTGCCTCCCACCTGCTCTTGAGACACAGGTGTTCTGTAATAGGACAGAGTTCTGAAGCTGGATTCAGGAAGATTTATGCCCAGAAAGTCACATTGGGAAAGTCCTTTACATCATTCCTGACTTATCAGTATCGCCACCTCTTAAGATTGGGCAGTAAGTCCTGACTTACCCACAGAGATTTGGAGACAATTTAACAAGCAAAAGCATGTAAACGTGTTCTGTGTACTAGAAAATATATGTAGAAATAGGGAGCATTATTATCAGCAGAAAGTTTATCTTTCTGAGATAAGCTTCAACTGGGGTTCCTCAACTACTGGTTCAGCCCACATTCACCCCTCCCTGCCTTCTTGGGTGAGCCTATATCACATTTCTGTATGTACTGATTTTAAAGACCTTGTCTGTGAGTTGTGTCTGCCTTCCTTGCCAGGCTGCCAGTTTATTGAAGGGGTCATTCATCTACTCATTGATTCATTTAGCCATTCTTTCACAAATATTTATCTGCATCTACTATGTTGCCCATACTTTTCTATGTAATCTCATGTGATATTCTCATATATTTAATTAATCTCATTTTATAGCTGACTGAGAGGTTCTGAGATGTTAATTCACAAAGTCACTTATCCTAGGCCTAGCTGGTTTGGCTCAGTGGATAGATAATTATCTGCCTACAGACTAAAGAGTCCTTGATTCCAGTCAGGTTTGATTCCAGTCAAGGGCACATTCCTGGGTTGCAGATTTGATCCCCAATAGGGGGCATACAGGAAGCAGAAAATCAATGATTCTCTCTCATCATTGATATTTCTACCTCTTCCTCTCAGTTCCTCTCTGAAATCAATAAAAATATATTTAAAAACAAAACAAAGTCAGATATGCTAAGTGGTAGTACTGAGATTCAAACTTAGATATATTAGACTCCACATGTCAAGTTTGGTCAAGTTTATCCTCTGAACTGTTTCTGAGCAGAAGTTAGGATTCTAAGGCTCAGATATAGAAGAGTTTTTTTTTCTAAAAATATGATTAAGCTAGGAATAGAACCAGCTCTGGATTAGCATGGGATTAGAAATTTCAGTGAATTTGTGAAGGAAGTTTAGGGCAGTCTGGTCCATCCTTAGCCCATGAGAGGAGCACTAGGAGTTAACCTGTCAAGCCTAGACTAAGTTTTCCCAGGGGCATGTCTGAAATAGAAGAATCTGGGATGGGGCCACAAAGAGACCTGGTAGGGTAGAGTAAAGAAAATTTGGAATGAATCTGGTTGCAGAAGAGAAATCATCTTGGACTCACCTGCCATCTGTACGCAGAGGAGCCACCCAGTAGAGGGAAGAGGATGAATTGGGTGCTGAGTCTCGGCCCCAGGCTCCTGCCTTGTAAGAGAAGCCTCTCCAGTTGAGCTGCACCACAATGGGTCTACTGACTTTCTGGAGCCCTCCATGGGCACAAGAACCTAGAAAAGAGAGCAGGCAAGGTATGAGATAAGTGTAGTAACCATGTGTGCATTTGAGTGTATGTCCATGTGTAAGCAGATGTGATTGTGCATGAATGGAGACTAGTGTGTATGTCTGATTATAGGTGTATTTACACATCTATGTATCTGGCTATGCCCTTGTGTGAAAGTGTAGCAATCTCAGTCTACATCCTTTAGTGAAACACCAATCGCAAAAATAAAAGACTTACTTTATATCAAGATCTTTACTGTCCACCCCTCAGTACACCATATTCAACCCTACATGCCCAACCCTGTCATTGGGGAGATAAGATCTTTGGAAATTCAGTCTGGGGCCTCACCTGGGGGCAGGATTTGGTCAGGGTTTCTGGAGGCCTCTTCTTGCTCCTTCTCCCTCTCACATTCACTTATACGGCTCTGAAGGACATCCACTTCCTGGCGGAGAGCTCGGAAGCTGCGCTGGTCAGAGTCAGCCAGAAGCTTCAGTGTGAGGCTGGCATTAGCCACCTGAGGAAGTGAGATGCCAGGGATGTGGGTCACTGAGTGTTCTTAAGTTCCCACATTTCTCAGCTCAGGGTCTTCTTCCCCAGAAAGAAGTGATTTGGGAAACTGTCAAATTTTCAGTTAGATAAGACAGCAGGCTAGGGAGGAGAGAGAGATTCTTAAATCTATCCACATACCTGGCTCTGGAGCTGGTAGAGGATGTCCCCAGCCCTTCCCTTCGCTTTAAGCTGGGCCACCAACTCCTGTGCTCCCTCCAGCTCCAGGCGCAGCAGATTGAAGGCTGGGGACTCATAGGAGACAGCAGGGGCAGTAGGATTTCTGGACTTCAGGGCGCCATTCATTTCTAGGATCTGGTTGTCATTGTCTTCAATGGTGCGTGCATACTCACTGACCTGGTCATGGGTGGGGGGAGGGGTGGACAGGCAGTTCATAAACCTCAACAGCTATGGCTCTTTCCATCTATTTACATCCCCACCCAGTGCCTCACAGCCTACAAAATTCTCTCATATTTCTCACCTTATTTGCTTCTATTTATAACCCTTGAGGTGAGCATTACCATTATCCCTATTTCATAGCTGAGAATGATAGCATCCTTTCACTGCAAGAAAAATAAGTCTTTCCCCTACACCACACAGATTCTCTCTTTCCTTTTCTGTTTAGAGCCACACACTCCCAGGAACGCTTTAGTGAGTGAATGAATGACCTGACTTCCAGCTTCCAGTCTGCCCCAATCCATCAACCTTCCCCAGGAGCTCCACTAGTGACCATTCAAAAAAAACACTGCCCACACCACACTGCAGGTGCAACATTTCTGTTTACTCATCCTTACTTACAGCATCACTTCCAAGCTCACTAACCTGGCCCACACATCTGTCCACCAATTGCCCCTATTTTAACTCTTCCACTTAGGCTGTCTCCTGCCTCCTTTGCACTAGTGATCCCACTTCCAAGCCTTTTCCTGTTCTCTATCCTCTTCCCATCTCCCAGTGAATCCATATTCACTAATTCACCTGTTAATATAGGAAGCACTCCCTATATAAGCCTCTCTGTTACTACTCCTGGGGATCCCCCAAAAGTGCCCAGTTTTCCCTTTAAACTAAGGATTTTCCTCAAAGATAAGTGCTGTGCTTCCTTCAGCTCCTTCTTTACCACCAGAGCTCATCCTCGTGCTAGGTTCTGGAGAGGCTGCACCTGTGCTACCTCATGTTCCAGCCCCAGCCCCAGCCCCAGCCCCAGCACTCACCCTGGACAGCTCCTGCTCATACTTGCTCAGGAGCTCTTGGGCTGTACTCTGTAGCTGTTCCAACTGTTTCAAGGTGATGACATTGTTGGGCAGGTAGACCACACAATAGCATAGGCCATCTTTATCCAAGGAGCCTGGCACACGTCTTACCAGCTGCAAAATGATGGTTACAGGTACATTAAGCATATATGTTGGAGCACACTGTGCTTTTAGGCAACATGAGGCAGGAGAAGAGGCTGACCCTGCTCTGGTGTGCCTAAGAAGAAGTTCTTGACCCTGCACAAGAGGTTGTTCTTAACTGACTGGGCATTCTTCTGCCATGGGTTTGAGTGACCCTTTCCTTGACTTCTCATAACTGAAACCACAGTCTTCTCCAGCTCCTATTGCTAGGGCCACCATCACCCTACCTCATATGCTGGCTTGATCTGCAATTCCTATAACTGGAAGCTGACCTTTCCTGGCTGTTCTGTGGGATAAAGGAAAGCAACTCTGAAGAGACTTGTCAAGGGACCAGTTTAGGGGCTGCAGTTCTGAGAAGTACCCCCATTATAGAGATTTAGTAGATCCCCACAATTTTGTCTTGAAGAAGCAGGTATAGAGAATTCCAAATTGTCAAGAAAAAAAATATTAGCAGCACCATGGGGCACCAGAAACTAGATTGATATTCACCATTCACAAGAACATGACCAGGTAGAACTTGTTATCCACATTTTATAATTTAAAACCCAGAGGTTCTGAGAATTTTTACAACTATTATGCTTAGTCACATAATTAACAAGTGATCAGGCTGCAAGTTGCCCGAAAGTCTCATGCTTATTCTACATCCTGTGCTTATATACTAAGGGAGCTGCAGAGCTCCCAGCTGTGTTGGGGTGGGTGTGCAATGCAGGCCAAAAGGATGAGGGTGGCAGGCATTTACTTTGCCTCAGCTAAACAGAGTGAGGGGGAAAGTTTCTAGAAATAAAAGAGACATAATTTTGGGTTCTTTGCCCCTTTACCTATTATCTTACTTATAAACCCACTGATTTGAGAGCCAGACTGCCTGAATCTACTACTGGCTCTGTGACATTGGGTGAATTACTTTACTCTCTGTGTTCCAGTGCCCTTGTAAGAAATGAGAATACTTATGTTTTACTTTATATCTTAAGAAACATAAAACACCAATCAGAATGAATATATTCACCCCTATGTTCACAGCAGTTCAATTTACAATAGCTAAGATCTGGAAACAGCCCAAGTACAGTAGATGAGTACATGAAAAAGCTGTGGCACATTTACTTCATGGAATACTATGCAGCTGTAAAAAAGAAAGATCTCGCCCTGACCGGTTTGGCTCAGTGGATAGAGCATCGGCCTGTGGACTCAAGGGTCCCAGGTTCGAGTCAGGTCAAGGGCATGTACCTGGGCTGCGGGCACATCCCCAGTAGGGGGTGTGCAGGAGGCAGCTGATCGATGTTTCTCACCCATCCATGTTTCTAACTCTCTATCCCTCTCCCTTCCTCTCTATAAAAAATCAATAAAATATATTTTAAAAAAAATAAAAAAAGAAAAAAGAAAGATCTCTTACCCTTTGAGACAGCATGAAGGGACCTGGAGAATATTATTCTGAGTGGAATAAGCCAGTCAGAGAAAGACAAATACCATATGATTTCACTCATATGTGGAATCTAATGAACAAACTGATTTGACAAACAAAAAATATCCAAAGACATAGAGGCATAGAACAGACTGACGAATTTTAGAGGGAAGGCCTGGGGGGAGGGGGAAGAATTAACCAAATAACTTATATGCATATATGTATAATCCATGGACATAGACAATAGTGTGGTGAAGACCTGGTTGGGGTGAGGTCAGGTGTGGGGTGGAGAGGGTCAATGGGGGGAAAAGGAAGGCATCCATAATGTTTTCAATAATAAAGATGAATTCTTTTAAAAGAACTGTAAATATATGTAGAAATTAATTTGTAAAGACTCTTACTAGCCAATGGTCATTATAATTAGTTATTATAGACTCTAAGGGTGGCAGGCATCTTATTAAGACTCATATTAGCCTGTTATTATTATGATCCCCTATGTTCATATGTCCACTCCCATTTTGAAGATTCCTTCCAAAGTTGTTGATTAGGCCTGTGGCACTAGCTGAGGTTTCTTTACAGAGTCTTTAAGAATTAAGATATGCCCCAGCCCTTCTCTGAATAGTCCCACACATAGTGTCCATGGTCCTGGTAGTTAATCTGGCACTGTCTTCAGTCTGCCTCAACTCCAACCTAATAGTGTAGCTTTGGTGGATAATGGAGCTCAGGTCGCATGCTTACAACAGCCCAGGCTGAGCTCCCTTATCTGTAGCATCCTTAGCACAGGTAAAGGGTGGCAGACTTCTGCATAAAATAAAGATTCATGAAGAGCAGTTGACAGCCCAGAATTCTTTCCACTAACTTTCACCCTTGTTTTCCCCTCTCACCCTATGCTCACCCAAGCCCAGGGATCATTGGAGCAGGCAGGGTACTCCATCCTTCTTCCATCCATCCCTCTCCACCTTCACTCTCCCCCAGAACCTGGGGTTCTTAGAAAGAATCTAAGCAATGAGGGAGGCCAGTCCAAAACACAGAACCATCTCCCTCCCTCCACCACCTGTACCTGAGGCTGTCCTTGGATAACCAGGGGCAGCATCAGTAGAGTAGTCAGAAGAGTTGGGGCTGGTTGCATCTTGCATCAGCTGCAGGATTGACTAAGACCTCTGACTTTCCCCAGGCTTTTATCTCTGGTCCAAGTGAATAGTCTCACTAGGAGGGGGCACAGATTTCGACATCTAAACAAACTGAGGTTGGGAGAGGGTGTGGAGAAGGTATGGGGATATGGGGTGGGAGAGAAGGGTTGCGACAGACTGATGCCTTCAGATAGGAGATGAAATGAGTTTCTCACTACAAACAGTGTCTTTCTCATCCATCCCCATGCTGAGATCTGCCCTTGTCCTGCTGGGCCACCTTGTCCAAACAGATTAAGGGAAACCTGATGCATTCTGTGGGGGCCTTGGAATGTATCCCTTTCAGTATGGATTATGGTATTTCCCTCAGCCTTGAGGGAGGAAATACTCTAAGAGGAAATGCAACCCTACCTGCTTCATCTTGAGGACAGAGCCATTAACTTAACCACATGCCCTTGGATGAGGGCCAAGCTGTACATCTAGGGGGCTTGCTTCAGCAACACTGTACTGGTCTATTCTATTATGTGTCCTGTCTCACCCCTAGAAATTTGTATCCTCCACGGTTATAGGCTCTTAAACATTTCTATCTCACCCCACTATTCAAACGCAGTCCCCTATCCAAACTCCTGATGCCAGCAGCCATCAGTGTCTGTCCTTCAGGAAAGTTCCCTCCTAGTTCTAACCAGCCACAGGAGCCTGTAGAATCTACAGTCCCCTGGCCTCCCAGCTGCGCTTCCTACAGAAAAGGAAGAGTTTGGGTCCTGAGTCCTGGATAAGAAGTCATAGTTCAGTGTCTCTGATGCTGCTATGCCTCTTAAGTACTTCTCACACCTACTCAAATACCAAAGTGGATGTCAGATTTTTCCATTGAGGAATTTTTTCTTTGTAGCTCCACTGTCTATATCCTTTATTACTTCCCAACTTCTCACTGCAGCCCCAACTTCAGATATTAAGAGCACTCGGCATAAAGGCCCTCACTTTCTCATCCCATGCTTTAGGGTCCCTTGCCCAGCATGCAATACCTGGTAGGGAAAGGCATATGAAACCCACACTTCTACTAGGGAAAGGGTTTGAGAGCTTAGGTGAATGTATGACTCCATGGAGATGTGCCCTGTGCTTTGCTGGGAAATAATTGATGAGATATTATACCTAATCTTGCTTTACAGATTTGCACCTTCTGATTTCCTGCCCAAGACCAGGGATTCATTCTTCAATTCCTCCGGCCTCGTCTGGCATAACTCTGGGGTCCGGAGGAACCACATAGATCAGAGAGATAAGAAATGAGTTGGAAAACCTAAGCTGCATGAAATTGGACTCCTATCCAGATTCAGTGTCTAGGTGGGTGCTACTAGAACGTAAGGATAGGGGGAATGGAGAGAAGGATGGTGGAAGAACAGATAGAGCATGAATCATAAAACCTGGTGCTGGGGTCATCGTCCTATTATTTCGAAGCTGAAACTAGCTAGTGGTACTAGTTGGGAAAGCAGGAGAAGGCTCAGTGTCTGAGCTAAGTGGGGAAATAGCTCAAGGAGGCAGCCATGGTATTGCCCACTGCCTTCCCTTCCAGAACCAACAGCTCTCCCTTATTTAGGTATTAACCACTCAGGTCAGAAACCAGATCAGTTTCTAGAGCTTTGTTCTATTTTATTCACATTTCCCCAGCCCCTTCTGTCTGCATCCCTTCAGCAAACATGGAGTCCCTGCTTGGTGTCACACAATACTTTCTCTCAGCTGCCCGTGTCCTCTGACATCCCTCCCCCCAGCTTTGATGTACCTCCCCCCAGCTCTGTGCACCTGAGTCATAGCCTGGCTGGTGTGGCTCAGTGATTGAGTGCCAACCTATGAACCAGGAGATCACAGTTCAATTCCCAGTCAGGGTACATGCCCAGGTTGCAGGCTTGAACCTTTGTGTGGGCCATGCATGAGGAAGCCGATCAATGATTCTCTATCATCATTGATGCTTCTTTCTCTCTCTCTTTCTCCCTTTCTCTCTAAAATCAATAAAAAAATATTTAAAAAAAAACTTACTTCCTCCATTGACCAGTATAGATATCCATGTCCTGACTCAACTTGGTGGCTCTTTTCATTCTGTCTTTTGTCCATGGGAAAACTATTGGATTATGCAGAACTCGGTCTTGGAAAGTTCTGATTCCACTGAGGGTACAGCAGAGCATCCAGTTTAGGCTGCAATAGAAGCAACTGGGTTCAGTTCCGATGCCACAGTAACAGTGCAATTGGTGGTCAGGTGAAAATGGTGGAGGCAGGAGGACCTTACTTATCTGAGTTTAAGTGGGTGAAAAACAGCCTAGAAGAAGGCTTTTCATGCTCCACCTAAAGACCACAGTTATGTCCTTGAACTTCATGAGCTATAGCATCTGCTATTTTAACCTGGTCCTGGGCACTGAGGAACCTGGGGCAGGTGAACAGAGAAGAGGGTCTCTGGCCCTGAGTGATGCTATCAAGCTTCTGTGTGTGCTCGAGCTTTCTCTGCGGCACTTCTTCTGGGCCTTCTCTCACATCCCCACACTTCAGCTCTTGCAGAGTAGGGTCAGGTAATAAGCCAGGCTAGACTTTTCTACATGGAAGTCTTGTTGGTTTAGAAACCAGAGCTTCCTTCTGAAGGATGAGGCTTCACTGAGTCATGGGGCCACTCTCACAATGGGAGCCCTTGTGGGCTCCTTTGAAGCTTGAGAACATTCTATCAGGACCACAGGGCAGGCCCAGCCTTTACAAAAGAAGGAGGATATGTCAAACCCCTGAGAGCCTGAGAACTTGTCTCCCAAAACCACAGGGCAAGCACAACTGTACCCAGGCAGGGGCCTGGTAAGAAAGTTCTGTACTCAGGATGAGAGCCCTATTAGCACACTTCCTCTTGGCAAAATTCCAGGAACAACTCCCTTGTTTTCCCCATGTTCACACCCCCACTTCTGCTCCTTCCATTTCCTCCCATAGGCTAAATGACAGGGAGGAGCAAGAATCCAGGACCCACTTCCCACCTTCCAGCCTCAGCCTCTGTTCTGTGTTTGAATCTCTACAGGCGCAGCTGCACCTTTCTCATCGTCCACCTGCCTGCTTTGCTCTCCTTGCCTGCCCAGTCCCTCATCTCCAAGCTCAACAAGGCCCAGCTTCCTCTATAGGTCAGGAGTTCAGCAAAGGACACATTGAGGGAGAAGTAAGGTAGGCTCTCTGATCTCCCTGAGCTCCCAGGCACAGAACTGTCTCTGAGCTGTGCCTTGGAGTCCTGAAGCTTCTCCTTGATGGTGGTGTACTTCAAAGGTGTCACACTATCGTGTGCCCATGTCTATGATCAGGCAACTGATGTACAGAAGAGATAGGGTCACATAGGGATGGGACCAGGAACAAGTGCTCCTGGATCTCAGTCCAGGACTAGTTCCTCTCCTGGAATTTTTGCCTGACTCCTCAATCGACAACAATTTTCTTCTTGACAGGAGAAGCTGCCTTTACAGCTCACACAGATTTGGCAGCTCTACTTGGCCTTGAGTTTCCACTCCCACTTCGAGGGAGCCCTCATTCTAGACTCCAATCATACTCCTTCTCCCTGGCATGAGCTTTTGGGGCCAGTGGTGGTATACAGACCTGAATGAACCAGTCATAGAATGTGACTTGTCTCCCACCATCTGCTACCTCCTCTCCCTGGGGTTACAAGCCAGAGCCCATCACCTCCCTCTTCTTTTTCCATTGATCCTTCTCAGGGGGCCTCTGGCTCCTCAGAGACATTCTACTCAGAATGGATCACATATTGTATCCTGCCTAAGGGACCTGAGGGACAAGGTATTCACTCCAGGAAAGAGAAGAACATCAAAGAACGTGTTAAATGCATCAGGAAGCATTATGGGGGGAAAAGAAGGCATGGGGGAGGGAGGAAGGTCAAGAAATAAACTCTGCAAGGCCGGTGTGGCTCAATGGTTGAGTATCCACCTATGAACCAAGCTGTCACGGTTTGATTTGCAGTCAGGGCACATGCCAGCAATCAATGATTCTCTCTCATCATTGATGTTTCTATCTCTATGTCCCACTCCCTTCCTCTCTGAAATCAATAAAAGTATATTTTTTTAAAAAAAGAAATAAACTCAGACAGCAGTCTGGATTTGTTATATTATTTGGGATGAATAGATTAGTCACTTCGAACTTTGATTTAAACAGAATATGTGGTGCCCACCCTGATTTTGGAGGAGGAGGTAGGTGTGAGAGGGAAATGTAGTTCAAGGTTATATTTTTCTTGTTTCTGTTTATGCTCACTTAAGCACAGTGGTTAAGATCCAGAGCGGGTTCTGAAGACTGATTATCAAGGTTGAAATCTTATTTCTGCTACACATAAACTGTGTGACTTTGGACAAGAAACTCAGTTTCTCTATGCCTCAATTTCCTTATCTCTAAATTCAGGATAATAATAAATATGCCTACTTTACAGGAATATTGTAAGGATAAATAAAATAAAGTATGTAAAGCAATTCCATAGGGCACAATAATGCCTGAAGCACAGGAAATGCCTAACATGTGTTAAATCGTATTGTTATTATTACCCTTAGCACTTTGATTACTCCTGGAACCCAGTCCTTTTATACTAAATTCTTAATTCATAATCTGATAAAAAAATATTTTATTATATCTTTTAAAAATAAGATGAGTTGGAGACTAGACTAAGGTTATTTGAAAGCAGAATGATCTTGAGTTTGAAAAAAAAAATGGCTAAAAGGCAGGCTGAAAGATTCAGATTTGATCAGATTAGACCAAAGAAAAAACTTCCTTTGCCAAAGACACAAGAAAAGTAGGTTGACTACAACACTGTATCTAAATAAAATGGGGGATTTGGAAGCATTGTCTTCTATTCCCTGTTCCCAGTACCCAACCTCACCAGTCCACGTTATTCTGATCCAGGAATGGTGAGTCTGAGGAAGGGAGCGGTGACACCTTAGCCCCAGTTCTCAAACTTAACAGCCACCTTAACCCTCCACTACACGGTCTCCTTTGCACCCCAAAGTTGTTCTCCAAAAAGTAAGTCTGTTCAACTCCTTTCCATCAGGACAATGAGGCTTCCTGGAGCATCACTTCAAGCATGGTCACTTTTAGAAGGACCTTCAGTGTTTGGCTCAATATGGAATAAATTCAGGTATGAAATGGGGGGAGACATTTTCTGGAGCCCCAAACATTGTCTAGAATGTGACTGATCTTGACTGATGAATTCCTTCTGATGTGACAGGAGCCTTTCACCTCAATTCTGTGAAGATAGAATTGAAGATGAAGAATGGGCATCCAGCCTCTACCTGACCAATGCTGCTCCAGTCTCTGCCACTCCAGCTTGTCCACTCAGCAGTCGGTGCACCAGGGACCTAGAAACCCAAAGATGCTCCTGTGATCAGCTGGGAGAGAGCAGGTGCGGGTGAGAAGGATTGATGGGTCTCTTCTCTGAGTCCCTCAGGAGGGCACGGACACTGAGCCCATGGCAGAATGAAGGACCTACTAATGGCAGGTGTGAACTGTAAATGAGAAATTAGTTGAGGTCTGTGGTCATCTCTGCTCACTTTACCGGTCCCAGGATGTATATACCTGGCACACTCGGGACCCGGGGAAAGGTAGAGACTGAACAGAGAGGTCTCTGCAGAGCCACTGAGGTGACAGCAGCAAATTCAGATGGAGGTGTGTTTCACTCTAAGGACAAACCCAGTTGAAATGGACAGTCATTATGATTTCGTATTGTTTCTGCCTCCTTAGCCTTATAAAGAAACAAAGCAACTCAGTGGAAAGAGCCTGGGCTTTTGACTCCAGCAGACCTGGGTTTGAATAAGGCTCCTGTACTGCGTAGCCTCAAGCAAGTACCTTAATTCTTCTACCTTTAGTTTTTTTCCCCTTTGTATGATGAGGAGTAGGGTATCTTCCCCAAAAGGTGCTTGTGATGTTTAGAGTAAAGCACCTAGCAGGGCACCTTGAGCTCGGGAGAATGAACACAACATTATTCAAGGTAGTGTAACTGGGAAAGAGTCAGCTAGAGGACAAACTCTGCTTTTCTGACATACTTGCTGGACGAACATGGGGCAAGTATTGAATCCTAACAATAGCCATAGTTTCACAATATCATTCTTTCCTAAAAAAAAACAGTACTCTTTTTTTACTGAAAGCAGGGGAAGATCCGGCCCATGAGTCGTATAAAGCCAGTGAAATCATTTGTTTGGCCCTGCCAAGGGATTAGGGGTGTGTTAATTAAATGTTTGACCAAATATAGCAGGCTAATTTCTAAGTTGATAATTTTGTAATTATCCAAATGGCCCCTTATAATATCCAAATGGCCCTTACCAGAAAAAAAGTTTCCCCACCCCTGACTTAGAAGGGCATAATAGAATGTGATAATGGCAAATGTTTCACAGTATGTCACCCACAGTTTATATTTGAATAAAATCAAGGGGGTTACACTATCATAGAATGAATTCACAATTTACAAAAACAAAACAAAACAAAAAACGTATTATGCAATACCAGACCCTCCAAGAGTTGTATCTGAATGTCCCAAAGGCACCTCGATCCCAGTAGCTCCCCCCCTCCCCAAGGTCCCAGTCTATCTCCCTATTCCCATAAGCCACACCTGTGTAGAGCAGAGTTGTCCTGGCTACTCCCACACCTGGCCCTGCTGATGTGGCACCCCAGTCCTGTTAGCTTGCCTATAATTTGTCATCTGTCCTCAGGGGTAAAAACACTTAGAATGCTATTGCAATCATGTGTGTTTAATACTCTTGAGTAGTCTAAGCCCTTCTCATGTTGGCCTTTTCCTTGAGGAGTGTGTGTGTATACAGTATTATCTAGAGTGTGTGAAAGTAGTTATTGAGATATGGCCCAGAGACCACAAACAACAAGCCCACTGTGCAAATGTGACGATTTATTTCTGAGGGTATTGAGTAAGGAACCCAAGCTGCACTACTTTCTGTGGGGGGACCTGCCCTAAGCAGGCTGCCCATTTTCTAAAAACAACTTTGCACATTTAGGAACAAGTTAATGATAAGGAAGTCCAACTCACAGGACAAATAAGTAAATAAAGCTGGCAAAGTATTTTTATTGCAACTTGATGAATGCACTAGTATTAGTAGCCTGATAGTTATTTTATCATATGTGTGGTTTCAGAGTGACAGTGATGTGAAGGAAGAGTTATACTTTCAACACTTTTGCTGACAAACCCAACTGACACTGAACTGTATATAAAACTATGAAGGATACAATATCAACCAATGTAGTTTAGAGTTTAAGTTTGGTGTAAAAGTATGTTCTAATGGAACAGTGATAGGTACAGATAAACCTGCAGTAGCTACCAAGATTATAAGGAACTTACATCAGAATGTAAACCAAAAAACTTGCAATGAAAAATAAAGTCTGCTAAATTGAATAATATATTTAGTGCTACAGAAAGAATGTAGAATTATAAAAATTAATGAGTTAAATTCAAGATTATTCTCTTTACTGCCAAATGAAGAATTATGATTATTATGGGGAAAAGCTCTATTGAGATGTTTAAATGATGGGATGTACTTTTAATGTTTCTGGAAAATAATAAACCTTTTGACCCCACTTTTTAAGGGTGTAAATTGGATAGACATACTCTCTTATTTGACTATATTTGGTATTCTTAATACTTTCATGCAAATACTTTTCAATAGTGGAAAAATTTTAGAGGTACATATAGAAGTTGGAAGTTTGGAAAATCAGAGTTCCTTCATAATATTATGACATAATTCATAAAATAACAATAGTTTTTAATAAAATAAGTGATGAGCTATATATTATGCATCTGCAGTATATATATATAAATTTAATAGAATGTTTTGAATTTTATTTTCCATCAAAACAAAATTCACACAAAGATTTTTAAATATTTAGATTCTATTTCTTTTTTTTTTTTTTTATTGCTTAAAGCATTACAAAGGGTATTACAT
>NW_005355020.1:113297-114600 GCF_000412655.1 Myotis brandtii | reverse complement strand
GGCCGGCCGCGGAAACGCTCCTCTCTTATGGGCACTGCATGGTCTGGTCAGTTCCTCAGGATGCCACCTTTAGTCACAGTTTTCCGCAGTCACAAAATCCAAATCTCAAATCTCCCGGCGCCAGCAAACCCGAGGAATTCCTTTCCCCGGTCAGGGGCTGTGTCTGTCCCAAGAGACGCGGCTGCCTGCCATGCGGTCTCCCTCCGACCCTCTGGGCTCAGGTCTGGCAAACTTTCCTGCCCAGATCCCTGGTTTTTAACCTTTCCAGGGGAGCTCTGCCCTTCCCGGCTGCAAACCGTCTCACCAGCTGAGTAAATTCGCCAATTCGGGGTGGGTGTTATTAGTTTCAGCTGCTTACTCCGTTTGCTCCGGGAGAAGACCTGGGACGCGTCTGCCTATATCGCCGCCATCTTGCTTCTCCAGTCAGATTCTATTTCTTTCATTGAAAGATCATTTGCCCTGGCCAGATGGCTCAGTGGGTTGGAGCATGGTCCCATACACCAAAAGGTGGCAGGTTTGATTCCTAGTCAGGGCACATACTTAAGTTGCAGGTTCGATTCTTGGTCAGGGAGCATACAGGAAACAACTGATCTCTCTCTTTCTCTCTCTCTCTCTCCCTCTCTCTCTCTAAAAAAAGACAAAACAAATAAACAAAAAAAACCTGCATATCTTTGGGTGAGGATTCAAAAGAAATATATTTGAATTTAACTATAAAAATATAAGATAAATTGTTGGAAGTGGCTACTAATAAGCTTTGAACATGACTAATAAAAACATAGCTTTGCTTGCCTAATTTTTTAAATTGTCTAAAGTTTTACTTGTCTCCTTTTTTCCCAACTGACCCCCCTGCCAGCCATTCCCACTGTTTGCCTAATCTACACTAATAAAAGAGAAACATGGTAATTGGCGTACGACCGCTACCCTTTTCATTGGCTAATCAGTGAGTATATGCAAATTAACTGTCAGCCAAGATGGCGGCCGGCAGCCAGGCACTGAAGCGAGCAGGGAGGCTTGCTTGCTGCAGACTCCAACGTTCCCCGCCTCACTTGCCAGCCTCTCAGTTGCAACTCTAAGCAACTATATACTATGTTGCAAATAAGAAGGTAAACAAACCCCCAGAAAACAGCCGGACTGAAACCCAGCCGGACCGAAACATTGTATCCATGTTTTCAGCAGCGAGGCCTCAGAGCTAAAGCTGGCCCAGAAAAAAAAAAAAAAATGAAAACAAGGAGCGGTTGGAAGCTTTAGTCACTCGCCAGCCGGAAAACAGCCCTCAGCCCCTCACCCAGACTGACCAGGCACC
>NW_005355020.1:97666-112644 GCF_000412655.1 Myotis brandtii | reverse complement strand
ATCGACCCTGCCTTGAGTGTGACAGGGGGCGGTGCCCCAACCCCCCAATCGGCCCTACCCTGAGCGTGACTGAGGGTGGCATCGCAACCTCCCGATCCGCCCTGCTCTGTGCATGACGGGGCGGCGCCCCAACTCCCCAATCGGCCCTGTTCTGAGCCTGGCCAGGGGCTGCACCTAGGGATTGGGCCTGCCCTCTGCCACCTGGGAGCAGGCCTAAGCCAGCAGGTCGTTATCTCCCGAGGGGTCCCAGACTGCGAGAGGGCACAGGCCGGGCTGGGGGACCCCCCCCTCCCCCGCCCCCTGAGTGCACAAATTTTTGTGCACCGGGCCTCTAGTTTTAAATAAAAGATAAAAATAAATGTTCTTAAAATGATGAAATTATTTTAGAATTATTTCTGCCATTTCTATTAATAGAGCTTTGTGAAACAGATTTGTCTAGTATTTATACTAGGAAAGCAACACCTAACCAAACAAACACAGAGAAATGATTCAATTATAAATTAATGCCTACAAGTAGCATTGTCATGAATCCAAACTGTTAGATAAATTAACAAGAAAGATGCAAGTTTATTTGATACATTAAAAATGTCTAATAGTGATATATATGGTATTGCTTTAAAAAGTATGAGATTTTTACTATCCACTTACAATTTTTGTTTAATTAAAGAATGACAAAATGTCATGATATAACTTAAGTTCTCTACATTAATCACCTACATGCACACTTTCAAGAAACATTATGTACCATTTCTGTAAGTCTTTCATTTTTTTCTGTGTTTATTTTGGGTTATAGTTTTGTAATATATTTTATGCCTTTTGAATATAGTTATAGAAATAAGATTTGTATGTGTTACCATTATTTTAAAATTTTATTTTTCTAGTTATTTATTTTATTGTATTTTGTGAAAGTATTAATCTATAGTTTCTGTGAATTAAAAAAGTGGTTCTTCTTCATTGATAGTTTGAGAAGAACTTATCTAAAGGCCTTTCTCTACATATTTACACAGATATGTACATCCACATTTGTTATCCAATGGTTGCCTTCTGCAGAAAAAATAAGCTAGTGTGATTGTACTGTGAATCTTCCTTCACTCTCTCTTCTGCATGTCCTCCAAAGTTAAGACTTGGAAATAAAATAGTGAAAAGCATAAATAAATAAATAGCCAATCTGAATATGCAGTCATATCACATTCTTGAATTAAATACTACCAGAAATAAAGCTCCTATTTTTATATCCGTCTGCCTCCTATGCCTGTTACAATTAGTTTGCAACAGGAAGTAGAGAATGTGTGATTAATTATTAGCTTTCAAGTGCCAACAATAGCATCAAGCTATGAGACAGTTCACAGACCTTATCTACTGATATTTTGGTCAGTTCCCTACATCCACTGAACACTAGATTTTAGCTCCCACATTTTTCACTGCCCAACCCATACAACTCCCTGAACAATGCCATCATCACTAGAGATGGTCTCCCCCATCAACTTGGACTTGCAGATCTTTGAAACATGGTTTCTCACCCAGTCTCAGGCAATCCCCTCTGGTGGCAGGTTCTGTTCCCCTTATTCTTGGAGCTCAATGTTTTTGTGCTATTCTAGATAATCACAGAAATGAACTCCTCCAGTAAGCTTCCCTTGACTCCAAGAAATGGTTGATGAGGCTTCAATTGTGCTTCCCTAATACTCTACCCCAGTCATTGCAAATGTAAAATAATCTGAATAAATCTACATGTGGATTTCCTCCTTGGGTTAAACTATAAACCTCTTGATTGTTTGCAGCATGTGTACTTGCTTTACACCTCTACTCCCAGTTGTATGCATTTTCTTTTATATAACAGGTGCTTTGTGAATGCTCCTAGACTACAATTATGACATAAATTACTTGTAAATTTATTTTAATAATATAAGCTCAAAAATGGCAAAACAAGACATTAAAAACCTCCAACTGCCTATTTTCTTCTAAGGCAAGTGTTATAAATCTGTTTTGTTACTCATTTTAAATACCCCTACATTATTCTTCTGAACACAATAACTATATGACATTAAGCATATATGTAATAACTGGTCTATGTACAAAGTGCAAGTATCTGGCCAAGATGGGGCAAATAAGATGTCAGAGTGAGTGTGGCTAAAGATATAAAGAATGGTTAGATGTGGAAAATCTAGAAGAGAGGGTATGAGTAACATATTCATGATTCCTACTTCTTATAGAATAGAGTTAGTTCTAAATTATTGGGATGGGAAGATAAGTCAATTATCTTATTGATAGGGTCTTACTAGCTTATATCTAATATAAGAGATGTGGAATTCACAACAAGGAAAAGATGTAGGATGAGGCAATTTACGTGTGAGAAAATTACCTGCTGATTTTTGGATAATTATTCTTTTTGAATCTGAACCAAAACATGTAATTTCATTCATGGTCTAACAATGGGACAGAATATTTGCAACCAGTCACACCAGAAAGAGTCATTGCAAGCTATGGTAGTAAATTTAAAATTGAAGAAAGAACACTAATCTGTTTTCTTCTCCCATAAATAGTAAAGGGGAGGGAGCACTTTATTTTATTTTATTAGTTTTTTTCAATTACATTTGACACTCAATATTAATTTTAGGTGCACAGCATAGTGATTAGATGTATACAACTTACACTGATCACCTTGATAAGTCTAGTGGATACTATACATAGTTATTGCAATATTATTGACTTTATTCCCTGTGTTGTGGAGTAGGAGAGTTTTAAATGATAATGAGGGCTCAGATATAAACATGATGTGTCCTAGATGAGAATGACAGTGGTAATTAGTAAATACACTAACATAACAACTAACATTAGAAAAGCATTTTAAAATCTGAAGAGCATATTCATCTACAGTGTTGTTGTTTTTTAATCCTAGTATCGATTCCCTGAGGTAGGAGAGCAGGTAATGAAATTTATAAGGAAGATCATATATAAAAACTGAGATATAGAGTTACCAGCATAGAGTCCACAAAGCCAGAGAAATAAATGAACTCTCCTGGGAAGAGTAGAAAAATAATAACAGATAACTGGGCCAAAGACAGGGGTTGGAGGAGGAAATGGAGACAGTGCAAGAGACAATCCCTTCTTTTGTTGTTTTTCTAGGTATAAGCTTTGATGGAAGCCACTGGTGCGTGTCGGTGAATAATCAAGGGTTTGAGTTCCTACCAGAATGAAAGATGTATGTACTTTTAAATTATCTCGGTCCAGACTCTATTTATTTATTATTCCTTCAGTAAACTTTAAAAATATCAGCTGTTGGCCAATTCACATTCTCAGCAAAATGGAAATAACCACAAGAGAATAAGAGATAATCTCTTTGGATATTTGTGAGCATTTTTAGCAAGTTGGCACAGAAAGCAGAATCCTTGGTTAGTCAAATGTGGCTTAACTTAAGACAACTAGAGTTCACAAAAACAATAAAAAACAGGCTCTGGCATTTTTTTGTCTTCCTGTAGAGTCTGATTTCACAAGAGTGAAGCTGCATTCAATGCACTGGGAATATCACTGAAGGAATATCACTGCACTGGGGGGTAAGAGATTCTTGCCAGAAGCCAATTCCAGCATGCCAGCAAGGGCTGAATCATCTGGGAATGGCTGATGGCATTCCCCAAAACCTGAAAGGGATGCATAAATTGATATCTTGCTGCCAGGCAGCTCAGGGCATTTTAATCTACATGTTATTGCCTCCTACTGGCCAAACACCTGAACAGCCGGAGGCATTTTCTCAAATCTGACAATGGATTCTGTATAGGAAACTTGACCCTTTGAAGAGTATATCTCCACCTCGCCTTCGGACAAATTGTTAATAAAAAGCACGGGGTCCTGAGAGGAGGAGATCTTAGTTCCTTTTAGCTAAGCTCCTCTGACCCTCAAATGCCTTTGAAAATTATATTTTGTCTCTGGACTCTCTTACTTAAGTTACACACAGCCTTTCTCCAGATTGCTGAACCCTTCTTGATGCCGGAACAAGAACCCCTGCATTAATGGCATCCTGAACTGAGACTTCCTGAACCCTTGCAGCACTAGCAGATTCTATTCTGTCTATCTCCACATGTATGACTTCTTACTGTGTGCCTTGGAAAAGCCATTCTCACCGTATTCTGTGGTCTTCAGTTTCCTCTTCCAAGAATGAGATTTGGCTGATTCCATTCCCACAGGATCTGGCCCTGCTCCTCTTCACCCCTCATCTAATATTCCCATCTCACACTGCGCCAGACACACCAGCCTCTTCTGTCCTTCATTCATGTCACCTGTCTCCAGCCCAGGGTCTCTGCATTCCCTAGTCTCTCTGCCATTTTTATCCTCATCCAGTTTTAGTGCACCACTTTACTCAGCTCTATTTCTTATTGGTTATATTACTATTTTAAAACAATGAATGTATTTCTTTTCCTGCTTATGTGTTACTCTTCCCAGAATATAAGCTCCATAGAAGCAGGGCAGATCCTCTTTCATTATTATTGACTTCATATTCTGATTCCTTAGAGTAATGTTTGGAATATAGTATCTACTCAATAAATAATTTCCCGATGATATATATATTTTTAATTTATTGGCAGTACTCTATATCTTTTTTTATCATAGCATAAAGTATTTGCTCACTTCTAATGCTTGTGACACTTGGATGCATCTGACCATGAATGTTATTTTATTATAGTGTTGCCCTCCTCATCCCCTTCCTCACTGCAGAAGTGTGTCTTGTAATTGACTTTGTCTTACAATCAAGAAAGTACATCCTATAGATAAGAACTCCACTAGTCCTCTGGACAATGGAGTGCATTTTTAACTTCAGTGTTCAAATGAACTACCTTGAAGTCTCATCTATGTATAATGAGGAAGGGGGCCGAGGTTTTTTTTAAGCGCCCACAATGACAAATCCAGTTCTTAGCCTTGATCTCCAACTATTTTATGTCCAACTAGGGAGCTCATTTTATCAATGTGTCTTGGAGCCTGGAAGCTACTCTCCTCTCCCAGCACCAGTGCCAATACCCCTGGCATTGATAAATATACTACTTCTCTCATTTACATTACAACACTGCTGATAGAAATCATAGCTTATAGCATAATTGCATTGAAAATGTTTTGTGTGCAGGGGGAGGCGACACTTAAAGGGATTTACAATGAAGCATAACATGGAAACTAATGAGAATAAAATATTATTATAAATGTCCTAAGTCCACCTACTAATCCCCTAAATAAGAAATTTCTGATTGATATTTTTACTTTTAGTCTCTGTTCTTCAGTGTCTCTGTCTCACTTAACACATTTTCTTTCTCCAAAACTGTAAGTCTCAATTTTCAAATTTTTTTTTTCATTTGGAATAACTCAGCTCTGTATTTTCATCTCCTTTTTCCTGATCATATCTAGTAAAATTTCCACAAGAAAACAACTCATCAAATAATTTTTCTACATAGACTCATCTCTTCTATAGAGGTCACACCATTTTCCTGGTATGCAAAAGTGCCTACAGGCAGTTCTTACTTTCAATAGTGTTTGCTTTTATAAGTCTTGCTACATTAATACACTATACATTTATCCTAACTTTTCTATTGTGCATTATCTATACCTTTGGTAGAAAACAAAAGTATGACCTTATCTCTGATCTGTTTGGTCTTCACTCCATAGACAATGGGGTTGAGTGCAGGTGGAATAACTATATAGAGGTTGGCAAACATGATGTGGAAAGTACGTGAAACATTATGTCCAAAGCGATGAGCAAGGATGGAGAAAAAGGCAGGTGTATAAAACATGAGGATAACACAGACATGGGAACCACAGGTACCAAGTGCCTTCTGCCGGGCAGCTCTGGAAGGGAGGCGAAAAACAGCACAGAGAATAAGAGTGTAAGAAATGGCAATGAGAATCACATCTGAGATGACTGTCATGATGGGAACACAAAAGCCATACCAGATGTTGACCGAAATATCAGCACAGGCCAGCCGGGCAACACCTATGTGTTCACAGTATGTGTGGGGTATGATGCGTGTCCGACAGAAAGGCAGGCGTGTGAGCAAAAATACATCTGGCAAGATGATACAGAAGCTTCGAAAAGAGATGCCCACAGCAATCTTGATGATCATCTTTGGGGTCAAGATAGTGGTGTATCTTAAGGGAGAACAGATGGCCACATAGCGATCAAATGCCATGGTCATCAGGATGGCTGAATCCAGGACAAAGCTATAGTGGAGGAAGAACATTTGTGTGAGGCACCCTGGGAATGTAATTTCTCGAGCCCCAAGCCAAAAGATACTGAGTGTTTTAGGAACACCAGCTGTGGACAAGATGAGGTCAGTCATAGCCAGCATGGAGAGAAAGAAGAACATGGGTTGGTGAAGGCTACGCTCCACAGCGATGAGGTAGAGAAGGATGCAGTTTCCCACCACAGCCACAATATAGATGATACAGAAGGGAATCCCAATCCACACATGTGATTGCTCCAGGCCTGGAATCCCCACCAGGATGAAGGGTCCTGGGTTGTAACTGCTCAGGTTGAAAGTGATCATGGCAGATCAAGATGTCCCGGATCCTGAGGACAGAGGGTGGTAGAAGATAGTTAAGAGTCACTTGGTTCACTCTCGCCTGCAACCATTCATCATTATCAATTCCTAAAGATAAACTGATCATATAATTTATCATCCCAAATAGGAATGTTTGACGTGAATAAAGGTTTATATCATAATAATGGCAGGTAAACCATGATTGTCTTAGATGTATTTGGAATGTATGATTGCTCTACATAAAAAGAATATCTTCTCTTTTTTCCTGCTGATTTAAACATAGTTTGCATGACTTTATGGACATTATTGGTTAAGATCTGCTTGTCTGTCATTGTGGAATATCAATCTCTGCCTCAGGACAATTACTCATCACTACCTGGTGACTGTGGCTCTTAGGTTTGTAAGGTCAACAACCCCTTATTGCCATTCAAAAACCTAAGTCAGCTTAAAAAACACTAGCTAAGTTCCAACAGTATGCTGGATAACTCAGGGTTGTTGTTTTTTCCAGTGGTTTAAAAAACACTTATTTGGAATGTGGCATTTTTTAACAAAATAAAATAAAAATAGTCATTCTCAGAAACAAATCTCTTTATAAAGTTAGTAAAGTGGTGATTATATATACTTAAGAAGTAACAAGTAAACATTGTGTTGTTTTTATTTATTGTTTAAAGTATTACAAGTAGTAGTACATATGTCTTCTTTTTGCCCCATTGACCTCCGACCGACCTCCCCTACGCCCCCCCAACACACATGTCCTCACCACCCCCGCCCCCAGTGTCTTGTGTCCATTGGTTATGCTTATATGCATGCATACAAGTCTTTTGGTTAATCTCTTACCCCCCCCCTCCAACCCTCTCCTACCTTCCCACTGTAGTTTGACAGTCTGCTCGATGCTTCTTTGCCTGTGTGTCTATATTTGTTCACTGTATCTATGTGGCATTTGTCTTTCACTGACTGGCTTATAACTCAGTTTTAAATTAGAAACATTTTTCTATAGCTGAGGTTGGTGAGTTCTTGCTCTTGCTCATGCAAAATAATAAAAATCAAAAATTAGTTTCCAGAACCCTATATGCTATACAGCTGTATAACAATCTAATCTTTTGGACTTAATGGCACTAGTAGTCAAGATTGCTGGCCAAAAGAAGGATTGTTTCCTTGTCAACGCATATTCTTGAAATAGACGATAGACTCCCACTACACATGCTTTCTCAGATACAGGCACATACTTAATACTTACAACCCCAAATATACTCTGAACTATATTTACATTCTCTCATACATTTTACCATCATATGTTTACCTTACATTATCTTACACAAACATAAACAACCCTTCCTCTCTCTCTCTCCTTCTCTCTCTCACACACACACTCATACATGCATGCACACATACACACACCAGACACATACGCACTGCACACACACACACACACACCAATGAAATCACACCAGACACATATGCACAGCACACACACAACAATGAAATCGTAATCAAAATATTCTATGATTGGATTTTGGATTTTGGCACTTCCATTGCTATGTAACAACTGCCCAAAACCTTTACTTGAAAAATTTCACTTTTAAAGACTAGTCCCCAATACCTGCTTCCTTCTCCAATGCATAGAACACTATTTATAATTTTCAGATAACAAACTGTACAGCAAGGCCAGGGGTTCCCAAGATCAGAACTAAGAGGAAGCTTATGCCTCAGATTCCAAATCTGACAATGACATAACTCACCTTCAACCTTATCTCTACCCCTATTTTGAATCTCATTCTTAGGTCCAGCTCACCATACCTTCCATCTCCAAGACCAATACTTAATTTCTCCAGTCTTCTGCTTTGCCAAATGAGGAACAGGTTGCTCTTTTCTTTTCTTTATGACCGTCCCTTATCTATAAATACAAACACTTTTCTTACAGCAACTCAAAACCTTCCTCTAGTGTGTCTTCATAATTCAGAGGTTTTAGTTTCTGGGAACACAGCTCAGAGTTCAGGCAGTGGGCCAGGCAGTCCAGTCTCCATCTGCTGAGTATCTGTGTTCTCCAATTTAGCTTCACGTTGGCTCTCTTGTCCATTTGGGTTCCTGCGCTCATCTATTGCCAACAGCAAAGATCTGATTGGGTTGTTGAAACCTCTCTTCTGTGCTCCTTATTTACTCCAACAACATATGGCATCAGCCCCCTAAAATTATATACTTTGAATCATAGCTCTTCCAGCTTGTCTGAGGTCATCCTTCTTTTATACACATGTGAAGAAGTCTTTTCTAGCTTTTATATTTTTATGCACTCAGACGCAATAGATGTTTATACAGTCATTCAAAAGTACATACAAACATACATGGGCACACGTAAAGAAAGATAATCTGAGGTTTATCATTCTACAACAAATTCACAATGTGGGGCAATCTACACGACAGTCTGGTTTTTCAATAAGTCAATAACATTAAAAAGAGATGGGGCTTAAATGAGGAAAATGCAATTCTTGACTGGATTCTGATTAAATAAGCCAGGTATAAAAGAAAAATAGTGTATAATTGAGTAAATTTAAATATGAAGTAGGTATTAGATGATATGAAGTAATTAGTATTATTTTTATTAAACGTGATTATGTTATTATGATATACACACACATACACAAGTGCCCACAGTATCTTAATACAATATTGGCAAAGAGTATGTGTTCTGGAGCCAGAACAGTAGGCACTTTAATACCAGTTTCATAATTGACTAGCTGTGTGAACGCAGAACTTGGGCAAGCTTACTTGAACTATATGATCCTTGGGCTCCTCATTTTCAAAAAGGGTCCAATATCTCTAATTTTTGCTGTTATTATTAAGAAAAAATAAGACACTCTCCAAAATCACATTTTAGTGTAGTACCTGGCACATAATAAGCATATAATTTTTTACTTATCTTTATTAGATGATATTTTATATCATCAGTATTGTTACTAGAAGTTAAACCACAGACTGAAAAAGAGAATCAAAATAGACAGATGCATAAAAACTAAGGGTACCCCTGGGCACACACAAACCCACAGACTTAATTCCACTCTTAAGTTAGGGCTACGGGTCCTTGTCAGATGTTTGATAGAGAAATTACCTGACAACTTACAATGGCCATTCTTAACCCAACTATATAATTGTCCATTTGTTCTACTCTCTTGAGTCCCATTGATGGAGAATGTACAAGTACTGGAGAGCATGACCTTGGCTTATAGTTGGGAGTTGCTCAAGAAAGAAAGCTATAGTACTTAGTTCCTGGTCCTAGAAAGTGAAACACAGAGTTTTTAATTCCCTCCCCATTTCTCTCCAAATCTGAGTCCAAACCACATCCCTTAGAACAGCCAGGACTCACCTAATCTCCAATAGAGCCAAATAGAGAGAAGAAAGATTGTGCTGACCAGCACACAGAAGATCTACAAGAGGGGCAGAGCCACCAAACAAAGAAATAAATGAAGTGGAGAGGAAGGGACTGATGGGCAGGTGATTCTCTGCTCATTTATTTTTTTCTGGTAACTGCTCAACATGGGGAAGAGGTAGATAGTGAGGGCCTGAGGGACCCTGACTCTCAAGGGAAGAGTATAAAGAAGCTCATGTTGCCCTGACCTGTTTGGCTCAGTGGATAGAGCCTCGGCCTCGGACTGAAGGGTCCCAGGTTCAATTCTGGTCAAGGGCATGTACCTTGGTTGCGGGCATATCCCCAGTAGGGGGTGTGCAGGAGGCAGCTGATCAATGTTTCTCTTTCATCGATGTTTCTAACTCTCTATCCCTCTCCCTTCTTCTCTGTAAATAAACAATCAAATATTTTTTTTTTAAAAAAAGGAAGCTTATGTTAATCCTGCCCATGATTGTGTGCTAACATTGCCTCAGGGTCAATGCATTTTTGGTTTTGCATTTGCATGTGAGATGATGTGCCTGTGGGTGTGCAGTTGTGTGTGCATGTGTGCCTATCACATCACTAGGTTTTGAGTCCATGCTCTCACTTACTAGATAAAAGATTTTGGACAAGTTTTCTATAAAATGTGATCATCTAATTCCTACCCATTAAGGTTATATAAGGGTTGACAAATTAAATAGGACAGAACGTGTGAAAATCATTAACACAGTGCACCCATTAAAATTATTCAATGTCCCACTGCAAGATAGTCTAATATTGTTTTTCAGAGTGAGGCCCCAGGCACTACACTAATAAGCTCTACAGTGGAGTCTGTACTGTTTATGTTTCCCTAGAAGACCAGCATATATGTGGGTGTACGCATAAAGGATATGCAGCTCAGCCTCCAGCCCACACTTAGGATTTAATGAGGAAATTGGTTCAAATGTGCTTTTGATCAATACTGAGGTGACCTCTAGTGGAAAAATATAGAATTTATATATTCTAAATTCCAGGTCAAGATAAAAGCAAATAAATAAGCAACCTCCATAGCAAGAGTTCATCGTTTCTGAGAACATTTAATATAGTACACAAATCTAAGGCTCTACATGAAATCACTTCTATAATTCTCTTAACAACCCTATGAAATAGGTAAAACATTTATACAGTTTTAAAGATGTAGAAACTGAGGCAGAGAGATATTAAGTAGCT
The DNA here is from genome assembly GCF_000412655.1 of Myotis brandtii. NCBI lineage: Eukaryota > Metazoa > Chordata > Mammalia > Chiroptera > Vespertilionidae > Myotis > Myotis brandtii. Next base: position 101,541 of record NW_005355020.1, on the reverse strand, counting down.
TACCAAAGGTCACACAATAAGAAAATGGTAGAGCTGAGAATCCAATGTAAGGAGTCTTAGACTCCTGTGCATATAAGCAAACCTCTCTATAAAGTATGTGGCACGTGGCATGTATATGATATATTGATAGCAAGTGATATAAAATTAAGTCACATAAAGGAAACATAGAAAACTTACTATATGCGACAAAGTAGCATCATAAAATCAAGCACATCACTTAGGTTACAATTATAGATTGTTTGAACTTCCTAACACTGAAGTCTTTTAAAATAAAATCTGATTATATGTTTATCACCTGGGAAAGATCTAAAACATACAGACAAGTGTACTTCAGACAATTTTAAATATAAAGGTGGGATATAAAACAAATTGTAGACACAGACAATAGTATGGTGGTTACTGGAAGGAAGGGGGTGGGGAATAGTAAAGGGTAAAGGAGGCCAAATATATGATGACAGAAGATTACTTGACTTTGGGTGGTGGAGACACAGTACAATACACAGATCATGTATCATAGAGATATACACTTGAAAATTATATCATCTGATTAACTAATATCACCCCAATAAATTTAATAAAAATAAATAAATATAAAGGAAGAAGCCTAGCAAAAAATCAGAAAAGGGAAAATTAAACTTAAAAAATATCAAGTGAAGCAAAAGATACTTTGTACTATTAAAAGAAACACACCTAATGAACATGTTGTCATATTCAGATGTCTCTTCTTGGCACTCTGATTTTAAATATATAAGTACATAAATAAATAAATTTTCCTCTTTTTAAAACATATTTTCAGACACATGCAAAAAAGTGAAACTAGACCACCAACTTACACCATACACAAAAATAAACTCAAACTGGACAAAGGACTTAAATGTAAGACAGGAAACCATAAAAATATTAGAGGAATCCACATTTCTGCTAGTACCCTGCTGTATTGTTTACTGTAGTGTTGTAGTATAGTTTGATATCAGGTAGCATAATTTATCCAACTCTGTTCTTCTCATGATTGCTGTGGCTATTCAGGGTCTCTGCGGTTCTATATAATTTCTGGAATATTTTTTCTAGTTCTGTGAAATACACCATTGGTGTCTTGATAGGAATTTTGTTAGCTCTATAGATTGCTTTGGGTTGTATGGAAACTTTAATGATGTTAATTCTTCCTATCCATGAACACAGCATATGTATCTTCTTTAATTTCTTTTTCAGTGTCATAATTTTCTAAGAATGGGTCTTTTACACTTTTGGTTAAATTTATTCCTAGGTATTTTATTTTTTTGAAGCAATTGTGAATGGAATTGTTTTCTTAGTTTCCCTGTCTGATAGCTGTGTATTGGTGTATAAAAATACAACTGATTTCTGGATATTTATTTTGTATCCAGTTACTTTACTGACTTCATTTAACTAGTGACTAATTTATTGCACAGTGCAGGTTTATAGCATTTCCGTCATCATAGAGATTTAGTTGTATTGGACAGTGCTGGTACATAGTAATAGATTCAAACATTTGTAAGTAGAATGGCAATCTGCATTTGCTAGATATGTCACTCTAGTTTAAAGGTACAGCTTCCAAAAGACAATTTTTTGGAGACCAACAACTCTTAATACAGATAAAACTAAAAGTTAGACTTTCAAAACTTATGACTAGATCTTGGGTTATAATGAAAACGCCAAGGGCTGTGGGAACACACAGTCATCTTTCCTTACTGGTAACTCTCCCTAAAACTCCAGCAGATATGAGTGTATTTCTGCGACTTATTCTTGAATTCATTCATTCATTCATTCACTCACTCATTGCACAAAATCTTGAGCTCAATAAACATTTGCTGCACACTGTGGTAGGAAACAGAAATACAAAGAAAGTAGAGCTACTTCTTGTTCCTACAAGAATCTACAGCTTGAAAGTAGAAATATGCATGTAAGATGCCAGTACATTATGTCAATAGTGTTATAATGGAAGCAGTTCTAGCTGATTTTAAAAAGTTTATTCTATCAGAAGTTTTAAGGTTATTTAAGAGAAGATGAGACTAGGGAAAAGAAAACAAGTTAGTGTACCAAGTCTGAAATAAGGCATTAGTAAAGGTAGTAGAAAGTAGATTAAATTAAAAAATACTCAGGAAGACAGGTTACTGTAGCTCCTGAGGATAGGGATTAACAAATTTAGTGTATTATCTAAAGTATATTCTCATCATTAAATAATCACTTGTGGAATAAAAATTCTCAGGAAGGGATGTTAATACTATATATACTATATATATATATTGCAAATTAGGCCAGGATGCCATAATGGTCATGACCAGCTCAGGAGGAGGGGCCAAGTGTGGGCCCGGAGCCTGAGAGAACAACAGACAGGGCAGCCCACACCCGGCCCTAGCGGCCTATGGCGCAGCCGCTGGGGCCAGGTGCCAGCCTGGAGCTGGAAAGAACAACACACATGGTGGCCCACGCCTGGCCCCAGAGCCGGAGAGAACAGCAAGCAGGGGGCCGGAGCGCAGATACAAACCCGCAGGAGGGCCTGGCCCCCAGCAGCCCCACGGCCATGCTATCAGTCCTGCCTCTGCTCAGGACCTGTAGAGGAAACACCTTTTCTGACTGCTCATTGGCTAAGCTTGCAGTACACCACTTGCTTGGGTAATAAGAATCCAAGAAGGTGATCTGGGGTTTTTCCACCTCACTCCTGGAGGAAAAACCAAAGGTCCACTGCTGGAGGGGCTAAGAAATGTCATATCCTGCCCTAGCTGGTTTTGCTCAGTGGATAGAGCCTCAGCTTGCAGACCGCAGGGTCCAGATTTGATTCTAATCAAGGGCATGTACCTAGGTTGCAGGCTTCTCCCTGGCTGGTGCCCAGGTCAGGGCTCATGCAGGAGGCAACCAATTGAAGTGTGCCTCTCACATTGATGTTTCTCTCTGTCTTTCCCTCTCTCTTCCACACTCTCTAAAAATCAATGGAAACATATCCTCAGGTGAGGATAAAAAAAAAAAAGAAAGAAATGTCATATCCTATGAAAGAGACATCTTGAAAATGCCTAAAGAAAGTTGTCATTTTTTTATGGTGAAGCAACGAGCCCGTGTTGATGAAAACACCTTGGCAGTTGCAGAGGTCAGCAGTGGCAGCAGCAGTGGGGTGATGGGGGCAGCATCTTCCCCTGATCAGCTGGTCACCTCCCTCAGAGGGAGGCCAGACTGTGGCTTAGGCCTGTTCCCCATGGGGAGAAGGCCTAAGCCATCAGTAGGACATCCCCTGAAGGTTCCTGGACTGTGAGAGGAGGCAGCCTGGGCTGAGGGACACCCCCCCCCCAGCTCCACCCAGTGCATAAATTTCGTGCACTGAGCCTCTAGTATAAGCATAAGCGATGGATGCAGACAACAGGGTGTGAGGGTGAGGGTGAGGGCAGGACTGAGGGATGAGGGGAAAAGGGGAAATAAGGACAAATTTGCAATACCTTAATTAATAAAAAAATATATATATATTTTCCGCAGGCCTCCTTCTAATTCTCTTGATTCTTTGAAAACACATATCTAGCTATAGCAAGTTTAACAACCTGTCACTCACTTATCCAAAACCTTTTCCTCACGTAGCACAACATCCTGGATGATGTTATTTTGTTACTGAAAGTCAGCCACCCAATTCCAAGGCCATATCTTGAAGATACTATAATCCAAAATTAGCTAACCTCATACTCACACAGTTAGACATTTTACTTTGGATCTATCCAATTGTATTATTCCATTATTCCTAATTTATTCTTCAACAACCTTGAGCTCTCTAGGAAAGTGAATTTTCCACTATTCATTCATTGCCTAGGTGTCTTTGCATTCCTCTTTATCTAAGTTAAAGATAATTCATCATTTCAACCATTCCTTTAAAAATAGGC
>NW_005355020.1:92474-96425 GCF_000412655.1 Myotis brandtii | reverse complement strand
TGACAGTCAATTAGCATATCCCCTCCTTATTGGCTGTGGGTGCCACCATCTTTGCAGCCTGCTGCTCAGTCATTTGGTCGTCCCTCGCTAACCCCCATGGGCCTTGTCACCCCTCTCATCCTGTTTGGTCATCCTTTTGGTTGTTTCAGCCCCTGGCTCTTTATATAGATAAATAGATAGATAGATTGTTTTACTTGCTCTACCAACTTTCTACCATATATGTGAAATAAAACTCAGTTCCTAGATTAATAAACCTAATGTCCCACAGCTTATTAGTGGAAGAGCACCCTGGTCATTAAGTATTCAACTTGGTTTTAAACATTACCATGAGCAGCTCCTGCTTCATTAACATCTACATGGATTGAGCACATCAATCACTATCTCTTGGCACCTAATATTTTCCCATGATGTTCCAAGCTCCTGTGTAAATCAGCATCTCATGGGTTTTCTCTCCTACCAAACATCCTAGGGAATTTGGCTCCAATCTTTTCTTGGGGAGTGAAGTGCCGAAAAGACACATGAACTGGAGAAACACATACCCCATTTTAATCTGGTCTCTTCTACTATTTAGCTGTGGGACATTGGGACATATCTCATAAGTTTATAAATTTCTTTAACTCCCTGAAGGAATTCTTTCTTTTATGATATTTTTCAAAATTAACTTGAATAAATATACCTATGTGTGTGTATGTGTGTGTAAGTATAAGTGTGCATGTACATACCTTTCCAAGAATGAGTACTCTCCTTTTAATTCCACTGGGACAAGTTATTACCTCTATATCTTGATTTGGGTTCTGTAGAGTAGCTGCCTTAATTTATAATGTGTGCTTCTCCGAGAAAAGTTCCTTTATTTTCATGGGTGAGTCTATTCCTCATCAAAGTTTGAAACTGATTTTAAAAGTAAGGGAAATAAAAGGGCATGGTACGGTATATAGGATGTGATACTCAAATCTATCTTTTCAGCACAAGGACAAACTCTGAACACCAAAAGGCTATCCTAATAGGAGTGGCTGTCCCTAGACATGGCTCTCTCTGCTGGACAGATCTTGGGAACTCATATTTTTTCTTTTTCTGACCTGTTCCCAATAAAGGGCCTTAAAACAGTTCCAGCCTCCATGTAAAATGTTCTGTAACACAAGACTGGGACTGGAGTAGACTTGATAGCAAAGGTTGGGAACTTGACAAATGAGCTTCAGTGGAATCATTTTCTGTTCCTCTCAAGGGCACACATCCATTGCACGGGACACTGACACAGCTCATACTTTTCTGAGATCATGAGAGCAAACATTTATTATATTGTGCAGAACCCTTAAATAGGTGCTTTACATTGGTTGACAGTTTCTCACAAAGATCTTTAAGAGTTAGGTGCAGTTTAAAATCCAATTTTTATTTTATGAGAAGAAACAAAAATAAATCCATCATTACACACCTCGTAAGAGAATAGACAAGATTTAAACTCAAACACTCTGAACATAAAATGTTCACTCTTGGTACATATATTACATTTGTTCCCTCCCCCTAAACTCTCTGGACAACCTGCTGTATGTTGGGCAACAAATAGATATACACTAAAATGCTATTTAGTTGTGGAATGATTATGGATTGTCCTAGAGTCGTGGCTAATGTCTCTTCAAGTTAGGGTTAAAGGAAAATGTGGAAAAATGGTAGGGTAGAGGTATTATACTAATACTTTTCTGTTGATAAGAGGATTTAGATACCTTTTGCTGATAATATAGGAAAGGGTAACTGAGTAAATAAGCTTCTCTTCTAACCCAAGAAACAATAAATGTTCTACAGAAGGGAGACAGCAAGGAAGAGGTCTGAATGGAGCAGTGAGCTCAGGTGCAGGTGATGAGCCCCAGGACAAGGGTCGCTACACAGAAGTGAGTGAGGGAGGGAGACTGTTCAGGAGCTCGGTGGGCACAGTTTCATGGGAACTGGGCAGTTCCAAGGATTGAAATAGGGATAAACAGTGTGAGAAAAGTGACATTTAGAGAACTTGTAGATGAGTGACCCATGGTTTGTGACATTAAAAAATGAGACAGTGCTTGCTTCATAGTCTAGGAAAACCCCTACACGGCGGGGAGGAACAAACATGGAAAGAGTCAAGACCTTGGGATCAGAGGTGGAAGAGTCCTCAAAGGCATTGTACTCAGATTCATTCTGTAACCCTACAACCCAGAAGCCATTTTCAGGTCTGAATCTGGAGTAAGCATTTGAATAATTTGTTTGGGGGTTAAAAACAAACCCAGAGCTTTTCTTTCTATTGAGATTGCTTGTTTTACTGTATACCCCCAGAATCCAGGCAATTTTCCCAGACACATCAACTTCCCAGTAACATTTCCCAGAAGAGAAATTTTGGCTTCCCCATACATCAAAAGCATAAAAGTTACATGGGTATACATTCCTAAACATAATATCATTCCCAACAGTCACTTGTCTCTGATCCTCAGAAACGACAACATTCGAAACATCATTGAATGGATTCAGCGTCAAGTCCACTGTAGGAAAAATTACATAGTCAGGTGAATTAAATACGGTATGTGTCTTGTGACATTTTGAGAAGGAATATGGGAATTGACTGGGAGGAACATGAGTTAATGGGTCAGTGAGGAGTAGATCAGTTAAGAACTGTTGAATGTATGTCTGTTTGGGTGGAACACATGTATTTGAGATCATGGGACCTAAGAGTAAGCACAACTTCTGAAATGTGATCAGAACATGATGATTTGAAGAACCTGTAATTTCTTACCCCAGTAGTTTTGGACTTCTGCCAGCTCTGAAATGACAAAAGTTTCAATGATAACGTTAGAAGCAAAGGAGGGAACTCTGATAACCTGCCCTTTCTCTTGAGTGGGTGGGGAAGCCTCTCAGGCTGTCAACTGGTGAAGGAGGACACCTGGCCATTCCCATATATATATATGTGTGTTCACATCTTCAGCACATGGTATCTATGTCTTCTTGTGAGGCCTACCTCCTCTCTTTTATCCTCATATAGAAACAACATCCATTCCTCCACGTGCTCCAGTACTGTAAGAATCTCACACACTCTTCCTCTGGCTCTCCTCACCTTTAAACACTTGGAGCATCCCATTCAGATCTGGAAATCGGAATGTACTTAGTTTCTTGGAAACAATTTTTGGCTTCTTCAAGGTCCAGATCTCGCTCCTAGATAAGACAAAAATTGATCCCTCACACTTATTACCTTTTGTCTCTCCAAGACCACTGTCTTTCTTACCTTTCATTCCATTGATGCCTTCTCACTTGAATTCTCTTCAATGAAGAGCCTAAGGGAGGGACAGGTGAAAGCCCTGACACTGCAACCAGAAGAAATGTCTTCATGTCTACCTTTCTATCTACCCTCTGTGTGACCTTGGAAAGAACTTATTCTCAAGAAGCTCATGTTCATCCTACCAAAATGAAATAATAATAATAATAATAATAATAACCCCATGCTGTCCATTTCTGAAAATAATACACTATTAGATGTAATGGTGGTACCTTTAAAAGTAGTTTGGTGCCTCTAATAAAAAAATATTTCACATATGGAGGAGTCACTGCCATCTCAGTGGTTCCTCCAGGAAGAGGCCAGAGATGAAGGTCCACAAGCAGATGCTTAGTGGAGAGACTCTAAAACCTGGCTACTGAGAGCTTTAGGTTATCAAGTGGGGGGCTTCTGTATTGAAAGTCTGAGGTGTTTTCTAAGTCTATTAACCCAATACAGATGCTGAGCATAACATAAAATGTCACAGTCTCTGGGGAATCATTACAAATATTTGAGAAAGGAGAAGTTAATACATCAAAATTAATAATGGTCTGAATTTCATGTGCTTGACTGCTAATATGTGTAAACAAAAAGAGATTTATTATTGACACCAGGACTAAAGCCATTATTCCCTGAGACTTGTATCTTTCTCCCTTTCTTTCTTTCTTTCTTTCTTTCTTTCTTTC
>NW_005355020.1:73527-92377 GCF_000412655.1 Myotis brandtii | reverse complement strand
TTTCTTTCTTTCTTTCTTTCTTTCTTTCTTTCTCTCCAAAAAACATCACCTAGAAAGACCTTGTTTCTTCTATTATTAGGGTGAAAAAGAAATATAAAGAAACCATCTTTGTGGAAAATTTGGGGGCCTATCAGAGAAAGAGGAAAAGATCCTTCCTATAATAAGACAGGCACCTATTAAGTGTAGAAGCAAGAGACTAAGGTTTGACTAAAATGAGTGAAGTCATGGAATTCTGATACTGTAACCTCTTATTTCTTTCTTTTTTAAAATCATTTTTAAATTTTTTAATTACAGTTCACATACAATATTATATTAGTTTTGGTGTACATCCCAGTAATTAGACATTATCAAACTTATTAAGTGATCATCCCCCCAAAATATCATACACATATGACACCATACAGAGTTATTAGAATACTATTGAATATATCCCCTAAACTATACTTTACAGCTCCATGACTATTCTTTAACTACTAATTTGTATTTCTAAATATTTTCAGATTTTCACCAGTCCCCCCAACCTTCCTCCCATCTGGCAACTGTCAAAATGTTCTGTGTAGCTAAGTGTGTTTCTGTTCTGCTTGTTTGTTTATTTTGATATTTAGATTCAATTGTTGATAGATATGCATTTATTGACATTTTATTGTTCATATTTTTTAACCTTTCTTTTTATTTCTTCTTCTTAAACAAGACTCTTTAACATTTCATGTAGTACTAGTTTGATGACGATGAATGCATTTAGCTTTTTCTTGTCTGGGAAGCACTTTACCTGTCCTTCAATTCTAAATAATAACTTTGCTGGGTAGTTATCTTGGCTGTAGGTCCTTGCTTTCCATCGCTTTGAATATTTCATGGCACTCCCTTTTGGCTTGCAAAGTTTCTGTTGAGAAATCAGCTGACAGTCTTATGGGAACCCCCTTATAGGTAACTAACTGCTTTTCTCTTGTTGCTTTTAAGATTCTCGTTTTGTCTTTTATCTTTGGCATTTTTTAAATTTAATATATTTTTTATTATTGACAGTTTTACAGATGCCCCCCATTTTTGCACACTTTACACCCTCTCTACCCATTGCAGACTTTCCCCACACTATTGTATGTGTCCATGGGCTATACATATAAGTATGTAAGTTATTTGGTTTATCTCTTCTTGTCTCCCCTCCTCCCCCTTGAGATATGTCAATGTGGTCCAAGTCTCCATGCCTTGGTTCTTATTTTGATGGTCAATTCATTTTGTTTCTTAGATTTCACAAATAAGTGAGATCATATGATATTTGTCTTGTTCTTATTAGCTTATTTCACTTAGAATATAATAGTTTCCAGGTGGAATTTTAATTAAGATGTGTCTTGGTATAGGCTTCTTTGGATTCATTTTGTTTGGGACTCTTATTTCTAATGCTTCTATTATCCCTAACTCTGTGACCTCCCACCACCCAAATTTCATACCATTACAAAGTTTCACCTGTCATCAGCAGGTGAAATAATGTAATACCCAAGTTTCCCACATCTATGATTGTTTAAAGTTATGATTTATTCAAGATTACTCTTATAGTTATAATTCTTTCATCACCCAAAAAGGATTATGCCTGGTCTCACATACACGTACCTTCTTATGGCGTTAATCATATCCTGGGGAGAAGAGAAAAAAAAACATAAATCAAGAGTAAGGTGGACATATTTAGAAAATTAAAATGGCTAGTTAAAATTTAATTTTGAAAATATCACAAATATGTTTTAGTGAAAACATGGGCTCTACAATATTTAAGATACTCTTCTACTAAAAAATAATGTGTTGCTTATCTGCAATTCAAATTTAACTACACATTCCTCATTTTGGCAACCCTCAAATGAGTGATAAGCCCTCCTACCTATAAAGTTTTACTCACCTTCTTCCTCATACACTAGCACCCCCTAATATGTCTTGAATAAATAGATGGTCAGAATAAATATATGGGGGGCGGGGGAGGATTGAAGAGAAAAGACCCAAAACAACCATCCTAGAGGACTCATGTGAAGATGTTAGAATGGTGTTTCCAAGATCTGGAGATGGAATATATTTAAAAGGCAGAGATGGGAGCAGAGGAGGCCAGGAGCGCAGCCACACCAACACCCAGACCGGCCTAGACACCACTCTAGACCTGTGCAGGGGGCCACTTGCCAGCTATAATCTGTGTGGGACCACCACTGAGCCCTGGCAATGAGTGGTGCAGTAGCACACTGCAGGCTTCCAGATATATGCAGTGAACACTCGCCATAGAGACCTCCCAAACCATGCCACCTTGCTGGTGTTCCCTGACCCCACACTGTGAGTGCAAGCCAGGGGAACCCTGCACCCCAGCCCCACTTAGTCCCCAAGTTTTCACTGCTGTTGCAACCCAGAGCCACCAGGAGTGTGCCCTGCCTGGGCCCCAGGACCATGCTGCTGGTGCAACATGGAGACACCTGGCATGCCAAGCCCTGGATCACAGGACCACCTTGCCAGAGCCAGCTGGAACCACCTGGCACCCCATCCAGGACCCAGAACTGCACTGCAAGTGAGCTGCCAGAGGAACTAGGGCACCACCCTGCCACTGTTGCTAGGTCTTCACAGTGAACTGCATGCCAGAGGGATCTGGATCCTCACAGAGAGTCGCACACAAGAGGAACTGTGCACATACCCCTGCCCACCTCAAGCATCTGAAGCAGACAGCAGAGGGACCAGATCTATGGGAGAAGGGAGTAAAACTCAAAGCAAAGACAATAAAGGTGTAAGACTCATGGCAGATCCAGCCTCTGAGCTAAGGAGTCCCAGACTATTGAACTGCTAGGGGCTTCAACCTCTCAGACCCCAAGCAGGGTGCCCAGGGCCAGAAAGAGACAGCAAAGTGGGGAGACAAAGATACAATCCCCAAAGGAAATAAAAGGTGGAATCTCCAGAAAAAGAAATAAATGAAATGGAGGCCAGCAATATGTCATGGAAAGAATTCAGATTAATGATTATAAGGATGCTCAACTGTCTGGATGAGAAATTCATCAACATTTGTAAGAATTAAGAAGAAATGAAGAATGACATATCTGCAATAAGAACACAGTGGAAGGCTTCAACAGTAGACCAGCAGAAGTAGAGGACTCAATCAGTGAGTTAGAAGACAAGGTCAATAAAAACACCCAATCTGAACAGCAATTGGAAAAAAATCAAAAAGCAGGAGAGATAAAGGGAGCTTTGGGACAACATGAAACAAAGCAAACTCTGCATAATAGGGGTGTCAGAAGGACAAGAATCAGAACAAGGAATAGAAAACCTATTGGAAGAAATAATGACAGAAAATTTCCCTGACTTGTGGAAGAAAAAAGTCACACAAGCACAGAGAGTCCCAAACAAGATGAACCCAAAAAGACCCACACCAAGACACATTGTAATTACAATGGCAAATGTTAATGACACTGAAAGCATCTTAAGGGCTGCAAGAGAGGGACAGAAAGTTAACTACAATGGATCTCCCACTAGACTATCAAATGATTTCTCAACAGAAACACATCAGGCCATAAGGGAATGGAATAAGGTATACAAAGTGATGCAAAACAAGGGACTGAATCCAAGAATACTCTATCCAGCAAGGCTATTATTCAAAATTGGAGGTGAAATTAGGATCTTCACAGGCAAGAAAAGGCTAAGGGAGTTTATTATCACCAAGCCAGCAACACAAGAAATGCTAAAGAGACTGTTGTAAAAAGAAGAAATATAAAGGTAAGAAGGAATATAGGCATAAAGAATTAAAAAATGACAATAAACAAGCACCTATCAATGATAACCTTAAATGTAAATGGATTAAATTCCCCAATTAAAAGACATGAGGTATCTTAATATATAAGAAAAAATGACCCATATTTATATACTGTCTACAAGAGACTCACTGCAGAATAAAGGACTCACACAGACAGAAAGTGAATGGATGGAAAAATCTTTCAGGCAAATGGAAAAAAAATCTGGGGTAGCAATACTTATATCTGACAAAATAGACCTCAAAGTGGAGGCCATAATAAGAAATAAGGAAGGCTATTTCATAATACTAAAAAGATCGATTCAACAAGAGGATATAATTCTGGTAAACATTTATGCACTTAATACAGGAATAACCGAATACATAAAAATACTTCTAGAAGGTATCAAGGGAGAGATCTACAGCAATACAATCATAGTAGGGGACTTGAATACCATATATACATCACTGAACAAATCTTTTAGACAAAAATCAACAAAGAAACAGCAATTGTAAACAACTCACTAGATCAGATGGAACTAACTGATATCTTCAGAACATTTCACCACAAAGCCATGTAATATACATTCTTCTCAAGTGCACATGGGCCATTTTCAAAGATAAACCACATATTAGGACACAGGAGAAGTCTCTACAAATTCAAGAAGATTGAAATCATATCAAGCATTTTCTCAGTTCACAATGGCATAAAATTAGAAATAAACTACAGTAAAAACAATAAAAAACAATCAAACACTTGGAGCCTAAATAGCATTCTATTAAACAATGATTGGTTACCAAAGAGATCAAACAATCCTGAGAAAAAAGAACAAAGTTGGAAAGATCACAATACCAGACATCAAGTTATATTACAAAGCCACTGTTCTCAAAACAGCCTGGTACTGGCACAAGAGCAGACATATAGACCAATGAAACAAAACGGAGAAACCAGAAATTGGCCCAAACCATTATGCTCAATTAATATTTGACAAAGGAGGCAAGGGCATACAATGGAGTCAAGGCAGTCTCTTCAATAAATGGTGTTGGGAAAATTGGACAGACACATGCAAAAAAATAAAACTTGACCACCAACTTACACCATATAAAAAAATAAACTCAAAGTGGATAAATGACTTAAATGTAAGATGGGAAAGCATAAAAATCTTAAAAGAATCCATAGACAGCAAAATATCAGAGATATCTCATAGCAATGTTTACTGATACATCTCCTAGGACAATGGAAACTAAGAAGAAAATAAATTAGACTACCTCAAAATAAAAAGCTTCTGCACAGCAAAAGAAACCATCATCAAAATAACAAGAGAGCCCGTTGCATGGGAGAACATTTTTGCCAATGTTACATCTGATAAGGGTTTAATCTCTAAGATTTATAGGGAAGTCATACCACATAACAAAAGGAAGATAAATAATCCAATTTAAAACAAAATGGGCAAAGGACCTAAATTGACACTTCTCAAAAGTGAATGTACAGAAGGTCAAAGGCATATAAAAAAATTCCCAACCCTAGCCGGTTTGGCTCAGTGGATAGAGCATCGGCCTGGGGACTCAAGGGTCCCAGGTTCGATTCCGGTCAAGGGCATGTACCTTGTTTGTGGGCACATCCCCAGTAGGGGGTGTGCAGGAGGCAGCTGATCAATGTTTCACTCTCATCGATGTTTCTAACTCTCTATCCCTCTCCCTTCCTTTCTGTAAAAAAATCAATAAAATATATTTAAAATAAATAAATAAATCCAGAAACATAGAATCATTGAACAGACCATCACACCTCAGAGGGAAGGCAGGGAAGGGTGGGTGGGGATTAGTGGGGGGAAGATCAACCAAAGAACTTGTATGTATTTAAGCATAACCAATGGACACAGACAGTGGGGTGTGAAGGCCTGGGCTTGGGGGGATCAGGGGAGGCTGGGAGAGGACAATGGGGAAAAGGGGGACATATGTAATAATTTCAACAATAAATAATTAAATAAAAAATAAAAAGCAGGAAGGAGGCCTACGATTTCTTTAAAAATATTCATGAAAGCAGCTGATCAATGTTCCTTTCTCATCGATGTTTCTAACTCTCTTTCTCTCTCTCTTCCTCTCTGTGTAAAATCAATAAAAATATATTTTGCCGAAACCGGTTTGGCTCAGTGGATAGAGCGTCGGCTTGCGGACTGAAAGGTCCCAGGTTCGATTCCGGTCAGGGGCATGTACCTGGGTTGCGGGCACATCCCCAGTAGGAGATGTGCAGGAGGCAGCTGATCAATGTTTCTCTCTCATCAATGTTTCTAACTATCTCTCTCCCTTCCTCTCTGTAAAAAATCAATAAAATATATTTTAAAAAATATATTCATGAGAACACCCCCTTAATTCATTATGATTTTATGTATTCTAGTGACAAAGGGAAATCTATTTTGTAGATATCATTCCACCCTCTGCAGAATCAAAGATGAATAATTAATAATTCCATTTCTTAGAATGGATATTTTATTTTGTTCTAGGAACAAGCAAACTAGCACATCAAGCAAATGTTTTTTCTCAGGCCTCCCTCTACTCACTCTATGTACATTCTATGCACTACCCCAAGGGAATCTCATCAATGTGTAAGTGTGAAATAAGCCACAGAAACCAGCAGCAGAGAAAGTCTAAAATGTAATTGACCGATTCCCAGATATTTACATTCCATTTTCCAGAATGGTATTAATATCCACTTCATCACTGTCTTAAAAAGTATATCTTACCCTGAATTCCAATATTGTATAAGCCAATCCAGTCCATATGCTAAGCCTCTTTTAGCCATCTTCTCTTCCCCATCATAATATTATTTGCCTTATTTCTTTGAACATAAATTCACCAACATATTTGGTTTCCCCCTTTAGTCTAAACTCTTTCATATCAGCAAAGCCTTGGCCTATAGTTGGCTATACTCCCTCAAAAAAATTTTACTGTCTGTATTATGTTTTTCATTGTTATTGTTTATAACAAAAGCCCAGCTAAAACTGGCTTAAATTTAAAAGCAAAAAAGAGAAACTCAGGGGGCAAGCAGAACTTTTGCATTAACTAGATTTCTAGGAAAAATCTTGTTATCAGGATCAGTTCTTTCTTCTCAAAATTCTATTTTCTACTTGCCTATATGAACTTTCCCTTCATTCTCTATATGGTATCAACTTGAACATCCTGGTTTAAATGATAATTCCCTAATATATCACCTAGAGGGAAAGAGAATTTTTCTTTCTAGTCATTACAATAAAATTCTAAGGCATACAAATCATTGCCCTGAATGGGTCAGGTGCATATCTTAAAATAATCACTGCATCTTTGGTAAACCTATAGAAATTAAATATGCTGATTTACCTAGAACTGAGAAACATATACATCCCTGGTGCTAGTACTACTGATTGTATCAACTTTAACCAACTACATGAACTGGAATTACTCAAAAAGTAATTCAAAAGGTGGTTCCCCCCCACCCCCAAAAAAGTAATTGAATGTCATTGGACAAACAATTGTCCCATACTGTCCATTTCTTAGCTGACTGCCATTTCCTCACTCTATAAAAATCACATCAGGCTTTTAATAAAAATTAAAAATATACACAACAATTTTAACAGAAAATTGAATGGACCTAGGACAATGTTTCTGGCCCAGGTAATTGCAATGGAGTCTGCCTTGTGGTTTGTTGTGGATGAGCAGCATCTCTGGCTTCTACCCACTAGATGGCAGTAGAACTCTCCCAATCTCTGGGACAGAAGAGCTTTAGTCTCCTTAGAGATCTACTAACATAAAATAGAATTGTTTTGAAATGGAATTGAATAGAATGTTTTGAAATGGAACTCAATAGAATTTTTCACTATTTTTCAAACAATTTTTTTGGGGGGGGAGAGTTAGAAAATTACCCTATCCAATTTCAAATTTTCCTATGAAGCCACAGTAAAAAAACATTTAGAATATCAGTGCAAAAATATAGAAATTCATATAAAAGAGTGATAATCCAAAAATATAATAGAGAAAATTGACCTTTCACAAAAGTGCCAAAATAATTCCCTGGAAGAAGGGAGAAATTTTTTTCAAAAATGTTGAACTTATTTGTGCACAGTTTAATTCAATATATTTACTAAAAATCTTTGAGTTGTATACTTAGAAAGGGTAGATTTTTTAAATGTATTTATACTTCAAAAATAAGTTTTTTGAGGAAGAAGTAAAGATCCAGCAGATGGAAATTCGTTACTTTAGTATTGGAACCAAAGTTAAGAAATTCTTGTTCAGCTAGTAAAAAAGAATAACAAGAAGTCAAGCAGAGAAAATCTGAAATTTCCTCAATTTCCCAATATGTTTCATAGCTTTATATTAGTCATGCAGCTAATTCCATGGGAAAGAATAACATTAATACCAGGTACAATCCCTTTATCAAGTTGCTATATTTACCCCATCCTTTTCTAGCCAGCACAAAAACACACACATACATACATACATACATACATACACACACACAAGCACACACACACAATCATATATTCTCATCCCTCACACAGGTGTCACATTTCCTACCCCTTAACAAAAACAACAACAAAACCTAACATAAAGAGAGATATGAGTTGCTTGACTAAGCTTAGTGAAGAAATGCTTTATAAATGCTACACGATAATAGAATACAATAAGAAATCCTCTCTCAAATTTTTGCACAGCACTTTATAAAATAATAAAGTGAGTTTCCCTTGTCATTTGTACATTGAATTTTCCCAATGACTAATGAAATGAATGACAGAGAAGGAGCACTGAGGGGTCAGAGGAACCTTTCAATGAGGAAGAAAGTGCAGGGACCCAGAGGGGAAGGAAACCTAATCTCTATAATTCCCCCAAATCTCATATATAGGATCTCCATCCCAAGTCCTACCTGCAGCCTGTCCATTGATGATTCACACATATGACGCTGGAGATCTGAGATGAGCTCTCTCGTGTACTGCCTCTGCTGGACCACCTGGTCTTTAGCCACCTTCAAGTTATCCAGCACATGCACTTCATTGTCATCCAGCTTTTGCAGCTCCCTTTTCTCTTCTTTGTCCACGACGTCTCTCATTTCCTCAAACCCTTCTCGAATCCTCTCTCTCTCAGTCTGCATACGACTCTTTAGGGATGAGAAGAAAAAGAGGCAGTCAGAATGCTTAGCTGAGGACCTACTTTTCATGGGCCTTGGAAAGCCAATACAATATTTTCCTCAGGCAGTTAGAAGGTAAAAGGAAGTGAGCCATTCCTGAAAAAGGCATTTTTTTCCCTACTATTTTCCTTGAGCTGTTCCCAAAGCAATTCATTCAAGTCTGCTTTCTCATGACCCACCAGGAAATACATGTGCTACCTGGATGAGGCCTGGATAACAATACCACACTTTATATGGAACTCCTTCACCCACATCTCCAAAATAAGGAATCCTGGGCCTTCCTTAACATTTCTTCTGGAAGTAGCAGAACCTCAAACTTGATTATAGAAATGGGACATGGCTGCATGAATCACTTTTACATTGGTCCACTCTATGTCTTTGCCTCTAAATAGTTGCTTTCACTTGGGAGTGTCTACTCTGTAATTCCCAACCCTCAATAGGAAAGGAATTGAATGAGGACTAAGCACAAGTCTTCTGGACTCATCAAGTCTGAGGTAACAAGGAGCAAGGGGCCCATTTTGATGTTTCAGAACTGCCTCAGGAATAATGTCTTTTTACCTTCCAGGTATCTCTCTCTTCATTGATGACAGCTTCCAACCTCTCAGCTTCCTGCTCCTCCTTCATCAGCCTGTCCACAGCCACCTGGAGTTTCTCCTGTGAGAAAGGAACCACCAAAGTCAAGCTATGAGCTTTCTCAGCACCTGGATAGCGGATAAATGGAGAAATCAGGGTCATCTAAGAAGAGACTAGAATTTCAGAACTGAAGCTAGCAATTAGAACTGAGAATGCAGACAGAAATCTGAGGAAGCATGTGTGTTCTTTATCCCAGAGTGATGCGAGTTTCCATCTCTGTATCAAGTAGTTTGGATTTCTCTTTTCCTAAAGAAAGAACTGATCCTGCAGCAAGCAAAGTACTTTTTTTCTCAAGAACACTCTTCCCAGATCTAACCAACCATGTTCCTAAAAATCCCGTCTGTTCATGGGGGCAATCAGAACTTATCTTGAGAAGTAACTCTCACTCATACAACTTCTCTTTGATATGCATATTACTGAAGAAAATGAATGAATGCACAGCAATGTCCCTCAGGCCTCAGAAGCTAAACCAAGGATATCAAAGAGAATGTAGCACTCAGTTCTATGATGACGAGGGAAAGAAATAGGATTAAGCAGTAAAGATTTCACTTCAGGTAACATTCTGCCCAATGTTTCCACACTCTGGGGCCTACCTGACATTCCTTGACCACCTCCTCCACGAGGGATATTTGGTGACCTGGGTGCTCCTGGACACAAAGGCTGCAAATGGCCTTCCCATCCTCCTTACAGAAGAGATGGCGATTTTCCCCATGTTGCTCACAGAGATCATGTTGCTCACAGAGACCATGTTGCTCACAGAGACCATGTTGCTCACAGAGATCGCTCCTCTGCTGCTGGTGTGACCACATGTTGAATTCTCTGATTTTCTTCACTATGTTGTCCAACTCCTTATTAGGCATGAGGTGTCCAAGGGTCGTATGTGCTCTGGCACACAGGACAGCGACAGTGCCCTCCAAAGAAGCTCTCTGACTCATTTGCAGCGATGCAGAGTTGGCAGAAGTTGTGGCCACAGTGCAGGCTCATGGGTTCTGTCAGGAGCTGCTGGCAGATGCGGCAGATCACCTGCTCGTTGATGCTCCCTTGTGATGAAAAATCCATTGCCACGCTCTTCTGCTTCTTCCTGTCCTGACTCCAGAGGCTCTTCTTGCTCACAGACTCCTGCAAGGCTGGGAATATTGAAGGGGGCAGGATAAGAAAGGCAGGAATAGAAAGGATACTGATTGTGCAAACATTTAGAACAGGACAAAACTTTAATATTCAGTAAAGAAAGGAAAAGAGACAGAGAAGAAGAGTAGTCAGTGACAGAATGAAAAAGTCCCTTTGTAATAATTTCAAACACTTTATCTTAGTTTATGTCACATGACAAATTTCATCCCATCAAGGCAATGATTGCTATTTTCTCTTCTTCTACTCAATAGAGAACAACTTGAGGCCCTTCCTACTGAGAGCTTTATGTTACCCATCCATTATTCTTGTCTATTATTTCTCACCTGCAAACACATCCAACAGGTTAGATACAGTAACCCCACTGCAGCCCCCTGGCCTTTTATACTTGCATGACTTACTTTATTTGAACAGTTTTATTGAGTTATATTTACATTGCATGCATTCATTTTAAGAGTACAAAAGTTTCTACTACATTTATTAAACAGAATAACTATCACCACAATCTAATTTTAGAACATTCCTATTGCTTGAAAACAAGCTTAATGCCATTAGCAGTCACCCCCATTCTGACCCCGAGCCTTAGGCTACCATTAATCTCCCTTGTGTTTTTACAAATTTACTTTTTCTGATTAATTCATAACAGAAAAAATATAATATACTAGAGGCCCAGTGCACAAAATTTGTGCACGGGGGGTGGGGAGTGTCCCTCAGCCCAGCCTGCGCCCTCTTGCAATCCAGGACCCCTCGAGTAGGGTCCCTAGGCCTGTCTGGCAATCAGGGCCTATTGGGGCTTTCCTTCCCCTGGCTGCCAGCAGACAGCCCACCCCTGCCGCTGCCACTGCCTGCCATCTGTGCTGCATTGCCTCCCCTGTCCCCCACCACTGGTCACCTCCCTTTGCAGGTGACAGGTGTGGGGTGCGATCTTTTGGCTGGCCTGGGCTTCCCTCTGTGGGGCGATCACTGGCCAGCCCTGCACACCCACCACAGCATCGCTAGCTGGTGGCCTGGGCCTCCCTCTGTGGGCAATTGATCGCGGGGTCCCCAGATCGATTGCCCTGCAGAGGGAGGCCACCTGCTGCAGTGCCGCCAGCTGGATGGCCTGGGCCTCCCTCTATGGCCACCAGCCAGGTGGCCTGGGCCTCCTTCTTTGGGGTAATCGATCACTGAGACCCCCATCGATCGCCCCGCAGAGGATGGCCTGGGCCTCCCTCTGTGGGGCGATTGTGGGGCAATGGCGGGGTCCCCTGGCCAATCGCACTGTACCTGCCTTGGCTGGCCTGGTGCCAGTGCGTGTCATAGTGTGGTCATCCAGAAGGTCGTCCGGATGGTCATTGTGCTGTTCGGTCATTCAGTTGATTTGCATATCATGCTTTTATTATTGTAGATGATCCTTTGAGTCTGAATTCTCTCACTTCACAGGCAGTCATTGAGGTTCATCTCTCCTGCCTTTCTTTCCCATAATAAAAATAAAAACCCACTGCTGCCCCTCAGATTTTACACTTGCTCATCTCTGAATGGAATGATCTCCCCGATGTCAGCATGGCTCCTTCTTACATTTTATTCCGTCTTGCACCTCACATGTCTCTTATCAGAATGACCTGCTCTAACTTATCTATTATAAACTGCCAATACTATTGCTTGCTGTACCCTTAATATATTTTTCTTATTTTTACTACCTAGTGTATAACATATTTCTTTTGTCCACTGATGTACTCAGTACCTATAACAGTGCATCACACAAGAACAAGAACACAATGTTTGGTGAATATATAAAACTAGAAGTTCCCCATTCCCCATCTCTCCACAGATAGACATTTTTCTTATCAGCTTTCATCTTTATTCCCATTAATTAGCAGTTCCCCAATACCTGAGAAGTGTTTACCTACTAACACTCCTGTCTCACACAGAGCCTTCCCATACCCTCAAACTCATTCCCCCAAAGACACCTACAGAAACATCAAAGACATAATACAGAGGTCATTTCATCACTAACAATTTTATAAGCAGTTGTAATTTAGAAATCACCTTGGCCTATTTATTTCTTATATATGTATTTTTAATAAGAGTACCCCCTTCTTGGATTCAGAAGTACAAATTGGTAGTCACAAAATAGTCATGGAAATATAAAATTACAGCATAGGGCATATAGTCAATAATATTTTAATAATTATGTATGATACAGGTGGGTACAATTAGGGGGAAAACACTTTTTAATTTATATGGTTGTCTAAACAAGGCTCCACCTCACAGGTTAGATGCTGTACACCAGAAAGTAATACAAAATGATATTGAATATCAACTGCAATTGAAAAATAATAAAGAAAGAAAAATAAATTTAAAGAATAAAAAGAGTGCTTTTTCCTTCAAAATGTGCAAATGACTTACAGAGGTCAAGGTCATTTTTAAAATAGGTAGAATTGTTGAGAAACATATTGCCCTCAATATTGCCATTCATTGTTCTCTCCACTATGGCACAGATTTTAAAAGACAAAAACAAATAGAGGGAGAGGTTGCAAGAAATAGATTATAACCAATATTATTAGGATGCACTGAGGTAACAGTGAGATGTGGCTCTCAGTGGAGAGAAAATTCCCTGTTCTTGAACCTCCAGAGAGACAAGTGACCACACAGGAGCTACAGAGATGGGCAGCAATCTAATCATCCATCCTCTCTCATCAGCTTGCCAAAGGACTGTACAATTATCAGGAAGGTTGTGCACAACTTCCCAGAAGTTACCAAGACAAGAGTAAAAGAATCAGATCATGGGAAGGGGCAGCAGGTGTCATGTCTAGAAAGGTGGCAAGAAAAAGCCCCTGAAGCAGCCCACGAAGCAGGCCAAGGAGATGGATGAGGAAGATATGTCATTTGAGCAGAAGGAAAAAAAGAGTATAAGAAACTTGAGGAAGTGAAAGCAAAGGCCAAGGGGAAGGGCCCCCAGGACACTTGCATAATTAAGAAATCTGGCCAGAAATTAGCTGTTTCTTGTAACTGGGACAATGTTGATCCTAAATTCCATTCCTGTTTTAACATCTGAATTCTTTCTCATAATGTCTGTTGCCACCTATAGCTAGATGAAGCTTGTTGTCTGCAAGCTTGCTGTACTTTTAAGAAAAAGCTTTTATTTTTAAAAAAAATAATGATAATTTAACAAAAGAGTAAGAGGACCAGTTTCAAGAGATCCCATCCTTTCCCACATGCATCCTGACAGGGGCTCTCACTCCTGCTGGCCTCACCAGGGCTTTACGAAAAGGGAAAACAGAGCGCCACCTCACAGGTTTCACTGGAGAATAGAAGGAAGAGATTTTCTGTCTGGAAAAAAAAGTATTCTGGGTCACTTTGGCAAGGTAGAGAGTCAAAAATACAGAATAAGAAGAAAATGAGGGTAACTCAGCCTGGAGAAATAATAGTCCCTCCCAGAAATAAATAAGACTCTGCTCTTTTAAACCTCCCTTCTTTAAAAATCACTCTTCCCCCAGACGCAGTGTTTCTCTTTTCTGCCACCTCAGCAGAGACACCCACAAGCAGAGCAGCTTCAGAACCACAATTTAAGACACCAAACAGTCAGTCTGCTCCCCCAAGAAACTGCCCCACTTACTTTCAGGAGTCTTAACTCAGTGGAGAAGATCAAGTGTAGGTCTGGTCAAGAGTCACTCATCAATTCAGAAATGAGTTCTCCACAGAGGAGTGTCTCCACACAGCAGGAGTGAGAAATGAAAGTTAAATTCAGAGGCGTGGAAATGAAACTAAAAAAGAACAGAAACTTAAGAACAATATCAATGGGGCGCCACCATGTGGAACATTTGGGAAAGTTAATGCTTCAGTATGTTCTAGGACCTTCACCAGCTTGGCCCTCAATCACTGTGTTTTTACCCCTTTCTCAGATTATTCTAGTAAGAATATTTGAATAAGAAGAATGTGAAATCCAATTATACATTCTACAGCTTGCCTGAATACTCAGAATTTCAATTCAATTCTATACATACCAGTTAATTTATCCTCTATTCATGTACTAAACTACTTACTATGGATAAAATCATCATCCACACAGTCTGAGTACCTGCACTTTGTAATGCAAAGTCTGATGGGGAAGACAATCAGTGATAGAGCTCAGTTCGTTTGAGCTGAGAGGTAGCAGCTATTATCTATATACTAGGGGCCCAGTGAATGAATTCATGCACCTTGAAAGGAACTGTGGGCTGTGAGGCAGGGGTGAGCACAGAGGCAGGTCTCAGCCCATCCTCTGTGATCCCTGCTCAGCCCCTCCTGCTGCGGCCCCCGGTCCCCTGTCTGCCAACAGCCCCACTCCTGCTGCCGCAGCTCCTATGCACGAACAGTGCCGGCCCCACTCACACCCGCTGATGGCGTGGAGCAATTGGGGCCAGCACTGTCAGCAGGTGCGAGTGGAGGCTGCTGCCTCAATCACCCCTTGGTTGTTTGGTTTTAAAACCCTAATATGCAAATAGACCAAACAGCAGAACAACCAAACAACAAAACAACTGGTCACTATGATGTGTGCTGACCACCAGGGGGCACACGTGGAACATGGCAGGCATCAGCTGTGGCAGGATGGTGGAGCAGGTGAGCGAGGACACCAGACCAAGGTGGGGCGCTGGTCACTGTCATCGGGGCGAGCCTCTGGTGGTTACTGAAAATTCTTTGCTCCCGTGTGCCACGGTTCTGCCCAGGGCTCTCACCCGCTGCAGACACCTGTTAATTACCAGTTTTCATTCTGACCTAGGCGGGCCAGATGAGGAAGCCTTCTAGTCATAATGTAATACATCTCTGTCAGTGACATGTTACCAGCAACTAGGGGACAGGAAGAGCATGAAGGTTAACACATGGTGTTAGAAAAATTATGGTGTTCTTCAAGTGGAATCTTTCTTTGTGCAACACTCATACCTCCATAATCATGCACTTTCCCCATTTCCTGGGGAAAACATTTGGTCCTTTTTACACCATCAATCAAAAGTAGAACTGAAAAAATATATTTAAAAATTAAAAAATAATAAATTAAAAGGAAGGTACAACTAAGGCATGTCATAGTACTCTAATAAAAATAGAATAATAGTAAAATAAAGTAAGTATAATTTTTTAAAAAGAACTGAAACATTTCTGTTTCCTCTACATGTGTTTGTACCCTGTTATTGATCATCTTTTTCTGAGAACATGTTTCTGATGCTGCAGCTACAAGTTGCTGGAAGCTCCAGACAAGGGTCCCTGACTGACAAGACTGCAGAGCTTGGCAGTCTTCACATAATAACCTATATGAGATGGGGAAGATGACTGTAACATCAATAATTTTTCTAATTAAAGCACAGATATTTTGGTATTGGTTGTAACCCAGAGAAGATTAAGCAATCTTACCTTATAAACTCTTACTGATTTACATATATCTACTAGATGCCCAGTGCACGAAATTTGTGCACTCGGGGTGGGGGGTCCCTCAGCCCAGCCTGTGCCCTCTTGCAGTCCATGAGCCCTCAGGGGATGTCTGACTGACAGCTTAGGCCCACACCCTGCAGTTGGACATCCTTTGTGCTGCCGTGGACGCAGGAGAGGT
Source organism: Myotis brandtii (assembly GCF_000412655.1). Lineage (NCBI taxonomy): Eukaryota > Metazoa > Chordata > Mammalia > Chiroptera > Vespertilionidae > Myotis > Myotis brandtii. Next base: position 76,165 of record NW_005355020.1, on the reverse strand, counting down.
TCCCACCACTGCCACTGCTCTTGCCAGCCGTGAGCCCGGCTTCTGGCTGAGCAGCGCTCCCCCTGTGGAAGTGCAATGACCACCAGGGGGCAGCTCCTGCGTTGAGCATCTGCCCCTGTACCCAATAAGAGTAAGATTTATGAAGGCAGAAAGGAACCTCCTCTATGTTATTCCTTATTGTGTCAGATTTACATACAAAATATTGTACATGGGGAGTGATATTTAAATAGAAAAACATACAGTTATATTACTATGAATATAGTTTTAATTATATTGAACTTGCTGATAATAATGGTTCTGTGCTATTGGTGGTGTTGAGGTCAACATAATTGCTATGGTCATAATCGAGTTCTGGTATTATTAGAATTTGTGTAAATTCCTTTGACAAATTTTAAACAACAATTCTTCTCACATTCTGTTTTGTTCCTAAGATGTACTCAGATACTTACCTGAATGTCTGTTGTTTATCTATACCAAGTGTGTCAAACTCACAGCCCGCGGGCCACATGTGGCCCACAATGAATATTTTTGCAGCCCAGCCAATATAACGGTATGTAAGAAATGTTTTAATAAAAATTTCATAACTTCATTTTTACAATATACTGTTATACATAATTATTAATAATGAACTACATTTGCTAATGACTTATTACTATAATCGTGTTGCATTCGTTTCCCTTACACACCTTACTCACAGGTGCACCATTTCTCTCCACTGATACTAGCAGTGAATATTTTAGCAGCCAATTGCCATGTCATTAGTCTTGTACTGACTTGTTTGGTGTGTGCAACAGGAAATATTCTGCTTTCAGAGAAAAAGAAAAATAGGTTTATTTGCATTATGCTTATTAATTTGTGCGGTTATTCAGTGTCTGGTAAGTTAATGTTCAAGAAAAAAATATTAATATTTATTAAAATGTTCTATTATTTTATATGAATGATTACTCATTTATTTCAGCCCTTTGTACTCATCATGTCTCTATTGAAATAAACCTATGTTTCTATGAAAATTGAAGCTTTTGTGTTTTTTTGCAGCCCACATAAGCTTAAACCCTGTTTATTTGGCCCGTGTTAGCCTTTGAGTTAGACAAGCTTGATTTCCACCACCACCCTCTAACCACGTTATTTCCTGTGTCCTGTGCTATTTTCAGACCAGAAACAATTAAAAATTATAGATCCAAAGTCAGAGAATTTCTCTCCAACAGGAGATGTAGAAACTAAAGGAAACACAGAGCCCTGAGGAGAATGTATTATTCCCTGGGCCTCAGGACATAAAATGCTGGGGTGGGGACCACAGCAATGTGCTTAGCTCTGGAGATAGACTTTAAGTGATGGGAGAAAGAGCATGGGTCATTCTGGTTTCCTATTGGCGGATGCTTCCTATTGGCCTAACAAGCTCTGATTTGCTCACTGGTGTCTCTCTACCTTAAATTTGATGTCTCAAATGTAGTTCCCAGGACACCAGCATTACTCTCCCTGCTCTCCAATCCTCTCTTTGGGGTTCTGATTTCCTCAAACATTTTTCAGATTAATATTTTTATACTGTATTCATACACAAGCTCAAATACATCAGGTCCTCTCTGTATCTGCTTTTTTCAAATTTTAGATTGATCCAATGTTTTACAGCCCAAAGCAGCCTACTCAAAAATGCATACTATCTGTTGTGGTTTAAGTTTTGAAAGAAAGAGATTTCTTGGGAGCTAAAGAGAAGAAATCTTATAAAGAGCCAGCTTATAGCCCTAATGGGTTTGGCTCAATGGATAGAGCGTTTGCCTCCGGACTCAAGGGTCCCAGGTTCGATTCCGGTCAAGGGCATGTACCTGGGTTGCAGGCACATCCCCAGTAGGGATTGTGCAGGAGCCAGCTGATCGATGTTTCTCATTCTCTATCCCTTTCCCTCTCCCTTCCTCTCTGTAAAAAATCAATAAAATATATTTTTTAAAAAAGGGCCAGCTTATACACATCTTATTAACAAAAGGATTTCTTTCTTCTCATTCCAAAAGCACTGAACCTCATACAAACATCTCATACAGAGTCAGGAGGGAGCACATTAGTTCTCTGGGGCTGAGGATGTGGGTTTAGTCAGAGATTCAAAGGGAGGCAAGCATAAAACGATGAATATGGGATTTGTGGGAGGCACACATCCTAGCCTGTTCCTGTACATTCCACATACTGACCCACTCACCTTCAATTGTCAACAAGTTTTATAAATCAAATATAGACTATACTAAAAAATCACTCTACTGTACATCTCTGCATCTACCACCAGGCCGCAAATCATCCTGTTCTTCATTCTCAACTGTGAGAATGAAACTGAGATAATTAAAAAATATATATGGCTGTTTGTTATGACATAAAATATATTGACCCTAAAAACAGAATATCTACTTATACTATTTACTCAAGAGAAATAAATTGTCTGTATTTCAGAAGACTGGATGTGGGATCGTACCAAGGCCTGCATGAACATTCACTGCAGATTTAACTCCCCTCTCTCCAAAGGGGCAGGGGCGGGGGAGGAGAGAGAAAAGAAGGCTGCTCTTCAGTCCTGGGGGCTGCCATAGTCTGTCAGCCCACCTGAAAGAGTGAGGCAAATTAGGAGAAAAGAACTGAAAACAAAAGTAGACCTGTGAGTATC
>NW_005355020.1:29159-73451 GCF_000412655.1 Myotis brandtii | reverse complement strand
GGGGGGGGGGGGGGGGGGGGGGAGTGGCAGAGAGAGGGGGGATATCAGAAGCAGAGCTTGAGCAGTCTTGACAGTGGTGTCTAGGACCTGCAAAGTGCTGTATCTAAAAATTCAGGTCTTTTTTTCCTTGTAACTAGGGACTTCATCTTGAATTGGAGGACTGGGATTCCAGTTACTGAAAACACATGAATGTCCCTGGAGTTGATTTGTCAATAATTAAAGAGTATTACTAGTAAGTCATAGCATCAGTCATCATAGTAATGTGGTAAAAGGAAGGCAGAGATAAAAGGGAAATTTTAGAAGATCAATTTCAAACACACAGACAGAGAGAGAGAGAGAGAGAGAGAGAGAGAATATTCACCTTGCAATCCTTTGTTACATCAAAGATCATCCAAAGTGAGAAATTTAGAAATTTAGAAATTCCTATGGATATACAGGGATCAGAACAGATAATAATTGACAAGACAGCCCATTTTACTTACTTGTTTGTTTGTTTGTTTATTTGTTTGTTTATTTAAAGTTTTACTTCCTTGGGGACAGATTTGAGAATAAAAATGCCAAAATACAAGGAGATTTCACAAGTTCTGAGTTGGTGGGAATATCCATTGCAGAAATAATGTCTCTGCTATCTCATTGGAGGGGAAGAACTGATGTTTCTCTTTCTTCCTGAAAACTTGCAGTTTATTCCAAAAATAAGGCTAACCTGGGCAACAAAACACTTACCTACACTATTGTTAAGAAATCCCACAATTGTACTTCTTATACTTACTGCAATTCTGTGAATAATAATTTTTATTAAAAATTTTTAATGTTAACATTATTTCAAGTGTCCCCCTTTGCCCACCTCCACGCACACCCGCAACCCCCTCTCTTGACCATCACCAATCTATTGTCTGTGTCCATGGGGTATGCCTGGGGTATGCATATATGTTCTTTAGCTACTCCCCTAACCTTCTTTATCCAGTCACCCCCATCTGCCTTCCCTGGGCACTGGCCTGTCTGTTCCATGTTTCTGGTTCCATTTTTTTTGTCAGATTATTTTGGTTATTAGATTCCACAATTCTTTCATCATGTTATCTTATTTCTTGAAAAAAAAAGAATAATAAAGTTGAAAGTGAACTAATATGTATTCTTAAAATCATTTATTTCAGTCACAGTGAGAGACAAACAAAAAAATGAATAGACAGCATATTTGATAACTAAATATGTGCTAGCAATGACAGAGTTATTGAAAACATATTGTTGTTTAATTTTCACAACAATACATCAGGTAAATTTCATATATTTTACAAATGTGAAACTGAATCCTCTAGAATATAGCTTATTTGATCAGGGCTAATATGCAGTAACACCAGATTTATAATAAAATTCTTACTGTCACACACACACACACACACACACACACACACACACACACACACAGAGAGATCTGCACATCACCTACCCATGATACTGCAGCCCCTAAGGCAGCCCAAAATATCCTCAGAAGAGAGTCCGTAGGAGAAACAAGCTTGACCACTATGCCATCATCAGTTTCCCCCTGATTGCCAAGCAAGCCAGGAAGAAGATAGAATACAACAATACATGTATGTTCATGTGGGTGTCAAAGCCAACAAGTGTCAGATCAAATAGGCTGTGAAGAAACTCTATGTCATGGAGTAGCCAAAGTTAACACCCTGATCAGACCTGATGAAGAAAAGAAAGCATATGTTTGACTGGCTGCCAACTATGATGCTTTGAATGATGCAAACAAAATTGGGACATCTAAACTGAGTCCAGTTGGTGAATTCTAAATATAAAAACTATTCACTGTAAAAAAAAAAAGAAGTATAAAAGTTATGGGCAATGAAATCTTTTTTAGTATGTAAATAGCTTATTCAAGAAATTATCTTGAAAGTTGGTATTGCGCTAACATGTCCTCTGCCCCAGTTTGCCATTTATTTCTTTATGCACTTACAGGTTGAGGCAGTCTGCAGGACAGCATGGAAGATGGGATTAAGAGGAAAGAACTTAGGGCAAAACACTGACTACTGGCTGCAATTTACCAAGTCCACCATTCCTCATATGTCCATGTATACATGGAGATCTTACCTGTATCATAAGTCGGAGGATTGATTGTGATGTTCTATGTAAGGCACTTTGCAAATTGTTTGGGACATTACATGACAGTAGACTTCTTAAGTTTTATCTTCTTCTAATTACTGTGCAACAGATGCTGTGGATGCAGATATGGCTAAGGTGATTTTTACAATCCTCAAGGAGATCACTGATTAGTGGGAAAAACACACACAGAAGCAGGCAATTTCAGTACAGAGTGACAAGAAATAAGAAAAAAAAAACAAGGAGCTGTGAGGACACAGTAGAGGGCTCTGATATAGTTAGGAAAGAGAGCAGGATGGTCAAAAAGTTTATACTGGAGCTGTCTTTTAAAGGAAAAATAGGAGTTTTCAAGGCAAACCATGGTAATAGAAACATGTTAGGCAGAGAGAATATTTCAAATGTGCAGAAGCAAATGAGAACATAGCGAGAGTTGGAGAACTGTCTGCACCTGGACATGCACACACCCTGGATGCGGTTGAGGCTAAGAGGGAAGGAGGAAATCAGAAGAGTTTGGGAGGTGAGCAGGAACTTGTTTCTTGTGCCTTCAAACTTGGTTGGGTCTTATTCCAAAAGCTAAGGGATGAAGGGGTTAATGGAAGGTTTCACCAGGGAGTGTGACAGAGTGAAATTGACATATTATAAAGTTCATTCTGGCTGTCATGAGGACTTCCTACTGGAATGAAGTGAAATGCACTTGGAGTAAAGCTTTAAAGACAGAAAAATTAGTTTGAGCACTTTCACTGTAGTCCAGGCAGAGATGATGTGGAGCTAGGTATGCTCAAAGGTCACAGGAATGAATTGAATAATGTTCTCTCCAGAGCTGAGAGTAACACGAGGCTAGTGAGATGCCTAGGACGCAAAATTAAGGGGGCATGGACCCTCAGGGTCTTAAGTGCTCCTTTAAGGTCTGTGCCCTAGACACCTCTATGGGCTCACTGCTCAGTACATGAACAATTAAGGTGTTATTGGCAGTGCAGCCGAAAAGGAATGAAGTATAGTATTTTCTTGACTCATTTGTCCCTGTCTGCAATTTAGCTGGGGGCAGGACCAGGCACCAAGTCCCTGAGGTCACTCCCTTCGGACTTTCCAGGAGCAATAAGTATTCTCAGGCTCATTCTGTACTGTGGGGAGTCTCCCTTCCGTGACTGAGGGAATGGATGCTGGTGAGTGAACTAGGCTGCACACATAGCTGGTGGAACATTTCCAGGGAACTCAGACACACAGACACGTAGCAGTTACTGTCACCACGCAGACTGCAAAAAGGCGTTCCTGTGTCGGTGCACTGGTCAGGTGGTCAGGAGAGGAGGTAAAGTGTACTTTTTTGACTACCTTCCCCATGCTTCTCATTCTCTGGGTCTACATCCCCCCTGCTGCCCCTGCAGTGGTTTTTCCCTACCCCTAGGTTCAGCCTCTGGTGCTCTTTCCCAGGAATAATGTCCACTTTCTCAGTGATATTTTGCAGCTGTGATGATCTCCTTCTAGTTTTCTACTCACAGACACACATATGAGGAGAACGTCAGCAGTCTGGGGCCCCTGGATGAAATAGGCTTTTTTATTAAATGTATCTTTATTGTTGATAGTATTACAGAGGTCCCCTTTGTTTTTGTTTTTTTTTTTCCCCCATTGACCCCTTCCTCCCCACACCCACCCTTCCCAAGCCTTCACCACAATAGGGTCTATTTCAAGAAAGTGTTCTAATCTTTTTTTTTTTCTTTTTTTTTCAATTCTCACCAGAGGATATTTTTCCACTGATTTTTAGAGAGAGTGGAAGAGAGAGGGAAAGACAGAAAGAAATATCGATGTAAGAGAAACACATCGACTGGTTGCCTCCTGCACACCAGAAGAACCTGCAACCGAGGTATGTGCCCTTGACTGGAATTGAACCCGGAACCCTTAGATCCGTAGGCCAGCGCTCCATCCACTGAGTCAAACCAGCTAGGGTAGAACTCCTGATCTGAGATGTGCCTGGGTGGGTAGTTTGGGGAAAGGGAGCTCTCCATAGGTTAGGGAAGTTAGGGATGCTGTGAGTGCTTCTCAAATCTTCTCTCTATGGGTGGCTAAATCCTGACTTTAACTTTTTAGTTACCTATTAAGTCTTGCCTGATACATACAGCTTCTTCTACTTTAAAAGCTTGAGACACCACATCAGAGATGTTTTGTTTGTTTTATGCCCAGCAAGTTAATCTTTGTAAGAAAAAAAAAGCCCTAGTTTTAATAACATTATTTACAGTTTTAATAACTGTAAATAACATTAGGAAGATGTCTTAATATGAAATAAAGAACAAGTATATATTGTTCCATATGTACCACTATTCTTTGGTAACTGTATCTCCCTTTTCTTTGCCCATTTATGGCACACCAAAAATTTCAAGTGCTAATAATCAATACCACACACTTCAGAGGACAACTCCTAATGCTTCATGAACCTGGAGCTAGTCCAACAGAAAATTAAATTACTGTGGACATTCCTTTAAGGATTGGTGATATGAATTAAATAACTTCTAATGAAAGTCCAAATTTTTAGCACTCAATTTAATAATGAAACAAACTTCAACAAATTATTGTCATATATTTGACAATAGTAAAATATTTTTCCATATGATAGAAAAATTCTCAGATAAAGTGATTCATTAGTTCAATGCCCAGATATAATAGTTATATTTCTACATTTTATCTACTAGGCAGCCTACCTATGAAAATATGCTATTTGTTCCACAATGACACCAAGTATAACATGTTTTTGTGATCTCGTTTTTATTTAATAATAAATGGTAAATTTTTAAACAGCATTTCTTTGGGCAGGTCTCTCTTTCTTGATACTGAATAAAAAGTGTGTTGTTTTTTGTTAATGAGAAAATTAATTTACTTTGTAATGAAGATTATTTATTAATTTTTAGGCTATTTCAAAGGTTGGGATTTTTATTTCTATCTTCTTTAAAGAGTATAGTTTGTTTCATCATAAGTTCCTTTTTCAGTGATGAAATCCATTTAGCATGAGGTAGGAGGGTTTCACAAAGTCTCTGGGAGGAGAGATTTGAGGAGATCAACTGTACTGTGTTCCCTGAAGGACAAAATTTCTTTGCTTACTAATTTTATTCAAATTCACACACACACACACACACACACAACTTTAAAAAGTTATAAATATATCTTGTCAGTTTATAGTTCCAGAGACATTGATACAAGGAACAGACTGAAAGATCTAAGAGGGGAGGGGAGTGGGGGGGACAGAAAGAGATTAACCAAAGAACATATATGCATATATGCATAGCCCATGGACACAGACAATAGTGTGATGAAGGCCTGGGATGGGTGTGGGGGGAGAGATTGAATGAAGGGGTAAATGAGAGAGGAATGTGGGACATCAGTAATACTGTCAACAATTTTAAAAATTAAATTAAAAATAAATAAAGAAATATCAAGTCTATTTTACGAAGAGTTTAAATAAGAAGTGGTTGTATCCACTTTTATTTATGATTTAATTTTTGAATTGCTCATTACTTATTTCTGATCATGCTTCTTTAAAGTAATAAAGTTGGGATGTATTAATAAAGAAGACTTTGGGATAGAAATGTAATATTTTTGAATAATCTGGGTAAACTCTAGTACAGAATCTCATCCTAACTTTCAGGACAAGTACTCACTAAGTGCTACATTGAAGCACCACTCATTCTCAAGTAGCAGCATCCCTAACTGTAGTGATAATGATAATACAACTTCAAAAATATATCTGTAATCAACAGGTAATAATTTATTAAACATAGAAACAGAAAACACTTATATCAACACCTTGGTTCACATAGACTATAACCCTATGTTATAGGCTTTTTAATATCTTATGTTATAGGATATTTATTTTATAGGCTTTGAACTCCTTTTCCCCTTTTATGCACATGTTGATGTCTTTTTGTACACATGATAGGTGATCAATAGATTCTTAATAATCAATAAATCAATAGTTGATTAGGCAACCGTGAAAAATGAGATGGAAAAATTACTAGAATTAGAGCAAGATCCACATTTCATTTATGATCTATGTAGTTATTTAAGTTTAACAAACACAATGCATCAACCTTTTGAATATGTTAAATGCCTAATTAAAAAAAAGAATAACAAAAAAAATAAAAGAATAGCAAATAAAAAGCAGTTTATTAGATAAATGTGTGTACTGGATAACAGAACTGTTGTTTAGTTCAATAAGAAACAAAACTTTGTGTTTCTATTAATTTTTTATGTCCTTTATAAAAATTCATTATTTTTTCTTGTCTTAAAATGTTTAGTCAGAGAATAAAATTGCCTATCATGAGTTTTACCATTTTGTATGACTATCATTTTAAGTTTGTGTCAATTGTGTGAGAAAATAGTGCCTACTGATAGATTGTCTTTGGAAACATCTTTTAAAAATTCTTTGATCCTACTTTGAAACTTTGGAATCTTTCTCTGCAAAACAGATCATTGCACACATTTAGGTCTGTAATTAAAACCTCTGAGTAGTTAGAAACTCATTAACTGAGATTTTCTATAGCAGATCTGAGCCCACTGAGATTTAATAAATATACACTAGTTGGGTGTGACAAACTAGCTCTTTAACGTTCTTTCTCCTTACAGATAAGTGATGAGCATTTCATACCATAATTCAAGCATGTCAGCTCCCAACTATTCCACTCTCAATTACGATATGTTTGTCCTCATTGGCATCCCTGGACTGAGGGAGCTACACATGTGGATCTCCATCCCCTTCTGCCTGATGTACCTGGTGGCCGTGGCAGGAAATGGAATCCTGATCTACGTGGTGGCAGTGGAACGCAGTCTCCATGAACCCATGTACCTCTTCCTCTCCTTGCTTGCTTTTTGGGATCTGATCCTATCCACATCCACAGTACCCAAAGCTCTGAGCATCTTCTGGTTTGATGACGTGGACATCTCCTTTGGAGGTTGTGTAACCCAGCTCTTCTTTATGCATTTTGCCTTTGTAGTGGAGTCAGGCATTCTCTTGGCCATGGCTTTTGACCGCTATGTAGCCATCTGCTACCCACTAAGGTATACCACCATTCTTAGCCATGGTGTCATTGGCAAAATAGGGGGTGCTGTAGTGCTCAGGGGTTTTGCAACTGTTTTCCCTATTGTCTTCCTTGTGAAACGCCTGCCCTTCTGCCGGACAAACATCATTGCCCACACATTCTGTGAACACATGGGGCTGGCAAAGCTGGCTTGTGCTGATATCACCATCAATATTTGGTATGGAATCTCTGTGCCATTGCTCAGTGTTATGCTAGATATGGTGACAATCGTCGTCTCCTATGGGCTTATTCTGCAGGCAGTCTTCAGGCTGCCATCCCATGATGCTCGGATGAAAGCGCTGAGCACCTGTGGTTCCCATGTCTGTGTCATCCTCATGTTCTACCTTCCAGGGATTTTCACTGTCATTGCTCAGCGCTTTGGCAGAAAAATCCCCAAGCATGTCCACATCCTGCTGGCCAATCTGTATGTTCTTGTTCCCCCCATGATGAACCCAGTTATCTATGGAGTAAAGACCAAACAAATTCGTGAACGAGTGGCCCTTGTATTTTCTTCAAAAGGGAAGTATTGCTGAGTTTGACTGGGTAGCACTGTGGTTTCTTATAGGCCAGAAGGAAAGGTCCTATTAGAAAAGAGGAAAAACAGTTTTCATTCAGGATAGACTGTACTTGCTGTGAAATTAGTCTATTTTTTTTTAGGGATGATCGAAATTGCATGAGTTCCTTATCTCAGAGGTAACTAGGTTCCTGAAAATCAGAGTATTAACAAACTTCTATTTTTGCATGCCCATAAGGTTCTGCAGTATTTAATAACATAACATCTCTATTTCTATCTGCTATTCAAATTTTAGATCTCTGAGTCCTCCCCAACAGCTATGATGAATATAAATTAGAATGAGTAAACACCAACATTGTGTACAAATTGGGGAAACACCAAGGCTCCCTTCTAGCTCATCTTATTCACAAAAGACTTGACAGTCTTGTTATACAAATGTGCATACCTGGTCATGCGAGATAGCACCATGCACACAAATGAAATTACATTTACTGCTGTAAGTACATGGTTTTGGAAGATTAAAAAAAGTACAAGATAATTAAGTAAAGCATTGGGAGATATAATCTGCCTTGGATGCTGGGTGTCCTATACAGCCCTCCTCTTTTTAAACTTTTTAACATCTATCTTACAGGATTGTTGTATGAAGATCCAATAAAAGAGTAGATGCTAAAGCACTTCAGAAACTATAAAATTCTGTACAAATGTGTTGTGTCACTGTCATTAATGTCATTATGTTCTCTGGTATGAGCTTTCACCCTCCTTATGGTCAAAGGTTAAGAACAAACAAAGCAAAAACCCTGTCCTTTGTCTACGACAAAGTCCTTCTAGCTCCCTCCTTCTTTATTTTCCCACCAGGGTTCATCTACCTACAGTGAAGCAGCCTATCAGATGTGCATTATCCACTTTATTTATTTATTTTTAAAATATATTTTATTGATTTTTTTTATAGAGAGGAAGGGAGAGGGATAGAGAGTTAGAAACATCAATCAGAGAGAAACATCGATCAGCTGCCTCCTGCACACTCCCTACTGGGAATTTGCCCTCAACCAAGGTACATGGCCTTGACTGGAATCTAACCTGGGACTCTTTAGTCCTCAGGCCGGTGCTCAATCCACTGAGCCAAACCAGTTAGGTTGCATCACCCATTAAGACAGAGGATGACACAGACAGGCATAATTCAGGTGCAGGTACTCAATCCTTCAAAATCCCCTATGGAAATTTTCAAAGAAATTTTACCTTGCTCCATAACCATGGAACTTCTTTCTTTTCAGCTGTCTGCTCAGATTTCTGGCCTATTGTGGGATGTAGAGAAAATACATTTTTGTGTTTTTCCAAAGTCGGACTTTCTGAATAAATTTTGTCAAAATCTTGGAATCCTGAGCTAAGACCAGGTTTTTGGAAATTAACGAATAACTATAGTGAATGAGATAACTATAGATAGTGAGAGGACTCCAGAGAGATTAACTAAACTCCAGAAGCATGGAGACTTGGCTGGGTTTTAGAGATAAAGACAATGGTCTTATCTTTTCCCCAAAGAGATTTATTTCCCGTCAGTCTCCGAAGAAACTTTCTCAGAAGAAGGGAAGGTAGAGCAGGAGCAGTCTCTCTGGATTTTATAATCAGAGAAAATACAGTTCTCCTAATTTCTTGACTTTATATTCATATGACATTTGACCTGGACTTCATTGTATAGCCCTGGAGCTAAGAATTGGGTGTGAGGGACCACACAATTATTATTTGCTTTTTATGTGAATAATGATAATCTGTCCCTGATCCAGAATACTTGTGTACATTCAGGATAAAATTGATAACATGAATATTTAAGACCCAACATGGGATCATTTCAAACTTCCAGTATAAATAGTCTTCTCAACCCTGTAAGTCTTGGGTGGCTGCCGTCCCTATGCCCATCCTTGTCTCTCCTTCCCACTCTATTCCCTGTAGCCACATAAATACACATACCTAAATTAGCCTATCTAAATCACAGTAATGTGTTCCTCCCCCATCCCAACAATATCATCAGGCTTAGGTATATGAAGGGTCATTGGGGGAAAAATGACCAGGGAACATAAAAGTCACAGGTCAGAAGAAAAGAGCCCAGTAGTGGCTGAAGCTCAAGTTCTAAGTTAAGACATCATGACCAGGGCCACACCCAGGCTGGTGAGTGAACTTCAAAAGCCAGTGGTGTGCTGGTGAATGCTTAATAACTAACTTTTGGGGGTTTGATTTGAAGATTTGCTGAGTCACAATGTGTAGACACTTCCACTATGACTGATTTCAAGTGACTTCCTGGCAAAATTCTTAAAAATTTAACACTTTGCTCTTATGAGTCAGTATGAAAAGCTCCAGCACATCACTGATTGCAGCTCTTATTAGGCCTGACATACTGAGATTAGGGTGAGCCTGAAAATTTCAGCGCTGGTTTAACTCAGATGTGAAGGACTGAAGTCAATATAGAGAAATCCTGCCTCACTGAGAGGTAGGATTATGAGTGGATAAGAACAGAGACTTTGGAATCAGGCACACTTATTACTATAGGCTCTTCATATATAATTTGCATATATTGAGCATATTTTTAAACGTCTTTATTAAGGTAAGATTCACATAACATAAAATTCACCATTTTAACCATTTTACCATGTGTAATTTACTGGTTTTTAGTACATTTACAATGTTGTACAACTAATGCCACTATCTAATTGCAGAACATTTTCATCACCCTTAAAACAAACCCCATACTCATTAAGCACTCTTTTTTAAAATATATTTTTATTTATTTCAGAGAGGAATGGAGAAGGAGAGAGAGAAATAGAAACATCAATGATGAGAGAGAATAATTGATCGGCTGTGTCCTGCATGCCCCACACTGGGGATAGAGCCCACAACCTGGGCATGTACCCACACAGCGAATTGAACTGTGACCTCCAGGTTCATAGTTCGACACTCAACCACTGAGCCATGCTGGCTGGGCTAAGCAGTCACTCTTTATTTGACCTTCCACCAATAACCTGGCAACACTAATTAACTTTCTGTCAGTATGGATGTGCCTTTTCTTGAACTTTTGACAAAAACGGAACCATACAATATGTCAGCCTTTTGTGACGGCTTTTTTCACTTAGCATGATGTAAGGTCAGTGCAAGCAATAAATATTTAGCACCAATCATGTGATAAAGGTCTTTGAAGATATGTTAGAATTTTGGGGTTTTATTCTAAGCAAGATGAGTAACTGTTCAATGATGTTCAATGATTTTAAGTAAAGGACTGACATAATCTAGTTGAAGTTTAGAGTAATAGCACTCTAGTTTTTGAGTGAAAAATTAGATGGGAGAGAAAAAAGTGAAGATAGCAAATTCTTAAAGGAGGCTGCTGAGAAAAATCCATGGCAGAGATAAAGTAGTGATCACATTTTAATGTGAAACATAAATGAATTTAAGGATATTAAGAAGGCATAATCAATAGTAAATTAAGTTTGAAATAATTAAAGAAAATAAATAAATAAATACATAAACAAACAGATTTTTGACATGAGAAACTAGTTGACTTTTGTACCATTTAGTTAATATAGAGAGAATGTGTTGATGTGTTGATCATGAAGAAAGGAAGAGAAACAGATGGTATTTTTTTCATGTAGATTTTGAAAATGGGATAGTCAAGAGAAGTTATCAAATAGAGAATTAACTATGTAGGACAGAGAAAGAATTGGGAGTGGGCTTTATTTAGACTTTTCACTATACTGATGATTATTGAATTTATGAGTTGACTGTATGTTAGACAAATTTAACCTCACAACAAGACTATGAGTTAAGTACCAGCTTTTCTTTTATTTTAAGGAGAGAAAATTGAAACATGATACAGGGACCAAAGAAAGAGTAAAAATTTTGTGCATTTATGTTTTTGATGGTAGAAAATTAGGATACTTCCATCTGATGCCTATCATTTTCTTGAGACTTGAATAATTCTTACCTCTCTTTCTTTAATTCTATCAATTATTTTCTCCAAGAGAAATGAAGTCTTGAAATTTATAACCATTGGATCCATTATTGGAGGGCTTTCTGCTAGTGATTTACATAAGAAACTCTATTTTGTGTTGTCATTGTGGTTTCTATTTTATTTTTCAATTACAGTCAACATTCAACATTACTTTATATTAGTTTCAAGTGTACAGCATAATGGTTAGGCAATTATGTAATTTACAAAGTGATCCCCACCCATAATTTTAGCAGCCATCTGACATCATGCATAGTTATTACAATATTATTGACTGTGTTCCCTATGCTGGTTTTTGCATCCCCATGACTATTTTTTAACAACCTATTTGTACTTCTTAATCCCATATTTTTCACCAAGCCCCCAGCCCCTCTCCTATCAGGCAAATATCAGTTTGTTCTCTGCATCTATGAGTCTGTTTCTGTTTTGTTTATTTATTTTGTTCTTTATATTTTAGTTATTACAATATTATTGACTGTGTTCCCTATGCTGATTTTTGCATTCCCATGACTATTTTTTAACTACCTATTTGTACTTTTTAATCCCATATTTTTCACCAAGCCCCCAGCCCCGCTCCTATCAGGCAACTATCAGTTTGTTCCCTGCATCTGTTTTATTTATTTTGTTCTTTATATTTCACATATAAGTGAAATCATATGGTATTTGTTTTTCTCTGTCTGAAAAATAAATTATATTAAATAAATATAATTACTTGACTTTTCACAATCTCATTTTCTATGTCCTCATCCCCAGGTCACTGTTCCCTTTAGGAAAGAGTAGAAGGACAACCTTGTTCCTGATCTGCTTTGTTTTTACACCATAAATGATGGGATTGAGTGCAGGAGGGATTGCTACATAGAGATTAGCAAACATGATGTGAAAGGCGAGAGAGATGTTGTGGCCGAAGCGATGTGTAAGGGCAGAGAACAAGGCTGATGTGTAGAATATGAGAATGACACTGACATGAGACCCACAGGTGCTGAGAGCTTTCTGGCGGGCATCTCTAGACGGAAGGTGAAAAACAGCACGAAGAATGAGAGTGTAGGAAATACCAATGAGGATCAGGTCTGACATAATCGCCATTAGAGGCATAGTAAAGCCATACCAGATATTGATGGAGATACTAGCACAGGAGAGCCGGGCCACCGCTATGTGCTCACAGTATGTGTGAGGGATGGTACGTGTCCTGCAGAAGGGCAAACGCTTCACCAGGAAAACAACAGGCAAAATGATACTAAAGCTCCGACCAACAATGCCTACCAAGATCTTGACAATTGTTCTAGGTGTCAAGACACTGCTGTACCTCAAGGGGGAGCAAATGGCCAGGTAGCGATCAAATGCCATACCCAATAATATGGCTGAGTCCAGAAAGAAGCTGAAGTGGAGAAAGAACAACTGGGTGAGGCAGCCAGAAAATGTGATTTTCTGAGCTTTCAACCATAATATGCCAAGCATTTTGGGGACACATGTATTGCACAATATGAGGTCTGTAGAGGCCAACATGGAGAGGAAGAAGAACATGGGTTCATGGAGGCTGCGGTCCATAGTGATGAGGTAGAGAAGAATGCCATTACCTGCAAGGGCCACAAGATAGATGGTACAGAAAGGAATTCCAATCCAGATGTGAAACTGCTCTAGGCCTGGGATCCCCACCAAAATGAAGGAGTCTGGATTAAAAGTTGTCAAATTCAATGTGGTCATCATGTTGATTGTCATTCCCTGAGGACAAAATACCACATTTAATTCTGGGGACTGACTGTTCACAAAATCCTTTTTTAAGTCTTTTCCATCACTGGGATACCTCCTGTCCTATCTCTTAACAAACACTAGAAGAAAAAATGCAATCTACTTCTTCTCACAACCTCTACAGCATTTACTAAAAGTTTCCCCAAAACCTTAATTATTACCCATGTATAAATATTACCTTACCATAACTGTATTATTACTATATTGGAACCATGTCCCACTAGAACTATGACCTAGGAGCATATTGGTCCTTTGTTGTCAATTAAAATTCCAAGGTTGTCTTGCTCTCACCAAATAACTCAGTTTGAGGTTTCTCAAAGATGTATTAAATATCCTACTTGACACAAATCTAAAGAATATCCATTTAAATAAATAAGGGGCCATGTGTTAATTAAAAAATCTGCATTTTTTTAATGCCAATGTATCACTAGGACTCAATCTACTACTGCTCAGAATTTACTCCCACCTCTTCAATATCTGGAAGACAATCTATCTAAATATTCTTTTTCAACTCATAAATAGTGTTCCAAGGCTCATTATCTTCTTCTACCTGCCAACTTCCTGATCAGCTACCCCATATGTCATCACATTGTTCTCCCACTGCTAGAACATAGTGATCTGAGAGTTGGTGGTAACCCTTCTTCCTCCTTCAGCCCCTATCTCTCATCTTCCAGCTCTTATGATCCTTATTTGAAATCCCTGTTTGATCGGCCTACTTCTTTTCTTCTCTACTTCCTCATCTACTCAAATCATCTTACTCACTAATTGGAACCATAGAATAAGACTTTTGGTTCTATCCTGGCTGGTGTGGCTCAGTTGTTTGAGCATCATCCCATGCACCAAGAAGAAACCAGTTCCATTCCTGGTCAGGGCACATGCCAGGGTTGTGGGCTTGATCCCCAGTAGGGGGCCTGCAGGAGGCAGCCAACCAGTGTTTCTCTCTCCCGCTCCCTTCCTCTCTCTAAAATCAATAAAAACACTTTTTAAAAAAGAATTTTGGTTCTTTCAATATATTGCAAACCCTTCTCTTCTGATGCTACCATATTGATCTCTTTAAAATATAAAATTACCAAAACACTCACATTGCTTAAAAGCATGTAATTGCACCTGTTGTGCCAACAATTATTTTTATTTCCTATTTTACAGTCAATACCTTCCCTATATAGAGTGGTACTACCTATATGAATGTGTCTCACATTCTTCCCTAAAATGTATTCATAGAGGACTCCCCTTATTTCTCCATCATTCCTACACCCCATTGCTTGTATTGCTGCTTTTTCCTTAGATGCAATCTTGTCTTTTCTCACTATGACTAAATTCTACTCATTGCTCTGACCCTGACAAGTGTTAATGTCTCCAGGAAACTTTCTCCAGTTTTACTAAACCATGTCTCTATTGCCCTGCTTGTGCAATCGCAGTTCTTTTTTAAAATATATCTTTACTTTTGAAAGTATTACAGATATCCCACTTTAATCCCTCCACCCCAAACCTACCTCCCAGGCCTTCACCACACTATCATCTGTGTTCATGGGTTATACATATATTTACCAAACAATCAGATGTTTGTATTAAGCTTCGCATTATTTTTACTATTCTCTTGAAGTCTTTTTCCCAGATATGTGGCCAACCCTGCATTAATGATTAAGAACTCTTCTTGAGAATATAATTTCTGTCTCCATGTGTTTCTTCCAGCATGGAAAAAGGCAAGATTTCACATAGAATAACCAGTAATACAGTCTCAGTAGAAAACTGATATTTCAAGTCAGTCACTGCTGAAAATATATATATATATATTCCCTTGGCTTATTGACTCTTCTTCCATCTTCAAAGGTAATAACAGTAGATTTAATCTTCCTCTAAACTTTTTAGAAATGTGACTTCATATCTCTCTGACTCTAAACTTTTCTATTTCCTTCTTCTGCTTTTAAAGACCATTGTGATTACACTGGAATCACCCAGATAATTCAGTATAATACCTTTATTTTAAATCAGCTGATTATCTACATAAATTTTCTTTGCCATATAAATAACATGTACAGGTTCCAGAGATTTGGTTGTGTATATCTTTGAGGGGCTATATTATTCTGCCGACCACAAGGTCCTTTAACACTGCCTGTTCTTTCTCATTCTGCTTTCCCAAGACTTCTCCCACTATCACCATTACCACATTCAGATAATACTCACAGACAACTAGTTTTGATGTTGGTGCTGGGTTAGAAAGCCAGTAGATGGCTGGAAGAGGATAACTCCAGGATGAGAACAGAGATACAGAAGGGAACATAACACAACTGGGGGGTGGGGTGGGGGGAACATAGAAAAAGAAAGAAGGAAAGGGTACGGAGCAGGTGAGGCACAGGGAGAAAGACATTTAATTCTAGCTGGGGATGAGACACACCTGCAGAGCATAGCCTTTTTATCTTTTATTGGTTTTCTCAGGGGATGAAGAGGCTGAAAAATGAGGGGCCTAAAACCTAGAGGGATTCCAGGGACTCTACTCCCCAGTCAATATCATCAGTATTTATAATAAATGTTTACATTAACATTTTTTTTTAATCTTAATCACATGCACATGGGATATGATTCAGAGTTTTAGACTCAGGAGAGAAACCAGGGAGTGCTGAGATTCTTCAGGGTATGGCCTATGTCGATGAGTCATTTATAGACACTGTAGCTAGGCTCCAGGTTACTTGGAAGAATGGTGTGCTGGTGACCCTTTAAATTCTGGATCCCATGAGATAGTTATGTGAATATTTGGAGATAAGACAGTCGATTGTTTAGGGACACTGATGAGTTCCATGTGATATGGTTGTTGGGCAGATATGAGTATCAGGCTTTCAATGCCCTCCCATTTTGATGCATTCAGTTCCCCAGCCCCAACTCCTCCATCAGGTGAGGGTTTTTCTGGATTGTTATATCATACTAGAGGCCCGGTGCACAACACTCATGCACTGGAGGGGGTGGTCCCTCAGCCCAGCCTGCGCCCTCTCACAGTCTGGGACATCCTCCAAGGGGTTCTTAGCAATGCCTCAGAGGCAGGAGAGGCTCCTGCCACCACCGTTACGCTTGCCAGCCCAGCTTCTGGCTGAGCAGCATTCCCCCTGTGGGAGCACACCGATCACCAGGGGGCAGCTCCTGCTTTGAGCATCTGCCCCCTGGTGGTCAGTGCACGTCATAGTGACCAGTCGTTCTGCTGTTTGGTCAATTGGCATACTAGGGTTTTATTATATAGTATTCTATTTCACTGAATGGGCTTTCTAGTCTCTACTTGTCATTACATTGAGATACTTTTTGAACCGAAGAAACTCAGTGATTTCTGAACAAGATGTATAAAATTAAATCTTTACATAAATCACTTCCTTAGGCCACTGCATATTCATTGAATGCTTACCATGTGACTAGAAAGGTATGTTTAACATCCAGCTGCTTATGGCAGAAACCTAAGTTATTCTTAATATTATCACTTCCTTATTCTCCTTTCATTTTATTGATTTTGTTCTTGTATTGCCACTCCTCCCCCAAAATACTATAGATCTCAGTGTTTTACATAGGTTTTTCATTTGTGGATTGTCTTTCTAACTGTGTAACAAATACATAAAACAAAGCAAGTTTTGCATCTGCAGAAAGAGCTGAAGATACATTATAATTTTGTGATGCTAACTACTCTTTCCATTTTACTGAACCAGACCAAGTCCAGAATGCCTCAGAGCAAAATAGACCAGAGTTTTAAAGATGGTTGTACACCAATTAGCTTGGTATATCAACTGTGGCAGATAAAAATGGGTAAAATAAACTTCTATTTCCCTAAAATTATATTTATTATTTTGCCTGGCTGTGTGAGTGAGTGCTCAGATCTCTGAGCTCCTTACATGAAACTGACTTTCTCTCATTTCAACAAGTCAGAGTTGGAATTTCATGGGAAAAAGTCACATTGAGCACCCATTCCGACAATATGAAAGAAAAAATTTAACACTTTAAAACAAAAACACACAAAAAGCCATTTTAAAAATTGAAGTAATATAACAATGGATTGAAAACTAAACTGCCATAGTCAAGAGGAGCCTACATAGACATGACAACTAAAAGTAAAGAGATTTCCTGAGTGGGACTCTGGAATAGCAAAAGGACATGTGGTAGTGACCATGGTTGAACAGCCTAATGAATATACTGAAAGCTATTTCAGAAAGGAAACTTTTTCTCAATTAACAAACAGACCCACAAAATTAAGTAAGGTCTGGCTCAGAGAGGGGAGTCATTCTCATTTTAGAAGAACCTGAGCAGATTGATACTATTTTCTATCTTCTGAATACTAGTCTTTAGTTTCTTGGTTTCTGCTCTGGTTCTAGTAATCTAGTTTCCATCTTATCCCTCATCTCAAATTCTCCAAAGCATTACCACCACTATTTATCTTTATCTTATTTGTGAAATCCTTTCACATTCATTGTCTCAGTTGGCTCTCACAATATCCTCTCTCTCTCTCTCTCTCTCTCTCTCTCTCTCTCTCTTTCTCTCTTTCACACACACACACACACACATACACACACACACATACACACACACACAATTGTTTTAAACCCAACTGCAATGGGACTGTCTATAAAGCCTCCCCAACAAATACCAGGAAGAATTATTCTTCTGGTCTCTGGACTCCCACAGCATTCTGTACCCACTGCTGTATTATAATTACTGGTCATAGTAAGGGGACATTGACCTGAAATTCTGACCCAAAGAACAGATAAATCCAGGCTTATCAAATTTTTGAATAAGACTGGGGTGATAATTTCCATATATCCTTTCTGTTAGGATGACATATAAATATGATAGATCTTGGGATTAGTGAAAGGATAAAGAGAAAGCAATGAGGTAAAAAAAGAAAAAGAAAAAAAAACTAGGGATTTAAAAATAAACTCTAGACAGGTGATAAGTGAAAGAAGCCTGAAAGAAAAATGCTATAGGAAGGACAATGGGGAGAAAGAGTGGGAGTGAATGTATGGAGGGTAATATTGAAATGGGAAATGCAAAAGCAAGGTCAATGAAAATTTTTAGGCTAAGAGCCTCTGAGTTGGTGCTGACCACCCCCCGTAGATGCTCAGAGTGTCTAACAATATATCTGTTCCATCTGGCTCTTTGCCAAAACATATCCCTATGCGCCTTAAATTCCCATTTGAACAAAGGCAGATTTGCCCAAGTGGTGGAGGAGGAATTTGTAGCTGAGGGAAGGAAATATAAAAAGAGGGAGGGGAATCTCTGCTCCCAAAGGACAGGAGGAAATAAACATCGTATGAAGCAAGACCTGAGATTCAATTCTATATATTAAGGAAGTTAAGCTGTGTGTGAAATATTGAACTGAGACACTGTGAGTCTGAGAAGGTGGCATCGAGGAGGTAAGTCTAGGTCAGAAATTTTCAGGATGGAGAGGAGATTATAGATGTGGAGGAATTGATAGGAAATAAGTACCAGATGAATGGACAGCTCTATAGCAATGTTCAAGGAAGGGTGGAGGGCTAAATAATTATCTAGGTTGTCTGGATTGAACTGTGTTTTCCTGAAGAGTGGGATGGGAGAAGGGCAGTTTGGAGGGTTACTTCCCTGGTGAGGATGGGGAGATTGATGAGTAGGTGATTGAAAGAGCATCTGCCCCCTGGTGGTCAGTGCACCGTCATACTTGGCTCCTAAGGAGGATGTAAGAATCATAAATAACATAGAGGTTCTATCCTCAGACACTGAGGAACAACAGAAAGAACAGTTATTCTACTGCATTTGAGGGACAACTTATAAAGAACAAGGTTTCTGGATGGTGAAGTCAGATAAATGATTGAAAGACAGATGGGAAAATGAATTCACTGGACTAGAAGGGATAGTTTTTCTGGTAATTTTTCCAAAGATGATAGAAGCATGAACCAGTGGGTAAGGGAACTGAGCATATGAATGGAAGATCTGAAAAGGGGGCTGTCATAGAGACAACTGTAAGTGGAGCTCTTCGGATTGTTGTCTAGTGTGGGGGTATGGCGACTTCAATGGGTGTCTAATTGGAGTAAAAACAGAAATCACATGATAAATGGTAGGGAGATGCTGTGAACAAAGGCTGCCTTGGGGGTGGATGATTTAGGAGAACTGAAATCAGAAGAGAAAAGTTTATGCAGGTGCTGACGTGACCGACAAAGGTGGGAATGTGCAGTGGAGGAAGAAGAGCATGATGAGTGATGCTGTGGGAAGAGTGAGCACAACAAATGGCACAGACTACAGCTGAGATGGGAATGTTATCATAAACCTGTGATTTTTATCTGAGTATGTGTCCTTGACAGTGTGAACTTTACATGGCTGAGTGGGTGGGGACTTCCCTATTCTATGATTTTTTAAAACATTCACTACATATCATCTCTATTCCACACACCAGTGAACAAGACACAGTGCTGACTCTTAAGGAGCTCATCATATATTGGGACTGAAAATATTTCAAGTGTGATAAATGCTAGAGAGAGAAATAGATAACTGCAGGGCAATATAGGCATAACCCAGCCTTGGGAAATGAGGAATGTCTTCCTGAGTGAGAAATATAAACTGGCTACATTAAAAAGAAAGATGAAGATAAAGGAAGTGGATTGTATACAAGACCACAGCCCTAGTTGGTTTGGCTCAGTGGATAGAGCATCGGCCTGCAGACTGAAAGGTCCTGGGTTCAATTCCGGTCAAGGGTACATGCCTGGGTTGTGGGCTCAATCCCCAGTAGGGGTCATGCGGGAGGCAGCCAATTAATGATTCTTTCTCATCATTAATGTTTCTATCTCTCTCTCTCCCTCTCCCTTACTCTCTGAAATCAATACAGATATATTTTTAAAAATAAAAATAAGTAAAAGATCACAGAGAAAGAAGAGCAAATTCAGAGACACGCATTTGTCTAGTATTGGTAGACAAAGCAGAGAATGTGTGCACTTTATTAGGCAATTGAAAATTATTCTCTATTGTCAGGTAAGTAGTACGCTCCGAATTAGCTTTGGAAATATAATTTATACAGAGTGGAGCAAAAGTAGGTTTGCAGTTGTGAGTATGTGAAATACAGAGTTTATGTTTGTATTATTGTTTATTAATTATTGTATTAGATTCCATACTAACAACTGTAAACCTACTTTTGCCCCACTCTGTATGTGGAGACTGGTTTAGAAACTGGAAGGACTGCAGGTGAGGAAATCAGTTGGGAGGTCTTTCAGTAAATGGATCTGAAGCTTAAAAAGCAATATAGGTAGCAAATATAGATTTGGGAGGTATTAGTACATGAGGCTAAATGAAGCCAAGGCAGGTGGAAAGATCAGCCAGGGACAGTGAAGAGTGAGGGGAGCCTAGAAACAGAGAAATAGGAAGCGCCTTGGTGAGCCATCCAGCAGGGACAGAGGAGCCCTTAATGAGGACCAGAAAGGAAGGTCGGGGACAAGAGAAGAACTAGAGCTGAGTAGAAAAATCAAAGCCAAATCTAGAGTTTCATGAAAGGCATGATTCTGAAGGAAAGAAGAGAGACAGACAGGAAGTAGTGAGCAGAATACAATATATTTTTATTATTTTTGCTGTTAACTTTTCATTTGTTTTCAAGGTTAAAAATACTTGAATATTCATAAATAATAAAGATAATGATCTAGGAAATTAGGACAAACTGGGGGTAAAGAAGAGGGGAGATAATTGATGAAACAAAGTCCCTGAGGAGGTAGGAAAGAAAAAGAACTCAGAGAATAGGTGGGGAAATTATTCTTGAAGATATACATACATACAAACTTATACACATATGCATGCATATATAAACATATACATGACTGCATCTGACGATATGTGTTTGTGTTTACATGTGCGTGTGCATGTGGACCTAAAGAGCATTAAGCTAAGTGAAATAAGCCAGTCAGAGAAAGAAAAATATCATATGATTTCTCTCATATGTGGAATCTAATGAACAAAATGAACTAACAAGCAAAATGGAGATAGATTTATAGAGAGCAGCCTTACAGCTGTGTTTGTGGGGCAGTGGGAGCTGGGGGGCGGAAGAATTGAGCAAAAAAGAAAACAAAATAAATAAATAAAAAACTCTTGAACACATAGTGCAGTGATTTCCAGGGGA
This sequence comes from Myotis brandtii, assembly GCF_000412655.1. Classification (NCBI taxonomy): domain Eukaryota; kingdom Metazoa; phylum Chordata; class Mammalia; order Chiroptera; family Vespertilionidae; genus Myotis; species Myotis brandtii. Next base: position 51,945 of record NW_005355020.1, on the reverse strand, counting down.
GGGGGGCTGAGGGGAGTAGAGGAGAGTATAGGGAGGACAAAAGGTGATGGACAGAGACTTGACTTGGGGTAGTAAGCACACAATACACTGTACAGATGGTGTGTTATAAAATTATTCACCTTAAACCTGTATAATTTTGTTAACCAGTGTCACTCCAATAAATTCAATAAAAAGGAAAAATAAAAATAATTTAAGGCCACAAAAAAGAAAGGTAACTATGTGAAGTGATTGATGTGTTAATTAACTTGATTGTGGTAATAATGTCAAAATGTATTCATATATTAAGTTATATTTACACTTTGTATAGATATAATTTTTATTTATTACTTATGCCTCAACAAAGCTAAAAATTTCAAATTAAATAAAAAACTAACTATAAATTTATTTTTGATAAAATCAATAGTTTAACAATCTATTGGTCTTCCCCTTTTGTGTACATGGTATATATCTCCATTTGTTTACATTAAAAAAAATCTCTTCCAGCAATATTCTGTAATTCTCAGTGTAGAGATTTGCAAATTTGAGCTAAGTGTATCATATTTTTAACATACATTTCGTATGCTTCTATGTTTGTATTGCACTACAAACTTTTAAAATGTGATTGTATAGTTATTTGCTGCTAGTGTAGAAAAATACAATTGACTTATTTTATCTTTACACTCTATAAATAAAAAATAAATAAGTAAACTCAGGGAGCTTTCTTGTTCCTAGGTAGAGTAAAATATAACTATAACAAGGGAGACATTGAAAGGCAGAAGGGACATCAACATTAGTTTCTCTGAGAATGGAGGAAATGAGAGAAGGATGGGTACAGAGATAAGATAAATTTACAAGAGTGGAATAATATGAGTGGTTGTCTCCTGATAGTCTTGAAGTCTCCATTATGTATGAGGGAAATTCAGTTGAAAGGGAGGAATGTTCATTTGGGCAGTGGTAAAGTTATATATTCATTGTGAGAATAATTCAATAGAACTTAGTAAGAGTCAATGGGCCTAACATGTAATTGAGTCTATTTGTATGGTTGTCATTTCCTTCACATCCTAGCTAAGTGATGAGGAAAACACTGGTTAGATTTTATTGAAGCCTGAACATTTTCACAGAGAATGATGCAGAAACCAATTAGAGCTGAGACATTATTGGTCCTGGCAGAAGACATAGACATGTAGATTGTAGAATAGACTGGAAAGAAAGTAAAAAACTTCTTACATCAGTGATTCATAAACTTTAGCATGGAGACATAGAATGCTGTCTCCAACCCCAAGGGTGGGAGGGTCCAAGAATTTGTAAGTTCCCCAATGTTGCTGATGATGCTGGCCTGGACACCACACTTTCAGAAGCATCGCTCTACACCTTCTTTCATGTTCTAGGTGACAGCCCCACACTTCAGAGTCACAGAGGTGACTCAGGAAACACCACACAGCTTAATAACATTTCCACAGATGAGATTTAATTTAACACACCAACAAGACAAGCATTATGCTCATTTTTTGAAAGGTCAAAAAAACTGTTATTCAGAAGACAGTGACTTGTCCAAAATCACACAGTCTGACAGAGCAGATCTCTGACATGGGACTGCAACCTGAGGCTTTTGCAGTTTATTACAATTTATATACCCATCGAGATTAAAGAGATTGGTTTTTACTTTCTAGTTAATCCTGCTCTTTTCAGAACCTGTGGCACTCTGCTAAGTCTGGTAATGTTTTCTAGCCTTGTGTTTCCAGAAAGTCTTGCAGCTGCATGGAGAGCCTATCTATGGGTCTGTAACTGTGCACTTTGTGCACAACTCATGTGTGATTGTCTATAGGGAATATACCTGTGTGCAAAGCCCATAATGGTTGGAGGACCTGTGAGTATGTGCAGACCTTGTGGTTGTTTGCAAGCTTTTATGTGCACTCTGCTAATGTTTACAAAGTCTGAAGCTATTTCTCCCCTGTGGCACAGGTGAGGGTTCTACAGAAAATCATGGCTCTCTTATCTACTAACAGCATAGCTGCTACAAACAACTCAGACACGCGCATGGCAGGCTGCCTCCTCATTGGCATCCCTGGGCTGGAGTATCTACACATCTGGCTCTCCATCCCCTTCTGTGCCATGTATGTAGCCGCCCTGGTAAGCAACAGCGTTTTAATTTGTGTTATTCTCTCCCAGCCAAGCCTGCATGAGCCCATGTACATATTTTTGTCCATGTTGGCCAGTGCTGATGTCTTGCTCTCCACTGCCACGATGCCCAAAGCTCTGGCCAACTTCTGGTTAGGTTCTAGCCACATTTCCTTTGATGGCTGCCTCACCCAGATGTTCTTCATCCACTTCCTCTTTGTGGCCGACTCTGCAGTCCTGTTGGCCATGGCCTTTGACCGCTATGTTGCCATCTGCTCCCCTCTGCGGTATGCCACCATCCTCACAAGCATGGTCATTGGGAAGATCACTGCTGCCACCCTGACCCGCAGCTTCATCATCATGTTTCCATCCATCTTTCTCCTCAAGCGCCTGCACTATTGCCGGATCAACATCATTGCACACACATTTTGTGAGCACATGGGCATTGCCCGTCTGTCCTGTTCTGATATCTCCATCAATGTCTGGTATGGGCTGGCAGCTGCTCTACTCTCCACTGGCCTGGACATCATCCTTATCGCTGTTTCCTACATCCGCATCCTTCGAGCTGTCTTTCAACTCCCTTCTCAAGATGCCCGGTCCAAGGCCCTGAGCACTTGCGGCTCCCATGTCTGTGTCATTCTACTCTTCTACATTCCTGCCCTCTTTTCTGTCTTTGCCTATAGGTTTGGTGGGAGACTCATCCCAAGTTATGTCCACATCCTTCTGGCCAATCTCTATGTGATCATCCCACCAACGCTCAATCCTATTATTTATGGAGTGAGGACCAAGCCAATTTTGGAAGGGGCTAAACAGATGTTTTCAAATCTTGTCAAGGAATGTAACTAAAGGTTTCCAATTTGAGCTCAACTTAATCCCTTTTCATATTTATTTTTTCACATTTCATATTCACCATATCCTCATCTCTACATCTTTCAGTTATCTTGTGTCATTCTCACCCATGTCCTAATTTATTTAAATGAATGTTCTACTCAAATTCTTGGTCCCCAGATAGGAGTGGTGTTTGGAGGCTGAGTGAGAAAGGTGAAAGGGATTTAGAAGTACAAATTGCCAGTTATTAAAATCATCACAAGAATGTAAAGTACAGCAAAGGAATATAGTCAAAACATTGTAATAACTATGTATGGTGTCAGGTGGGTGCTAGACTTATCAGTGTGATCACTTTGTAAGGTACATAAATGTCTAATCACTATGTTGTACACCTGATACTAATATAATATTGTAGGCCAACTCTAAGTGAAAATAAATTAAAAAGAAATAATAAATAAAGCATGCAAGTGATTCAGATCATGCAGTGGGACTCAGATGAGACAGCTTCTATTGGACCATGCCTTATGACTACACTTGGGGAAGATATTTCAAATGTCCTAGTCCTGATCCTAATTGGCTATTTTATTTTCATTATTACTTACTGATATAAAATAATGTCCACTTTTATATAATTCTTTCCAACTCACAATATAGATTAGCTGACATTTTTATACTCTTTGTTCACTGTGAGTAATGTAATAATAGTCTAAAAAAATCTTTGCTCAATAAAGATTACAAACTTGTTATCTTTCAAGATGGTCTTTCATATTTATATCACATACTTGCAATAAAAGTATACATCTGTAGAATCATTTGGAATTTAGCCATATGAATCAAATGCCTTGATAATGTTCATTCTCTTTGACCTACTAACTCTTATTCTTAGAATGTAGCTTAAGGAAATAGTCTGAAATGAGCACAAAGATTTATGAAAAAAAAGTCATTAACTCCAGAATTATCTACAATAGCATAAAAAAAGAAAAAATAGCTTTTATATTCTGCATGAATGACAATCCTATATACTAAAAGGCTAATATGTCAATCGACCAAATGGGGGAATGACTGGTTGCTATAACGCACACTGACCACCAGGTGGCAGATGTTCAATCAGGAGTTGCCCCCTAGTGGTCAGTGCACTCCCACAGGGGGAGCGCTGCTCAGCCAGAAGCCAGCTGACAGCTAGTGAGTGCAGCAGCAGTGGCAGGAGCCTCTCCTGCCTCCTCGGCAGCACTAAAGACCCCTCAGGGGATGTCTGTCTGCCGGCTTAGGCCTGCTCCCGCCAGGCGGGCATCCCCCAAGGGGTCCTGGACTGTGAAAGGGTACAGGCCGATCTGAGGGACCCCCCCCTCCAGTGCACAAATGTTGCGCACTGGGCCTCTAGTAAATAAATAATGCTATGTAATATATACTTACTATCAAATATTAATCAGTCACTAACAATAATGTTTATAAAGAGTTTTTATTGGTTTGCAGAAATGTTTCTGGTGGAATATAGAATACAAATGAGTGAATACAAAATAAAATAAATGTTCTACTAAAATCCACTTTTGATTTATTTGTTTAGAAATCTATACTAATACCCACCTCACTTTCTTCTACCTATTATTCAAATCCCTTCTGATCCTTAGCATCTCAAGAAAAACTAACTGAGGGAAATGTGATAACTTACCTGGAATCTACCATCCAAATAGGACTTTTCTCAGTATTCACTTGCATTTTCTCTCTAATGACTTACCTAATCCCTTGCATGCAATTTTGATTACCAGTGCAATATCTTTCTTACAGTGGGAACCCCTGAGAACTCTCATGTCTAAAAATTGATAGTTCCATGAAATGATATTATTTTTATTACCAGTTACACATGTCCATAATCACAGATGTGTACGTACCCAAGTTCAGAGATGCTAACACACAGCAACATATATAGGTGGACACATCCTTTCAACAAAATATAGATAATTGTATAGGAACAGAGCACTCTTTTCCATCAAAAATGTTTTGTATTTAAAAATTATATTCATCATTAAAATGAGAAGTCAAAATTCTACTCATATCTAACGGATGTTAATTTATATACTCTTTAATAAATGTTTAAAGAAATATAAACATAGCTATGTAATTTGGTAGCTTGCTCACTAATCATTAATTATTCACACCACAGATTAGCTTAGACTAATGTTCTCTGAGACTCAGAAGAGCAACTCAGCCTGAACTTTAGTCAAAGGTCAATTCATCCTTAAAAACCCAGTTCACACCTCAACTCTGTCCACTCCCATACTCTGCCCAAAATAAAAGATCCATCCTCTTGGGTACTGAGAATACTTATTCTTGTTTTATCAATTTTTTTTTCATGTTTGCTCCTTTATTCCTTGTCTAAACCACGTTCCTTAAAGAAAGGGGTGATTTTGTATGTGCCCTGACTGGAGATTGAAACTGCAACCTTGGCATATGGGGACATTGCTCTAACCAACTGAGCTACCCAGCCAGGACTTGCTGTCCATTTTTAAAATGTAATTCTTTACTAATAGGATGTGTTAATAGGAAGATTATTATCTGTTATCTGTATCTAATTATTCTCTGTTATCCCTGAGAATGCCCAAATAAATCATGGCTTTACCCATTTAATTTGACAGATTTTTAAAAATTGAAAGAATAGGGAGAGGAAGAAGCTGAAACAGTTTCTCCCCATCCCACTTGACTTTTTCCAAGCCTCACAGCCCCCAATCCCCTTATTATTTTAAACTTTAGCCCTAGAACAAAAATCAGAAGACATCAGATGAAAAACAATTTTTGAGCTTCCAGGTACCACATCCTATTGATGGCCACCCTCTTTCTTTATTAATAAGAAGTTGTTTGTTTTTAAAAAAACACACTATTTGCCTATCTATGTCCATATCAATTATTATGTGGTATGTATGTGTATATATATAGGGATTCCATAAAAACATGGAAAATACATACACTGTTATATTATTCCGCCATCAAAAGAGTGAAGTACTCATACATTATGCAACATGAATTAACCTTGAAAATGTTATGTTCAGTGAAAGAAGACACATTGCCCAATCATGTTCTGACTTACCCGAACACCTTCCTCTCTGTAGGTACCCCTTCCCCAACCCACAATTTCAGACCAGGTCAGGCTCATCATCTCTGTATCCTTGGGGCAGAAGTTTGGCCTACCTCTTAGAGTTGCTGTGCCATTGAAACCCTGTAGTCACAATCCCTGGGCTTTATAAACTTTGTATGCATTCATAGGATCCAAACACAAACATTTACAGTCTCTCAGTTATATAGGTTAAATGTAAATGAAATATAACTTAAAAATATAATCTGTCATTTCAAATTGATACATTTTCATTATAATTTTGCAAAAGATGCCATTAGGATGTCAAGCGGTTATCTTGACTCACTCCTATAACTTTAGATATTTCTATTCACTTAGCTACTTTAGTTAACATATGAATATGGAATACAGGTGTGTTATCAGTGTTATTGAACACTGACATGATGTCAGAAAGCCAAAAAGTGAAGACATTTTAGAAGTCTGGTCTCTGACCTTCAGTTGTTCTCTAAGGCCTCAGAATTTGCCATTCTGTAAGCAAACACCACAGGGCAGGTTGGGATAGTGGTGACCACACCCCTGAGTGCAGGACCTAGGGCTATGCTAGGCCGACCAGCCCTATCAGTGGCATCTCCCCCTCCCCCCTTCCTGCTTTGCTGGAGGTGGGAGCAGCAGCAAATCTCTGGCCCAGATCCAGGCTACGGATTCCAGGTCAGTAAGCAAATCCATTTTCTGGCCGGCCACCGCTTTCCTTCCCCACTAGTCCTGAGAGTTTGACTTGCCTTCCAGGTTGGGTTGGGGGCTCGCGAGTGGGGGAAGAGTGAGGGGCACCTCTGCAGTTTTGAGTTGACTCTAGTTTGGGAAAGGAGCACAGAAGAGGGAACTTTGGAGCTAGGAGTAGACTCTACAGATAGTGATGATTCAACCCTGATTGTGGAAGCTGAAGAATGTGGCGAGGCAGCTCTGGAAGGGCTGGTGGGGAATGACAGCAAAGCGAGCCGGGCGTGGACTCAGAGGTCAGCAGCCCCTCCCCCACCCCCTGCCTGGGCTCCGGGAAGCGAGCACTGTTTGTCCTCCACCCTGGAGGCCCAGACCTCGCCCTGAGGGAGTTGGGAGCTGAGCCGGCCGCGCTCAGCCGGACCTGCGGGCAGGAGGGGGAGGAGGCCTGACTGTCTCTGAAAGGGGTGGGGCCACATGCTAGTTGTGTTGGGGTGCTGGGGGGAGGGGAGGGAAGAACACCGAAAGAGTGAGCGCCCTCTGTTCTTCAGAGTCTATTTAAAAGTCCTTGTTCTGCTCTGGGGAGCCCTGACCCCCTGGTGCCGCTCACACCTGGAGCTTCCCTGGCTTCTCCTTCCCTCTCTGTGCCCATCACAGGCAGGTATCCGCCCGCTGCTCTGTGACTGGGCCGCTTATTGTTACTTCTGGCCATGGAAGGGGTGACAGGGCAGTGAAAGAGATGAGTCCCTTCCCTTAGGGAGCTCATGATTTAGATCATTGTATCTTTCTTTTTCATCCTCACTGCAGATGAGCTTAGGGACAACATTTAACCAGTCATTCAACCCAGACAGCAATGTGTGTTTCAGAGCATGCGCGACGGGCGCTGCAGCCTGTTTCATCTCTGGCTCAGACACTTAAATGCTGGCTGGGTGCCCCCCACCTGTAACTGAGCTTCATTTCTTACATCTATAAAATGGACGGTGTAATATTCATATCCTAGAGTTTTGGTGAGGATTAAGTGAGGCAGAAGTTTAAATACGCCAAATGGATTTACTATTACTGTTGCTCAAATTATTGAGTTTTTATTGACAAACGCAATGCCTACCTTTAAAAGAAATGCACAAGTTTTGAAGTGATGTAGGGAATAAAATATGGTAAAGTGCACTATGATAAAGGAAAATAGGTCTACTGACATCTAAACAAGTTAAAAATACAACAGAGTTATGAATTATAAGTGGAATTTCACAGATGCAGGAAAAATCAAACATAAAAATTTTATAATTTATCCTAAAAAAAAACTCACTTACTGGATGATCTCAGAAAGATGGAAAACTGTGCAGGACAATATTTTAAGAATTTTCAAAGTTAATAAAAAGTTTTTGAAATGCACGGGATAGCGATTCTTTTGAAGTGAAGTTTAAAAAATATGTATTTGAAGCTGATTATGTTTCAATTCAAATGCTTGTGGAGTGCCACTTGTTAGATAATCAATTCCAGATAACAGAACAGAGTGGAATATAATTCTACACAAAGATAAAAAGACTACTATTCCCTAAGTACAAGAAGCCCAACTTACTTAACTTACTTTATAATTGCATATGCCTCCTGTTTAGGTTTTTACTTCACTTTCACTAGAGCTTCTAGTTGCGGGGGTGGGGGGAGGACAGGGCCAACCCTGGCAATCTGATTTCTAATTTTCTGAGTCCCACCACCATCCCCATCTTGGTCTAACCTTTAACAGCTCCTACCCAGTCACTGACTTTATTATGAAAGCTATTTTGATGTCAAATTGTGACCTGCTCTAGCTTAATGGATGGTTCAGATCTAAATATCAGTCCATTCTCTAGCCTTCCTCTCTCCCCATCCTCGGCCCCACCTTTGCCCCTTTCTAGCTATTTTGCACCCTAAATTGAATCTACTTCTAAAGTCTTAATGTGCATACAAATGACCTGAAGATCATAAAGTATAGAGACTATACTGGTCGGGGTGAAAGCCTAGAGATTCTGCATAAAGAGATCCATAGGACTCCAGTGCTGCTAGTTAGCCAACCACTTGACCTTTTTCAGGCTTTTGTTTTATATTTAACTGTTCCCACCTAGTCCTGAATTTGGCCTCTTTCATTTGCTAATTTGATCCTCAGGCATCTACAACCTCAAGCTGCAGGTTCTGCTCTTCTCACACAACCAGACTGGAATCTCAGCCCACCCACACAGCCCTTGAGGGCTGGCCTTAGGCTGAGACTCAGTTGGCCTTCCACAGCTCCAGTGGACTGCGCTCATCTGCAGCTGGTGGTCAAGGGCCTGCTGGTATGTGGGACAGGGTTACTCAAACCCTTGCTAACTATATATTAGCCAATTGATCCCCTCCTTCACAATTTCTTCTTTTCTCCACTCTCAACTTGATTATACCCTTTAAGAATTCTTACATCTTTTTTTTCCTCAAAAATCCTCTCTTTTGACTATCCAAAGTAGTGCATTAGATGGTAAAGAAACAGAACTATAAGGGGGCCACATATATAATTTTAAATTTTCTAGTGGCCTCATTGAATAGTAAGAACAGGTAAAATTGATTTTAATACATTTAACTGAATGTACCAAAATATTATTAAGACATGTAATCAATATAAAAAACTTAATGAGATATTTTAGATTGTATTCTCTTACTAAGTCTTTGAATCCAGTATGTATTCTATATTTACACTTCATTTCCAATTAGCCACCGTTCAAATGCTCCATAGCCACATATAGCTACCATATTTGACAACACAGTTAATTTATGCCTAGAAGTGCAGAAAACCATGCTTTCAATTTTTCTCATTGCATTTCTTCTTTTGTTTTTGTCAGCTCTAATGAGTTATAATTTACATCTAGTAAGTTATCATTTTTAAGATTACAATTCCATGAGTTTTGACATATATATAGTTGTGTAACCACCAACATAATCATGATTTATAAAGGGTATTTCCATCATCTCCAAAATTTACTTGTGTCTCTTCACAGTTCATTCCCTTTTCACATCCCTGGGCCCTAGAATCCACTAATCTGCTTTCAAATAGCATAGGTTTGTCTTTTCTAGGATTTTATATAAGTGGAATTATATAGTTACTTATCTTTGCTGGTCTAGTTTTGTTCACTTTGGATAATGTTTTTGACATCGTTCTTGTTGTATCAGTAGTTCCATATTATTGTTTTATAATATGCCATTGTATGGATATACCATAATTTGTGTGTTTATTTACTCCTTAATGGTTTTATGGATTATTTCCAGTTTTTTGTGATTATTGCATTGCATTGATGAAGCAGATACTCTCCCCTAAAAGACTACTTCTACCAAGCACACTTTTGCCTGAAATAAATGTATGTGTATATGTTTATATTGGGGAGATGTAGTGGATCGTCACTTAAAATAGTGATTTGGTGGTTGAGCAACGACCATGATTTGATTCTTGGTCAGGGCACATGCCTGGGTTACTGGCTCAATCTTCAGTAGGGGGTGTGAAGGAGGCAGCCAACCAATGATTCTAATCATTGATTTTTCTATCTTTCTCTCTCTCTTCCTCTCTAAAGTCAATAAAAATATATATTTTAAAAGGTAAGTATAGTTACAACAACATTTTTAAGATATTACTTTTTTAAGAGCAATTTTATGTTCCCAGCAAAATTGAGGGAAAAGAAAGGAGATTTCCTATATACCCTCTGCCCCCACACATGTATATCACCATCTCATACCAAAGTCATACATTTGTTACAACTGATGCACCTACACTGAGACATCAGCATCATCCAAAATCCTAATGTAAATGTAATGTATTGTGTTTTTAATTTCAAATTCCACTTGTTCATTGTCAGTATAACTGTAGGTTTTTTTGTAGGTTTGCTTTATCAAGTTGAAGAAGTTCTTTAGTTCTTTTCTTTTAAATCTTTATTGTTGAGAGTATTATAGATGGCCCCCTTTTTTCCCCCCATTGCCCCCCTCCACCCTGCCCCAGGCCTTCACCACCCTACTGTTTGCATCCATAGGTAAGTCTTCTTCTTCCTCTTCTTAAAGAATACCCTTCAATATTTCATGTAATACTCATGTGGTGGTGATGAACTATTCCTTGTTATCTGAGATTTGATTATATTTGGGCATTGGAATGGTCAAACACTCTTTCTGCATCAACTGATTTTTGTGGGGTTTTTTAAAAATTAAATGTATTTTTATTGATTTCAGAGAGAAAGGGAGAGGAAGAGAGAGATAGAAATATCAATGATGAGAGAGAATCATTGATCAGCTGCCTCCTGCATGCCCCCTACTGGGGATTGAGGTTGCAACCCTGGCATGTGCACTTGACCAGAATTGAACCTGTGACCCTTCAGTCCGCAGGCTGACTCCCTATTCACTGAGCCAAACCGGCTAGGGCAGATTTTTCTTTCATTTTCTTTTTTTAACATTAAGTAATTTACTTGAACCAGCCTTGCACACCTTGGATAAATCCCTCTTGGTCATAGTGTATAATTCTCTTTATACATTGTTGAATTTGATTGGCTCATATTTTATTGAGGATTTTTGTAGCTATTTTAATGAGAAATGTTGGTCTGAAGTTTTCTTGCAATGTGTTTGTTTCCATTTGCATTTCTTTGATGACATGATGCTTATTTGCTGAGACCATTTCATATGCTTATTTGCCATCTGTATATCTTTGGTGATGGGTCTGTTAACATCTTTGGGTCCTTTTTAATTTGGGTTGTTTGTTATTGTGGAGTTTAAAGAGTTACATTTATATTTATACTAGAGGCCCGGTGCATGAAATTTGTGCATACAGGAGGTGTTCCCTCAGCCCAGCCTTCACCCTCTCCAACTGGGGACCCCTTGGGGGATGTCCGACTGCTGGTGTAGGCCCAATCCCACAGAAATCAGGCCTACACCAGCAGTCGGGCATCCCTCTCACAATCTGGGACCGCTGGCTCCTAACTGCTCATCTGCCTGCCTGCCTGATCACCCCTAACTGCCTCTGCCTGCTAGCCTGATCACCCCTAACTGCCCTCCCCTGCCGGCCTGGTTGTCCCCAACTGCCCTCTCCTGTTGGCCTGATCTCACCCCCAATGGCCCTCCCCTGCAGGCCTGATCTCACCCCCAACTGCCCTCCTCTGCTGGCCAATTTGGTTCTGATTGGTCAGTTTCTATGCCAATCAACATCAAAAGCTCTGCCTCCTAGGCAGCCATTGGCTCCCCACAGCACCCACATTTGGTTCTGATTGGTCGGTTTCTATGCCAGTCAACATCAAAAGCTCTGCCTCCCAGGCAGCCATTGTTTCTTCACAGTACCCACATTTGGTTCTGATTGGTCGGTTCCTATGCCAGTCAGCGTCAAAAGCTCCACCTCCTAGATAGTCATTGGTTCTTCACAGCACCCACATTTGGTTCTGATTGGTCGGTTCCTATGCCAGTCAGCATCTCTGGGCCTAATCAGGGAGGCAGGGCTGAACAGCAGCCCCCCCAAAGGCTGGGAGAGAAAGAAAGGCCTGGCTTCTGGTGAAGCCCGAAAAGAAAGACGGAGAGAAAGAGAGAGGCAAGTACTGATCAACAGCTGCCACTGAGGCTGCGGATCAGACCCTGCCTCTCTCTCTAGGTCTCAGCCCCCTGGGCAGTCAGCGCTGGATCACCACGGCAACCCAGCGCTGACTGAAGGATTTCCAGGTCGGTCAGTCTTTGGTCATGATCGGTTGTTACAACCCTGGACTTTTATATATTAGGATTTAAGCTATTGGTATTAGGGTTGTGTTGGCCTCATAGAATGAATAAGTTGGGGAATACTTTTTCTGCTTCTATTTTCTGAAAGACATTGTAGATAACTCGTATTATTATTTTTTTAAATCTTTCACAAAATGTACAGGTTAACCCATCTGGGCCTGTTGCTTTCTGGTTTTGAAGGTTACTAATTACTGATTCATTTTCTTTAATAGAAATAAGCTTATTAAGATTGTCTATTTCTTCTGTGTGAGTTTTGGTAAATTGTGTCTTTCAGGGAATTAGTCCTTTGTCATATTTCTAGTTTCCATAGAATTTGTACTGATGAGTGATGTCCCTTCTTTCACTGCTAATATTAGTCATTTGTGTCCTCTCTTTTTTCTCAGTTAGCTTGCCTGGAAACTTGTGTATTTTATTGATCTTTTCAAAGTCAATTATTTTTTAACATTAACAATTTCATAAAATAATAATTTGTTTCTTTTGTGATGTCCCAAGGCCAACATCAAATTTATCTGTAAAATCAGTGGTAAGTTATAATTTTAATCCTATTACAAAGTTAATTGCTCATGTCTTTGTTAGGTGCAGTGTACCCTCAGTCTGGTGTTCTAAATGAGATTATGTAAGTATGTAAGGAGAATAATAAACCAACTAAGTGCCCAGTTTCCATAGGCATGATTACTCTGGTTAAACCTGAGTATCTTAGATGATAGATACTCTGTAATACCAATTAGTTACTTACTTTCATTAACTTGTTAACAATTTTATTAAGTACCCTTTATGGAGAAGAGAAATAGATAGGAGTAGCCTGAGTCTGCATTCAAATTCCGGATCTACCCCTTGGATTAGTTGCCTAGCCTCTCTGAGCCTCAGTTTATACAACTGTGAAATAAGGTTGAAATGACACTCAGTGTTGTTATAAAGAATTATTGAATTATTACATGTATAATAGTTAGGCTATTTCCCAGTACATAGCAGACTTGCAAGAAATACTATTATATTAGTACTAGAAGCCTGGAGCATGAAATTCATGCACAGGGGGTGGGGGTCCCCTCAGCCCAGCCTTCACCCTCTCCAATCGGGGACCCCTTGGAGGATGTCCAACTTGATGTCCAACTGCCAGATCCGGCCTGTGGGATCGGGCCTAAACCGGCAGTCGGACATCCCTCTCGCAATCTGGGACCACTGGCTCCTAACCGCTCACCTGCCTGCCTGGTTGCCCCTAACTGTATCTGCCTGATCACCCCTCACCTCTCTGTCTGCCTGCCTGACCGCCCCTACCTGCCCCCCCCTGCTGGCCTGGTCGCCCCCAACTACCCTCCCCTGCCAGCCTGATGTCTCCCCAAACTGCCCTCCCCTGCCAGCCTGGTCATCCCCAACTGCCCTCCCCTGCTGGCCTGATTGTCTCTAAACCCCTGCTGGCCTGATCTCGCCCCCAGCTGCCCTCCCCTGCCGGCCTAATCACCCCCAACTGCCTCTGTCTTGGCCCCCACCACCATAGCTTTGTCCGGAAGGAAGCCAGGCTTCCGGAGGATGGCCGGTCAACCAGTCTAATTAGCATATTACCTTTTTATTAGTATAGATTGCTATTACTAAACAGCAAAGTGAATGAATAGGTCCAGGACCTGCAAGAGCACCAGAGGACACTAGGTGGCAGCACTGAGGTGCTGTTTTCACATTCCTAAAGCACCAGGACTGTGCCTGACTTTTACCACATTTTCCGCTTAACTGTCATGTTCAAATTATGAGATTTAGGAGCTTTGAACTCTGGATGTGTTAGGTTACACAACTCTACAACTTACAAGATGTGTGCTTTATTTCTCTCTCTCTCTCATTTTTTTTTTCAAAGAGCCAAAAATACTCTTATTTATTCAGAGTTTTTCTATGAGTAATAAAGAAAACTTGGGAATGTGATTTCTAAGTCCCAACTGGTTATAAAAGTATGAGTTGTAAAAACATGATCTCCTGTTTTTGTGGTCATTGTTGCGTCTTTAGGGTCTTAGGGGAGTGATAAAAGGCCTTATAGAAAGTAGAAGTGTCTTAAGAAGTACAAATTGGTAGTTACAGAATAGTCATGGAGATATAAAGTACAGCATAAGGAATATAGTCAATAAAATTCTAATAACTCTGCATGATGTCAGATGGGCACGAGACTTATCGTGATGATCACTTAGTAAATTACTTCTAATAACTCTGCATGATGTCAGATGGGCACGAGACATCGCGATGATCACTTAGTAAATTATGTAATGTCTAATAACTGGGGTGGTGTACACCTGAAACTAATATAATATTGTATATCAACTGTAATTGGGGCAAAAAAGTAGAAGTATCTTCATAATAAGTGATTCCTTTGATTTTGGGGATTAGATACTGGAAAGCAATGTTAGAGTGATGGCAAAGAGGTGTAAAGGCCCATGAGAAAGGTCTATCCTATGGAGGGATTAGGAGGTTCTAGGTGTTAACTCATCGAGAGTTGAGGACCTGTAGGGTGGACAGTGTGTCAGGTGGGAAGATACAGTAACAAAATAAAAAACAAACAAAAAAAGTCTCTAATCCCATGGAGCTTATATTCTGGTGGGGAGTTCAGACTATTAAAGATATATATTAGGTGGTGATCAGAAGAAAAATCCAGCAAAGAAGTATCTCAGGAGCGATTGTATGGGTGTCTGATCCAGCTAGGCTCAACAGAGCAGACTCCTCTGATAAGGGAACATGTAAGGAGAGAGTTGAATGAAGTCAGAGACATACAGGTAGCAGGCGAAGGGTCTTCCTTGCAGCAGTAATAGCAAGTGCAAAAATCCTGAGGCAGCAGCCTTTTATTTTTGGTACTTTACCATTGAGAGGGGTTTTGGTGGACTGAGAAAAGGTCAAACAGATGGTGGCTCACATGGGCCACTCCTCTCCAGGGCCTCAGTGTGTCCATCCATCCAGAAGAGGTAAAAGGAAATCATGATCTTTACTCTAATGAGGTTGCAAATTGAAGTCTAACATGCAGTCGGGTAAAGAATGTGTTTGAAGTTAGAATGAGGAGCTCTTGTTACCCCAGGTGTCAGACCTCTTATTCCACGTTAGTCAGCATCCCTTCTTTTCTCCCTAATTTTCTCACTCTGACGCTCTTTTGTTTGCCCATCCACCCAGGATTCTGTAAGTACCTTAGGAGCCAGGCCTGGGCAGGAGGAGCCAGGAGAATGGCTACAATGACTTCAGCAGTACTAGTGGACATACAAGATGAAGTGACCTGCCCCATCTGCCTGGAGCTCCTGAAGGAACCCCTGAGCATAGACTGTGGCCACAGCTTCTGCCAAGCCTGCATCACAGAGAACAGCAAGGAATCGCAGATCGGCCAAGAAGAAGAAAGCAGCTGTCCTGTGTGCCAGACCAGCTACCAGCTCAGGAACCTGCGGCCTAATCGGCACCTGGCCAACATAGCGGAGAGGCTCAGAGAGGTGGTCTTGGGCTCAGGGGAGCCGCTGAAGGTGATTCTTTGTGCGAACCATAGAGAGAAACTCCAGCTCTTCTGTAAGGAGGATGGAAAGCTGATTTGCTGGCTTTGCGAGCGGTCTCAAGAGCACCATGGTCACCACACGTTCCTCATGGAGGAGGTTGCCCAGGAGTACCAGGTGGGAGCCCATGGAGGGAAAGTAGGGAAGAACAAAGTTCTTGGCAGGAAATTTTAATTTTATGCTAATTTAATTTTTGTAGTCTTCTCATTTAGCTAGAGCAGTGGTCGGCAAACTGCGGCTCATGAGCCACATGCGGCTCTTTGGCCCCTTGAGTGTGGCTCTTCCACAAAATACCACATGTGGGCACGCATGTTCGGCAAACTGCGGCTCATGAGCCACATGCGGCTCTTTGGCCCCTTGAGTGTGGCTCTTTCACAAAATACTGACTTCTGTGCATGGCCCACGAAGTTTCAATCGCACTGTACATGCGTGCCCACATGTGGTATTTTGTGGAAGAGCCACACTCAAGGGGCCAAAGAGCCGCATGTGGCTCATGAGCCGCAGTTTGCCGACCACTGAGCTAGAGGAATGAACCTAGAAAATTCCCCCTGGCCAAGTAGAGACTTTACCAGTTTCTTGCTGCTCAGGATCAGCTCTACATGTCCTTTTGAGAAGAGGATGCTGCTGGGGGCAAAAGGGGAGGTTGGGTGCATTGAGCGTGGGGGGATATGGGGGCAATGAGAATAAACGCTTGAAGGACTTCATGGTCAGGTTCTTTCCCTGGGATGAAAGAGAATCGCCCTGTTCCTACTGGTGCCTATCCCCTATGTACAACTTGGCTCTCTCAGATTTTCAGTCCAGGGCAGGACTAGTTTCTTCTGAGGTCAGCATGCTCTGTCCCATTCATTTGTGTCTAGTCACTGAGACCATTTAATGCTGGACCCTGCTTGACTTGATGTGTTTCTTCCAGGAGAAGTTCCAGGAGTCTCTGAAGAGGCTGAGGCAAGAGCAGCAGGAAGCTGAGAAACTAAAAGCTGTGATCATAGAGAAGAGGACATCCTGGAAGGTAAGAGAGACTTCCTGAAGGTGTCCTGGGGGTTGAGGGCAAGGAAAGCTGGTCCTATCCCTGATTGGGCTAGAAGAGCTTCCCTTTGCCTACTCCTTCTCTGCAACCCTTCCAAACAAAGCTATTGTTCCTGGTGCAGGGCAGGGGAGAGAAAAGGGGGAGTTAGAAAATGAACATATCAAAAGGGAATCCAGGTTTTTCACCACAGTCAATAGAAGAGGAACCATGGCCATTAGCAGCTTCTAATTCCTGATTCTGGACTTTGTTCTACAGTTTCAAGCTCTGAAACTTGACAGGTTAGGGACAGGCCGATCAGTCCTACCTCCTCACTCAGAATTGAATGGGGAGGCTAATGGAGAGGCATGCGAGACCGGGGAGGCTGCTTGAAATCTAAACCTCACCCAGGAATCGCAGTTTACATCTAGGAGGCCTCGATGAATCCACCGGAGGCTAATGTTCTGGAAGAGTGGAGGGGAGAATTAAAGAAAGGCCAGGTTCTGCAGGACTTTCCCCCTTCATTCCTCCTCTACCAGTGAGACTTGGCCAGGGAAGCAGCGCTGAGCCTAACTGCCCACTCCTTAGAGAGGAGACCCTCAGCTCCACAGACTAACAGACTCTCTTCCATGTCCTTGAAGAATCAGATGGAACCTGAGAGACACAGGATCCAAAAAGAGTTTAATCAGTTGAGAAGCATCCTGGACAAAGAGGAGCAGCGGCAACTGAAAAAACTGGAAGAGGAAGAGAGGAAGGGGCTGAATATTATGGAAGAGGCAGAGGATGAGCTGGCCCACCAGAGCCAGGCACTGAAGGAGCTCATCTCAGATCTGGAGCATCGGTGTCAGGGGTCCACAGTGGAGCTGCTGCAGGTAAGACTCATGAAGGAACCCCCAACCTGAGAGTCAGGCAAAGAGAGACTAATTTTCCTACCGTTCTGACACGGGACTGATATCCTGATGGAGGCAAAAATAAAATTCCTTTGACCCTGGGGTGCCTCTTCCCTATTCAACTGTGTAGAAGTCATGTCTCTTAATGAGATATCTCACTTGTATTTATGATATATAAAAAGTGGTCCAAAAGTTCAGTTGATACTGTGGGGGAAATCAACTGTGTCCAGTGATGTTCTATTGGAGCATTAATCAGTCTTGACATTATTGACATATTGGGCTAGAAAAGTTGCTCTGAGGGGCTGCCCTGTACATTGTAGGATGTAGCAGCATCCCTGCGCTCTGCCCGCTAGATACCAGAAGTACCCACACCCAGCTGTGACAATCAAAAAACCCTCCAGACACTGCCCAATGTCCCTTGGGGGGAACACTCCCACCTCCCCCTGTTGAGAATCACTGGCCATTAGGCACCTGTTGTCGATGATACTCTATTATAATTTGTCATGTGCTTTCACTCACTTTCATAGCAGATAAACACATACCAAGCTCAAGTACTCAGAGGTTCTTATATAATCACCTGCCCTTCTTTGCTATCACTCTCTTCTCTAGGGCAGAATCATTCACCATGTTGTAATAGGAGTTTGAACTGGTCTTTTAAGACACAAGAAGACTGAGCTCTGGTGTGTGTGTGTGTGTGTGTGTGTGTGTGTGTGTGTGTGTGTGTTGGGAGGTGCAAGGTGTCCAATATAGAGAGTTTTGATGGTGGAGCTTGAACTGAGGTTAAAACCTGAAGAGTTGTTTTTTGCATAGAGTGAATAGTATGTCCATGAAGTTGCAGAGAGCACCTTGTGACATTCTGGAACCTTCAGGCCCTTCCTTATTTTTTTTGTTTGACTTGTTTTCCTCTTGCTCTCCTTTTGCCAGTGTGATAATCATTTCTTTACCTATTCTTGGGCCCCAGTATTAAGGTCAAAAGGTAGTTACTTTCTACCTGTTGAAGCTTTTCTTCATTGACTGTTTCCGATTTAACTTCTTCATTTTACTCTTTTTTTTTTTTTTCATTTTTGATGTTGGGTTACCCTAATGTTTTCTTCTCCTCACCCCTCGCCCCCTAGTTCTAGCCCCTGCATAGACTCCTCAAATTGTAACACTGCTTCGTAAGTATAGAGGAATCATCAATTTATATTGCTAGTCCAGGTATCTGTCTAGGCCAGGGGTGGGCAAACTTTTTTGGCCGCAATGGGTTCTTAAACTGGACCGGAGGGCCGGAACAAAAGCATGGATGGAGTGTTTGTGCGAACTAATATAAATTCAAAGTAAACATCATTACATAAAAGGGTACGGTCTTTTTTTTTTTTAGTTTTATTCATTTCAAACGGGCCGGATCCAGCCCGCGGGCCGTAGTTTGCCACGGCTGGTAGGCTCTCACACACATTAGTATGGCTACCCAATGGACATTTTTTAAAAAATGCTTTTATTGATTTCAGAGAGAGGAAGGGCGAGGGAGAGAGAGATAGAAACATCAATCAGAAGGGAGAATCAGCTGCCTCCTGTATGCCCCCGACTTGGGATCCTGCCCACAAGCCAGGGAATCGAACCGTGACTTTCTGATTCATTAGTTGACACTCAACCACTGAGCCATGCCAGCCAGGCCCCATGGACATTTTAATTTGAGTTTTCTCTTACAGTCCATTTTTCTAGAATTTGCCCATCACAGACACATTCTTCCTTCTCTTTTCCATGTCTGTGTGGCATTTTTGCCCATTAAGATTTGGGCAGCTTTCAAGTTTCAAAATGTAAATGATGAGAATAAAGCTAACACAAAAGACATGCAGTGGCACTTGGTTGGATCATGCCTTAAAATTGATGCAATCCTAGATATTTGGTATAAGTGGGCACATCCACCACCTCTACCACTTTCCTTATTTGAGCCAATTTGAGCTGTGTTTCTGTTAAATGCAATCAAAATAGTTACATAGATCAAACCATTGACCTTTTCTTCAGTCACTGAAGTTTATAAAGCAGGAGTTAGAGAAACCAAATAGGCCATTAAGTAATTCTATTCAAATGAGGCAGATAGTGGCAACGATGACCTTGAAAAGCAGGTGGCTAACAAGTTAATGGTGTGAAATGGACTGGCTTGGTCTAAGATGAGACATCAGTGTGAATATAAGGAGGTTTTTAGGACAATAATTTACCTAAATTGAGTGACTGCATGGATGGTGGTATCACTAAGGAAGGTGGAAGATAGTAGAGGAGACCTCATGTTTGCAGAAAAAGTAAATTTTCTTTTAAAAATCTTGAGTTGGTGATGCCTATGGCTCATTTGCTGGGGTATACAGTAGGTCCTCAGGTTACATCGGAGATCCATTCCTACAGCGCAACGTAAATTGATTTTTGCCATAAGTCAGAACCCACCTACATAAGCACCTACATCACTCACATGGAGCACATACACAGCAGTAATGAAGTGAAACAGTAAAAAAAAATTTTAAAGAAAGATAACAATTCCTGACCTTTACTTGTGCTAAATAAATAATAAAACATAAAGCACATATGTACATACATCCAAATGACGGAACTTTTTTAAATAATTTTTGCCATAAGTCAGAACCCACCTACATAAGCACCTACATCACTCACATGGAGCACATACACAGCAGTAATGAAGTGAAACAGTAAAAAAAAAATTTAAAGAAAGATAACAATTCCTGACCTTTACTTGTGGTAAATAAATAATAAAACATAAAGCACATATGTACAGACATCCAAATGACGGAACTTTTTTTAATATATAAATACTGTAAATGGGAGATGGCGACATAACCACAAAACGATGTAAGTCGAGTCCTATGTAACCGTAGGACTGCCTGTGTAAGAGCGATCTGAGAAGTACAGAGTTGGGAATCCACATGTATGTGTTGAACTCAAGAAAAATAGATTAATTCAACAAAAAGAGCATAGACAGTTAGAGGAGATGAGGTTTCAGAAACAACCACATTTGCCCTTGCCAGGTTGGTTAGAGCATTGTCTTGAGGCACCAAGGTTGTGGGTTTGATCACTGGTCAGGCCACATACAAGAAGCAACCAATGAAGGCATAAATAAGTGGAATAACAAATCAATGTCTCTCTTTATCTCTTTCTCGCTCAAAAAAAAAATTCAGTAAATAAAATTAAAAATACTACAAATACAAAAAAAACCACATTTAAGGCCCTGTATCCTCAGCAACCAGAATGTAGAGGACAGAAATTAGGGCTTCAGCATGGGATATTCTCTAGGGCAAGGCACAATGTCTGGCAAATATAGATAGGTGATGTACGTATGTAACATTACACACACACACACACACACACACACACACACACAGTTGTAAAAATAAAGGTACCAATGAATGAATCATCATTTCCTGATGTCACTATATAGGGTCTCAGGGACAGTGTGCTTGCAAGTTCTTATCTCTACCTTGTGGTCTCTATATCGGTCATCAATATTCCCATCATATAATGGGGTGGTAGGGATGGGATGAGGAAATTGGGTGAGGCTGTACTGGAGGACAGGGCTTATGACTCCTAGACTTAACCTGTCTCTTTTCTCCCTAGGATGTGAGTGATGTCACGGAAAGGTATGTGCAGGAGAACACTTGGTGGTTCCTTTGGAGTGACCAAAGATTTCTGCAGCCATCCATAGGGTTACCTTGTGGTCAGTGGGAAAGGAAAAGAATCACAAGGCAGAGAAGATTTAGGACTGGTGTCTTGAGTTACTCATCATGAGAATTTTGGGGTCCTCCAAAATAAAGGGAATGGCCTGGTTTCTATGGTAGGATAATGTGAGTAATGGGAGGTCACAAATTGGGAACAGCAGTGCCCTTAAGGATAAAGGGTTAGAGTATCATTGATTCTCCTAATGCCCTGTGATGGAACTCCTTTTCCACAAATCTCCATGCCTGTTTCCAGCCCTGATTCTAGTAGTTTATGGCTGTGTCAGAATACACGGGGCTTTTCATTGCCCCTGTATTTTATCAGAGGGAAGTTTCCTCTCTACATTGTCCTATCCCAAAGTTCAGCTTTTGGCACATCTTCCTTGCATTTCCTTTTCTCCCTTGGCTTTGGAACAGTTCATATCTTGCTACCTATTTCTCCTCACACTTCCATTTTTTTCCCAATGTCAATAAAAACATAGACCTGAGGTCTTGAGAAGAGTGATTTTGGCCTGAGATAAAAACACATACTCTCTATCCCATACTCTAGCATCTCATTCTTAAAGGTGACATCTAAAGTTCCCCACACCAGGTCCATGTGAAATATGGAGCCTTGTCCCTCACAAAGCAACAAACAAACAAACATAAAAGAGGTTTTGAGGGGTTAAATCTTATCAAAATTTACAGAGTGAGAAGCTAGTTGCTTGTTCTGGTTTTCTGGCCCCAGCGTCAGGGCTTTTTGGGGAATGATGCTAATTTTCTTCAGGAAAGTGTTGAGGTTTACCCATGGGCCTAGGAGATGAAGGACAGTGGTGCTGGAGGAACCTGAGGTCAGCCATGTAGGAGATTCATAATGTCTGTTCCCTAGGAGTGAGTACTGGGCTCTGAAAAAACCAGAAGATCTCCCCACCAAGCTGAAGAGTGCATTTCGGGCCCCAGATCTGAAAAAGATGCTACGAGTGTTCAGAGGTGAGGAGATTGAGGAGACAGAATTTGGATGTGGGATGATTGTAGTAGTAACATAAAAAGAATAGAGGTTATAGTTAGTATTTGGAAATAGCGGCTAAGAGAGAGTCAGGTAAGGAAAGAAACACCAGAGTCTGTTGGTTCTACACATGATTGACTTTTTGTCATTACAGAGCTGACAGATGTCCAAAGCTACTGGGGTAAGTAGAACCATGGCCTTTTTAAGCTGCCATTGTTCTGATCCTCTTTTACATGCGAATCTTCCCAAACAAATCCCACATCCCCCTCCCCCA